>NC_137233.1:28936121-28953621 GCF_949987685.1 Ammodytes marinus
TTAGAAACACACGCACGCACGCACGCACGCACACACACACACACACACACACACACACACAGGCACACGCAAGCACACGCAAGCACATGCCCACAATCCTTGATCTCTCTCTTGCAAAAACAGTTTTACACAGCTTTGTGCTGATTTAGCTGACATAGTGCAACTTGTGGGTGGATGGTTAACCTGGTCATTTCTGCTGTTCTGGCACTTGCGTGTAATTGCCTGTGACTCAGTGTGTGTGTGTGTGTGTGTGTGTGTTTTTGCGTGTGTGTGTATGTGTCTGGCTAAACGTTTGTCCCTTTACCTTTACCTTATATATCCTCTCTACACTGATCTATACTTTTCTCAGTTGCACTACAATGTCAACCCAGCAGCTGCAGATTTAAACCCTTCCTGTGACACTTTTACAATGTGTTGATGCTATACATACTTGAGAATTGAATTATGTTGTTGTGGGCCACAACCAACCTTGAACTAGTTTGTATTTATACCTTCTTTGATGCATTTGATTCCTCTGTACTGTTATCCTCATCGTGTCTTTTACTTTGTCTCCTCTTCAATAGTTGAGAGGAGGAGGAGGTTCAACATCAATGATCGTATCAAGGAGTTGGGCACCATGATCCCCAAAACCAATGACCTGTGAGTTGCTTTTGCTACACTATTGATGGAATATTTGAATGAAGTTGTGTACTGCCAGTTACTTACCTTCGGCGATTTGCCTTTTTACGTTACTGTGTGCATAGCGACGTGCGCTGGAACAAAGGCACTATACTGCGGGCGTCTGTGGAGTACATCAAACGCATGCAGAAGGATGTACAGAGGACCAGGGAGGTGGAGACCAACTTCAGAAGGATGGAGATGGCCAACAAACAGCTGATGCTACGCATCCAGGTAACACACACTACACTACAGACACACACACACACACACACACACACACACACACACACACACACACACACACACACACACACACACACACACACACACACACACACACACACAAACTACATGGAGAGAAAACACCATCACAGCAAATACACGCAGGCTGACCATGTTGCCCCACTGTCTACAGGAGTTGGAGATGCAGGCTCGTCTGCATGGCCTGCCCAACCCGTCTCCCTCTGGCCTGAACCAGAATGACCTGATGGGTAACTATGTCAAACAAGAGACCAGCCCGGAGGAGAACCTCGCTCACCAACAGGCTCAAGTCCACCACCAGCAGCAGCAACAGCACTTACCCCAGAGCCAGGGCCAGCAGCAGCACTTCCTCCAACAGAGCCACCTCCACCACCAGGGCCAGCCTCACCCTCAGCAGCAGCACAGGCAGCTGCCCCCGCTCCCCCAGCACCTCCAGCCCCAGCCTCCCATCCAGTACCCGTCTGTAGGCAGCTCCCAGCCCTTTGACTTTGTCCAGTCGCTGGACTTGTGTGATGGGATCCCCGGCTTCTCAGACGGCATGTCCGGGCTAGGAGACCTGGGTGGGCTGGACGTCCACGGGAGGAGGGGCGAGCTGGGCTTCCTGATGATGGACGAGCCCCTGTCCCCTATGGGCGGGGACCCACTGCTCTCTGCCATGTCCCCCGAAGAATCCATCGACTCCAGCCGCAGATCCAGCTTCAGCATAGAGGACGGAGACATACTGTAGACACAGACACGAAGCGTATTCACACACATACGCGCGTGTGCACACACACACACACACACATTCACTCACACCATGCACACCAAGGTTGCAGTAAAATATGTAAAAACATAAAAAAGTGACGTTACATCGGCAAGGGCACACTTTGCAGCACATATGACGGAAAGGAATCAGCCACCAGACATGACGTCATACACCCAGAACACACCCATACACAAACTATCACTCGCTGACACCGGTGACACACTCATTTATGGTACAATTATTTGCCCTTAATGGCACGAGGAAGGAAGGTACACGGCGCACACACAGTTTAGAATTTATTATGCAAACTTTTGGGCACACACACATAGACACACACACATAGACACGCACACATAGACACGCACACATAGACACACACACACACACATGTGCATGTGAGATAAATTGGGCAGCTTGAAACTTTGCCCAAGCGACTGAGCATTTTACAAGGGCTGAACAGACATTGCCAGGTCCGGAACTATATAGCACACTTGGCCTTGCTTCCATAAAGGTGACTCTGAATCATAATTGAACAAGGGACAAAACCAGCAGTTAATTAGATTGCAGTTATCAGATACAAGGACAAACCCAGCGCATTGTCTCAATTGATGGAGGACAAGTTATTTTCTCCTTACATCCACCTCTCTTAGCAAACCATAAATGATTGAACGAGCGATAGTGAATCAAATTGAAATAGCTTTATGGTTCCTGCATGCATAATTTCTCTTTTAAGGGGAGATGCAGTCCAGTCACATTGTTTCCGTTCCTCTGTCTGTTATTCCACCGTTTTCTTTGGCCTCTAAGCACAAGCTGTTTGGTGTTGGATAAAGGATCTATGTTAGCCTGCTACGCTGAAGTATATTTTGTGAAAGTGTCTTTTACAACATTTTAAAACTCACTAGACAGACATTGTAATGTAGAAGGGGAAAAGGTCCTTTTTAATTTATTGCATCCATGCAACTTCTAGCAGTAATTGTTGCCTTCTCTCAAACACGGTCACATGCACACACACACACACACACACACACACACACACACACACACACACACACACACACACACACACACACACACACACACACACACACACACTGCTGTCCCCCAGTATGTTCTACGTCTGTGAAAGCATTTGATAGTCTACGACAACCAAAACAAAGAAAAACGAAAAAACAGTGTCATCCAAATCTGCCAGGTGTCAAACTACTCAGGTACTGTAACAGAATCCACCAGCAGGATCATTTTTAAAGCAGAAGCAAATGTTAACCCGAATGAACTTTGTTAGGCTCAAAACTCCTCTATCAATGTGCCTTTAAATTTTCTTTTTTGCAGCTACTGCTATTCAAAGGCATGTTTTTTAATGGTCAGCGGTCCTAAACAGGGTTTAGCCTTAATATCAACTGCAAGTTTGCCTGCTAAATGCTTTAGAGTTTGCTACTTTATTGTTATCGTTTGAAGGAGGAGATTAAACGTTTCATATTCTCTCACAAAGTGACTTTGTAGGGCCCGGCTTTTACTAGAGGTGCAGGTAAAGGAAAGATAAGGTGACTGAGATTAATACTGGAAAGAGAGAGAGAGAGAGAGAGTAAGAGAAATAGATATATTGTCTCAGCTGATGGCAGAAGTAGTATACACCTCACTGTAAAAGCACAGCAATCGCACACACTCGCATGCATTCATGCTCTCACTTCACAAACAGTTCACAAAACGGGCATGAAATAAGGGTTGACCTTGTACACACACACATATGGGATCACATACTCACAGTATAGTACACGCAGTGCATGCCTTTGGGCCGTTTTCAAATCAGCACGTTAACAAGTCTCCTGTGCTTCAGTCCCTCTCTCCCCAGACGAGTGGAGTGAAGCTGCCAGCTGCAGAGGTACAACTCAGGTCTGCTGTTCAAACTGCCCCCCCACCCCCTCACACACACACACACACAGTTAAAGGGAACCCGTTCTCCCATTGGCTACAGTTGTCACATTGATTGGTTGGGTCTGAGGTGAACCTGAGTTTATCTCTGCTGTGGTAGACCTGGGGCTTTGGCTTTGATTTGTTCTAGCTTTTGATCAGTTCCGATAAAAGTAGAGAAAAAAAAACTTTAATTGTGATTTATTTTAATTTTTTTTTTTTGATTAAAATAAAAAAGTGGTTGTTTTCTTTTACTATATAGTTTGTTGTTTGTTTTATCTCCCAAAGCACTGGAACCTATATTATTGTTTTGACTTTGTACATGGAAGAATTATGAAGTAAGATTTATTTCAGATTGTTATATGCCACTAAGCCACTTAAATGTATTTTATTTGTATTTGTTGTTTTAGTTCTGTTTCAATTTTATTCCAAAAAAAAACTACCCTTTCTTTTCTCAGAGCCATTTTCAGTAAGCACACTATTATAAAGGCAACTAAGCCACCAGATGTTTTATTGGGGACGGACTGGGGGAGCTGTTTATGAACTTCCCGATTTCAGCTGACTTTAGAGAGAGATGAAGAAATGATGTACATTTTTTGATGCCATTTTTATATGATCGGGATTTAATTTTTTCTCTTTTGTTTTACTTTAAAAAAATATGGAGCCAGACATAAATGAACGGTGATTTTATCTGATTTGATTGAATTCAAATTGCTCATTTTATGAATGTAAGTTTGTCCAGTGGTTCTGGTCAGACTAAAAGCAGGTGGGCTGCTTTTTTTCGCCTTTGGTTTCCATGGAGACTGGAAGACGACTACATAAACTCTGTGCTGAGGGGTTGTGTGTTGCCATAGCGTCGTAGCACTGACTCTGTATTTTTCTCCGTCTGTCTACCAGTGTTGTGCCTTTTTTTCCCCCCCATCAGCCACTGTTTGACTGTTTGTACTGTCACCCCAGCCACCACTCCAAAGAGCTGCTCAGGCCTTCCTCTATTCTACCAGTAGAGGGCGCTCTGCAGAGCAAACTACACAGGGAAAAATGGTTCTGATTTTAATGAGAATATACAATGTTTTACCAGAATCCACTCAATGGCTTTTAGTGTTTCTTTTTTAATTGTCCTTGAGAATTTTGTGTGCATGTGTGTGCGTGTGTGTGTGTGTGTGTGTGTGTGTGTGTGTGTGTGTGTGCGTGCATGTGCGTCTGTGTGTGTGCGTGAGTGCAACAACACAAAACTTTTTTAATGGGTTGTTTTTTTGTGTGTGTTTTGGTTCCTTCACTGTGCAGAACTGTGTGCACAGTTTGACATTAGAAGGATGATTTCATATTCACCTGAGTGGAACATATATTCACAAATGATGATGATTATTATTATTATTATTCCAAGCAGAGTATTTTTATATGCCTGAAAACTTGTCAGTCTCATCTTTAACAATACAATTTGAGGTTTACAGTTTGTTAAGGTTAGTGCTGGTCACCCAGAGATGGATAAAAGTGAAAATGTCTCACTCGGTCAATTTGGTGAAGAAATACACATGTATCTAAATAAATTGTATATGCCCCTTCTGCATTTAGAATTATACCAAAATATAAGTAAATAGTACTTAAAAGAAAAAAAAAACTTTGGGAAAATGTGGCTATTCTAACAGATTTTGTGACGGTACAGTCCAAAAAATTGGACTTTACTTGAGGAATATTTTTTTCTGTGTATAAAATATTTGTTAGTGTTTCTGTGTCCCTGTCTTTGTCATTTTTGCCTTATGAAAGCACAATACGGATTACATTAACCGGCTGACATATTGTTATACCATATGTCCACCAGGGAGTAGCAGAGATCTATTTTCTAGTTCTACTCTGTCATAATGTTACTGTCACAGCGGTCACATAAAAAGACTGAGCTCCCATTCAGTTAATATCTTTTAAATACTTCTCGAGGACGCGATCCCATTCTTGCTGATGTACAAATGGCGAGCATGGTTGAGCGATGCTTAGGATGTTTACTTTGTGCGGATAAAATCAACTGTTGGGGATATCAATTTAATTTTTGAATTTATTGTTATTTTCTCCCCGGTAAATGGAAACCTTTTCATAAACAAACAAGAAGTCCATGCACCTTTTAACTGTACAGCTTTTGATACATTGGTGACAATTTGGTTAAAAGAAAATCTATTTTCTCAGAGGTGGCCTTCACATTTCACCTGCCACGTCCTTTTCTTTTGTAGGCCCTCTTTCTTTCCCTCTCTTTCACAGCTCTCTCCATCATATCCTGATGTATTAGTCCAGGGCTGCTTCAGGATGATCCATAAACCATTTAACAGCCTTTCTTAAGTCAAATCGGGGTAATCTTATTCCTCATCCGCACGCTCGCTCGCACACACACACACACACACACACACACTGACTGATGCCGCAGAGCATGTTTAAGTGTAGTGGTGGTGTCTGCAGCCCATCCACAGGCCCATTCTCCCGGGGTCTTTATGATGCTAATGTACTCCCCAGTCTAATAAATCCCTGTAGAGCTGCAAAGAGTAGATCTTATAGCTCACTCCTAACGCCACCTTTTCGCCCATCTCCCCCTCCAACACACACACACACACACACACACTGCACTGCTATTACCGCGGCAGAAGTGCCTGCCTTGCACTTCCACAGACACTTGGGTGGCTGTTTAGTAAGAGCGAGACAGGGAAAAGGGGTTGAGACAAATCAAACATGAAGGAGCAATTTAAGAGATGTTGGCACGGGCAAGCAGGAGTTGGGCCCTGGCATGGAGTGAGAGGGGGGGAGACAAAATACTACTGAGAAACACTCATCACCTCCTTTTCTGATGGTGGGGCCTCTTGAAGTGGGTTTGGCGCGGCTTCTCTTCAGCACCACCCATACGCCCTACAGAGGGGTGAGGTTGAGGGAGAAGTAAAATAATCACAGGTTTTTTTTTTTTTTCAACAAGCGGTGAACAAGAAGCTCCATTCACAGCTGTGGATGGATAGGCTACTCTGTCGGCACAGGGGTGAGAGAAATGAAGCTTCTCCTTTTTCCTCCAACCAATCACCCTTTTTTCATCCTTCCATTTTCTCCTCCTCACCCAGCAGACTTCTCACTTTTTTACATGCCACCCCCTCCCTTCATTGTCTTTTTCTGTCCGCTATAGTATGTGTGTGTGTGTGTGCGTGTGCGTGTGCGTGTGCGTGTGTGTGTGTGTGTGTGTGTGTGTGTGTGTGTGTGTGTGTGTGTGTGTGTGTGTGTGTGTGTGTGTGTGTGTGTGTGTGTGTGTGTGTGTGTGTGCGCGTGTGCGTGTGTGTGTGTGTGTGTGCGTCTGCGTGTGTGTGTGTGTGAGTGAGACTCCTCCCTTCCTCCCAGGGGAGCAGTGTGTCACTCAGCTTGAAGCCCACGGAAGAGAGGTGAAAGGGGGCTGATTGAGCTAATTTAGCCCCTGGATGTGAGAGCAGGAAAGGCCTCACCCTCTGCTAATAGACAGACATCAAAATGGAGATGAGAGGGGGGGAGGGAGGGTCAAAAAGGAGGGAAAGAAGAGAGGAGGCAGTGGGAGAAGGGGGGGACTATAACTGAGATGTCTTTTTGATGGATTTATCTGGTTTTGTCCAAGGGGCTGTGGCGGGGAAAAACTTTTATGAACACCGAGTGACATTGTGAAGTTGGTAAAGGTTTAAGTGTGTGGCGTGTAATTAAAAAGTTGATGATATAACTTATCGATCGGCCCTCCTCCATTAAGATACCCTCAATCACAGTGTGCTTTATGAACTCTTCCGCCCGGGTCACTGTACATTTTCCCCAAGACAGGCCCACTGGAAGTCACACCGAAAATACCAACATGAGATGGAGATTGGAGACATTTGTTTTTATAGCTTTTTATGCAGCAATACATACTCCTGAAAGACCTGATGGGGCCCCACTGTCAAAGAGCCTCTCTCTGATGAAGATGGCTCCATGACACAACATTGATTTTTAGCCCCGTAATTCTTCAGCAATGGATATTTAAGTTCTATAGTTTTTTTTTAAAAGGCACCTCTGAAACTCTCACTCCATATTCCTCAGATCTTTTTAAAAGACAATTGTGGTGTGTTTTATATATGTTGGTTTCCAGTTTAGACCCATTCTAATTTGATCAGTATTGGATTTCAGTCACATGTGGTAAAAAGTGGCGGTCCCTCTGAAAGGTCAAAACTGAGAGCTCTCACAGAAAAAACCCCGTCACACAGGCTAAAAAGGCTCCTCTTCCCTTTTCCCCTCACATTCTCTCACTTACTAACTTGACACCGGCGCACGGAGCAACCCCCTGTCCTTCTTCATTCCCACCTCTCTTGCCCTTCTTTATTCCTCCAGCGACATTGTCCATCTTCCTCTACATATTTAATACTCCTCACAGAGACTTCACCCCTCCAACCCCTCGTTGCCTCTGTCCCCCTGAAAGAAAAAGGAGCTCAAATTGGCTGGAGAGATGAATAATGTCCCCGCCATTAACAGTGGCATAGAAAGGATCCGTCTTTTCATGTGTGTGTGCGGAGGTGAAGAGATGAGTTGCAGTAGGTGTGTGAGGGGGTGAAGGCTGTCTGTGGTCTGTCTGGGTTATTATCGTTCTTCTTTCTATAACTTTGACCGAAACTGAAGCAGGGAAGAGAGGGTGCGTGTGACTTGTATGGAGATTTTCCCCATTACGTCTACAGATAGTAAGGTAGGCTGGTTCTTGAGAAAAGTGTGTGGTGGACGTTTGTTTGTGCATGTGAGTTCATTTTGAAATATAGAAAAATAATGTTTGATGATAAAGAAAAAAGAGTGAGTTTTGGGTTTTTTGAACGAAAAGTAGGCTACATACACAAAAGTAGATTTTGTGAATTTAAATTAAATTTTGACTTTGCCCCCAACATCATGATAAGTAAACCTGAAATCCTTTCAGTGCGCGTCTTTATTGATGCACTTCAATTTTGTACCAAAATGAAATCCATGTATCTTGGGTTCTCCCAATAATCTTTTTCTCCCGGTGACTTTTCCCCTTGATGGCCAGTAGGGGGAGTTAGTGGTCCACAGTGGTCCACACACTAGCACAGTTAAAGGGAGAAGACAAACAAGGCCTGACTGACATTTCTCAGCACTGAGAATGAATATGTTGTTTGGAATTGCGGTGTGAATGTCATCCACTGACAGAACGAGCGCCCGGTGCAACCTCTGTAAAATTAAGACATGGTGTCAACTCTGAATTCCACCGGCGGGCCGCGTGGGAACATAATAGGCAAACTGTTGTTGGGGCTGTTTGAATGATCCAATATGAAGCGCGGTCACTGTAACACCTCTTAGTTTTGTGGGTTGGTTGGAGAGCTGCTAAATTAAGCTTAACATTAGTAAGATAAATAATGCGTCTGACGTAGAATTTGTCAAATTTTGAAGGTTAACCACTCCATCCTTTCTTATGGCAGTTGATGAAGTGGCTATGAGAGTGATGAATCCTGCATCAAATCTTCACTGCAGGGTTTTTTTTCTCTCCCTATAATAGGAATCTATCTTGAGCAGGACCTCCAATGATGGACTGTGTTATCGTCCTTGACGATCAAAAAACTATCAAGATTACTGACTAACTAACGGTCTGGCGCACAGGATTCATTCAAAACCCTAAGCTCCTGAGATCTGTTTGTTCTTTTATTTGCTGTGTTTGTTTCTCTATCTGCCAATCCATCCATCCATCCATCCATCCATCCATCCATCCACTCATCCATTCATCCATCCATCTTGCAAATCCTCTTGCGTTCTGTTTAGTGTTGTGAGTGAGAAACTGTTTCGCTGAATTTAAAATCTGAAGGTCGCAGAAAGATTTGACTTTTTTTTTCCTTCTCCATACCTCCCTGAAAAGCAGCGTAGATTATACAGCCTACAGCTGTTATCACATTTATGCCCTTCTTCAAGCTTCTTTTTATTCTCATCCTCTCGTCTCCCGTCTTTCAGAGACCTGAAGATAACGGCACGCCACATGACGCCATTGTCCTCCTTCTCTCTCTGTCTCTCGTAGGTGGAGATTTAAAGTTCTGTTTTAAAACTGCCACTGTTCCAATCCTACTTAACCCCCCTCCTCCTCTTCCTCTTGCCTCCCCCCTTCCTCCTGAGTATACTACCTAACCCTTCTGAACTTCAGTCAGAGTTACTGAACACCCCGAGTACACTGGGGAGTCGGCTACACCGCTGAGAGAGAGAGACAGAGATAGACAGAGACTTAGCTGCCTGCTATTCTACCACTCTCTCCGGTAATAAGAAAAGTTTCTGTTCTTCTCTGTGTTACAGCAGGGAGATAAAACTAGGGATCACACACACACACGAACACACACACACACACACACACACACACACACACACATATATATATATATATATATATATATATATATATATATATATATATATATAGTATATACATAAATATATAAATATGCTCAGTAACACACTCACACACATGTTCTTGAAAATGCACACAGCAAAGCTTGAACTCAGATTTACACAAACCTAGCGAGACACTAAAATGGAGCCACAATATGGAGACAAACTTTTACACACACATGCGCACACAAGCTTCACCCCTCGCATATGAGTATTCTGCACAAACTGGTTGGGGCAAAGAGAACCAAAAGAGACGGCAGAAGAGAAAAAGAAACAAGTTTAGTCTGTAAGCGGCTGGAAAACCTTATTCGAATTAGAGGGCGATTTCCACAAAAGGTCAATGTATTCAGCTGATATCCTAAGAGGGAGGAAATTTAATACCCCTTTTTTGGTTGAATTAATTAATTATAATATTAGGCTAGCTCTAGGGGCCCTTTTTCTTCAGTGATTAAGTGAGCACATATCTTTAAAAGACTGTGTTGGTCTCTGGGGCCCTGGGCTTCTGAACCTTGGGGTGAAACAGAGAGAGATGTATTATACATGAGAGGACGGAGAAACACAGAGCCGTCTGCTCACCTCCATGATACACCACCTTCCTTATTTAGACCTTCAATAGCACTTGTCTTTCTTTGCGGGGGCGCTTCTCTATTGCCCCTCCTGCCCTCCTCTGGTCCCTCCAGTGTTAAGCTCAGTGGGGCTTAAGTGTAAATGTATTAAAAAAAAAAACGTTTAGTACTCCCCTACCTGTTCTTTTCATGTGTGTGTGTATTTGGACAATGTCATATATGAAATAATTTTTACAGCCTTTGTTACGAATGCTGTAAAAATTCCTCCATTACAAAAAGGGTTATTTTTTTAATACAGATATACAGTGTATATATACAGTATACATAAATATATATATAAATATATGTCGGTGTGTGTACATAAACACACATAAACCCTAATCTGTCACTTCTGAGCAGTTTTACACAGCTTCGCGTTGATCTTTAGTCTTTTTAGATAAGGTTTGATTGAGCCAATGAAATCATCTTTATTGTGAAAGGCATCTTATTTTTGCAAAAGTAAAACTCTGGCCTGCCAAAAACGTATTAATTAATTTACCAATGTAAAAGCTGCTGTACAATTAAGCCAATGTAAGTTTCTTAATTGTTGACCCACTATCATATGTCACACGACAATAACAATATATACTGTATATTAAAGTAAAAAAAACAACCAACATAATTTGCTTTTGAAATGTGAGAGAGTTAAAAAATTAAGACATCATGTTAGTACTCACATCCTGTAAAGTCCTGATGGGATTTTACCTACGTATGTACTGTACTAAAAATCAACTCGACCTCTGACTATGAATATGTGTCCAGTATACAAGTGTGCATGTGCAGTAGGTGTCTCACTGAGCGCAAGCTAACCCCTGTGCTGACCCAGCAAGCAGCCTTTTAGCTGTCAATCATGTCCAATACATGCCTGTGTGCATGTGTATATGTGAGTGACAGGTCTTTGACACCACGTCTAAACCATGGTTACTTAATGGCTGTTAGCCTTTATCAATGGAGGTTGATGATGGGGACAAAGAGGAAGGGCAGTGACGACAATAAGGTGATGACAGGGTTTAAAAGAAAATTATGGGATATTACTAGTCAAAGTGTGTGTGTGTGTGTGTGTGTGTGTGTGTGTGTGTGTGTGTGTGTGTTTGTAGGTGTGTGTGTGTGATTAAACAGATACAACTACATGTGGAATAGGGCTGACTGCATGCTATATCCACCTCCATACAAAGGTGTTGTGGTGCAAAGTCAACGAGTACTTGTAACCAACACCCTCCTCCACACATGCACACACACACACACACACACACACACACACACACACACACACACACACACACACACACACACACACACACACACACACACACACACACACACACACACACACACACATATAGAACTGTAGGCATCCCACACCCACTCCCTGACCCCACTAAACATTCAGGTACAATTAATTATTCCTTCCTGATCTAACGAACGCAGTGCACTGATTGGACACCCTGAGGGGTGCAAGGGCACTATTTTAAAAACACTTTCTGGTCATGAATTTTAATCACTTCAAATGTATTGATAAATTATTAATTAAGTGACTTTAAGTGATGCCAGGTGGGCATAATTTCAGAAGTAGTAAAATGCTTTTGGGGTTGTAAAGTGCTGTGATGTGAAAGCAGAGCGAAGGAGCTTGTTTTTCTTCTCTTAAAGAAGCTGTTTTATTGAAAAGGGATTTCTCACAAAGCGTTCTACAGTCTACGGGGCTTATTTGGTCAGGCAGAAATGATCCGCCATTTTGCAAAAAAATTAAGGCCATTTTACGTTCTTTGTTTTGTTCCAGCTGTAGGGCTCCAGCAGCAGTAGTAGTAGTTTTCACTGTTTTAGATTTTTTGCTGGATTGAAAATATTTTGCTTCTTGTGGCCTCGATCCCTAAGTGGTATATTTTTAGGGGGGGAGGGAAATTAAAATACAACACATCAGCACTTCCAACTCATCTGAAGATTTGGAAGAACACATACAGCTATGGCTTAAAGCCACAAATGGCACACTCTTTGTCGTGCTTTCTTTGGGCTTGACATTCAGCATTAATTCCTCTTAAAAAGTACTAATATTAGGCTGATATTCACTGATGTTCAAAAAACTGAGACCGAATATGTACATGACTCCTGCTGGCTGCCGGCAGGTTTGGAGTAAAACAATACAGTATGTTTTAACGGTGGGTTTTCCAGTGTGTCTGCGTGTGCCTGCCTGTTCTATAGGTTAACCTGCCGAACAAGACCCGAGCGGGAACAGCGCAAATTACAAATTACCTCCCTTATTAGGCCTGACCCCAAATTTCCTTTCATGAATATTCATTATGGTGGCCGCTCGGCGTGCCAAGAAATGAATTTGCCCTCTCCTCGGAGTGGACTGTGAATAAGAAATGATTAATGGAATTCTGCGTGGTATGAATCCATCATTCCTAGGATGGGAGCTGGCCTGGTAATAAGGATCCAATTAGAGCCACAGTGGGTGGGACACAGCATGGGCCACGGAAAGACGGACCCTGTAACACCTACGCACACACACACACACACACACACACACACACACACACACACACACACACACACACACACACACACACACACTCTTCCAAATCCATCAACACACTAACTTTTGACAATTATTTTTAAATCTCGAAATTTCATTGCAAAAAATATAGTATATAAAAGTGCAAATTTACTGCAAGCAGAGCCAACTTTCCTAGTACAGTGTCTTCCTCCTTTGCTCTCCTTTTATTTCTGTCTTGCCCTGCAGCAGTTGCATGTGGCACTGAGCAGTTGTACCCCTCCACCTCTCTCTCTCTCTCTTCCAGTGCACCTCTCCTCTCAGCAGGGCTGCTGTATAGCCTCACCTCACACACCTTTCCTGGTTAATTTCATGTTCGGGTGCGTCCCGAGACAGCTCATCCTGCTGCCAAATATTTGTGTTGGGGAGACCAGCTAATCTGGAGCTGGGTGTACATGCTCCTATCCACATGTGCACACACACACACACACACACACACACACACACACACACACACACACACACACACACACATGCACACACTGGGTTATCAGTGCAAAGGTTGGGTTTTTGGTGGGCTGCTGTGTGTGCTCCTGTATTCGAATGATTGTGGAGCTGCTGATACCAGTGTGTATCTTCCGACCCTGTTGACCGGTGTATCGACCATTTGGGGCCAATACAGTCACACAAGATTACCGTCAGCAGCAGCAGCAGCAGCCGTGGTGTTTACTGCTGGAGTCAACTGCTGTGTTGACAGATGGGACGGATGACTGAGGAGAGATGACAGGATGGATGAACTTGAAAATTGAACAGCAGAGATTACTCTATATCAGTTCCCCCGTCTATCTATTCAAAAGACTGTCCGAGTTAGCGCTCACTTACTACTACTAGCACCGTGTATATAACATTGATTGTTCTGCTTACAGTAAGTCCATCCTAATTGAAAATAAGCCACGTTTCACCTGTGGCCAATGTAAATTCCACTTCCTGGAACATCTTTATTGTCCGTTCCATCTATTTTTCCCCCTGTGTCCTCTCTCTCTCGCTCTCTCTCTCTCCTCTCTCTCTCTTCTCTCTCCTCTCCCTGCAGCTTTAATGAGGTGTTCTCTTCCTCTTGCCTCATAAACTAAAACCTCTTAGATGAATTACATCTCCTTAAGATTCACATCCAGCACCGTGGCTTCTTTTCCTCTCTTCTCTTTTTTTATGATTGCATTTAATCCACATCACATCTTTTATACCGAACAAATACCCCTGCATGACACCTCGCGCAGGCAGGCAGGCAGGCAGGCAGGCAGGCAGCAAGAGGAATGTTTTGGGCGAAAGGCAGAGAGAGAGAGAGAGAGAGACATGGAGATGTGCCAGCCACGGCTCTTTGATGATATCCTTGATAAGACTTTTAGCTAATTACAGACTGCTGCCTCTGAATGCAGCCCCTCGCTGAAGAGAAAAGGCAATGAACCTGCTTGCTAGCTCAATGGAGAGAGAGGGAAAAAAGAAAGAGGGGGACGCGGCTGTTGAAAGAGAGACAGATTAACATTTGTTCTTTTACATGCCTCCCTCTGCCACACACACACACACACACACACACACACACACACACACACACACACACACACAATAACTTTGCTTATACTAATTAACAATTAGCAAAGACTGGTTGGCTAATTGTGTTATTGCTCCTAATCAAGAGGGCTAATTGCCAGAATGTCAATTTAGATTTAATTACTAAGTGCTTTGTTAATTCCCACTGAGCATAAGTTACCCTTTTTTCTCTCCCTCTTTCTACCCCGCCCGCCCTCCCCACCCACCTCTCTTTTCATCCTCTCCTTCTTCTTCCTTCCCTCGTTCCATGGTGAAACCTTTGGTGTGGTCCTGAGGTCCTGTGCTATAGGATTGGGAGGGGGAGTGGGTAAACACAGAGATAAATGAGGCAAGGTGTTTGAGCAAGAAGGACCAAGAGGCACAGGCATTAATGAACCACTTTTACCTGCCGGGCCTCCAATTAGCACAAGTCTCTCCCGCCAACATCACAGAGAGAGAGAGAGAGAGAGAGAGAGAGAGAGAGAGAGAGAGAGATCCACTAAGATTCACCTCAGCCATCCTTCCTCCCTCTCTTCCTCTCTCCCTCTCTTCCTCCCACCTGCCCCTTCACAGCTGGCCCCTGCCTCTCCCACACACATCCACCGCACTGATCGGACAGCGCAGCAAACAAACAATGCATTTATTCTCGTATATATACCAATTTCAGTATTTTTATTTTTTTTTAGCTTTAGGATTTAAAGTGTTTCCATTCTCCTCCCATGTATTGTGTGAGTATCAGTTGTTGGCAAGTTTGTGTTTGCGAGAATAAAGTTACTGAAGTGGTTGAAAAATAAATAAATATATAAATAAATATTAAATGGAAAGCATGTCTGTTGTACACTGGGTATGAATAGGGAGACCTAAAATTCTGTGTATTGGAATGCATCTTCTTAAAAAAAAAAATAAATAAAAAATGTTTTATCTGTATCAGTAGCTGTGTAGCTGTGTATCTGAATCTTATGGCAGTGGGGGAGGGACCTGATAAGCCTTTGGCTTCTCCTGCCACCCTTCGGACGATAACACAAAGTAATATGTGTGAATATGCAAAGAGAAAATTGTGTATTGTGTGTAATTGTCCGGAAGAATAATAAGAAAAAAAAAGAAAAAAAAATAGAGACAGTCATGTTCTTTTGCAGTGACATCTACACTGCCAAGATACTATTTTGCAACGACAATAATACTATCCGTCATTACCCGAATCATTTTCATCATCTGCGTTGTAATTATCATAGGAACAAGCACAGCAAAGGGGTTACAACAATGGTTGTAAACAGCAATAAGATGTTGCATTTATTTATTTATTTTTATTAATTTTAAATAAATCCAGCCTGCAAATGAGTGATATTTATTTAATGATCTCAATTTAACTTAATATTATTGCCCTTGTCCTTTTCAATGTACCTCCTGAACCAGTTCATATCTTTAAATTGAAAAGGTAAATAGAAGTCTTTCCCACTTCTGCTTTTTAGATAAGGGATCATGCTCATGTACAGTATACTATTGATACATACTATATAATATACTTTTTATCTTATTTTATTTATTTAGTTTTTCATTTGTAATTTTTCCATTCTCACTAATGGCTTCGTTCCCCCCTCCCCAATTCTCTGCTTTGATCTATGAGGCTCCCGGCCTATAACATGGATTTAATGGTCATTGCTTGTCTCTCCGCCTAAGACAAAGCCAGCAGATCCCAATACATCATACAAATGTGCATACTTAATCACTTTCCCCAATGTGCACTAAATTTGTTCTGTCAACCACAACCATGTCTGTTGTATCTCTATTTTTATTTATTTATTTGTAGTCATTCATCCCCGCTCAGACACAATGTTTAGTGACACTGAACATCACATTGTTGCCTGGAACAAAATGTTGAAACAGAACCCAGATTGTGTGACTGTTGACTATCTGATGCCTGTCCCCTTTTGTGCAGGCGTCTTGTTCAGCCACTGTTTGGTGCTGTTGTCTTACTATTATTCATCTCCGGGACCACAGCTGACGATGGGGTTGAACACATACAAGTGTGTGTGTGTGTGTGTGTGTGTGTGTGTGTGTGTGTGTGTGTGTGTGTGTGTGTGTGTGCGCGTGTGTGTGCGCGTGCGTACAACTCACCCGCATGCACATCTCTGTCTCAAAAAGAGCAAGCGCTTTCACTCTTCTCTCTAACTGCCTGGCTCCTCATACTCCTGCCAAAATACCATAAGACAGGGTATAATATATATAATTATCCCCACTTACATTAGCCATTATGCCAGTGGAGCATTGCCTGCAGAATGACACACGACCTGTCAAGACTTCATTCACGCCATTAATAAGCGTCATTAGTGTCTGCTTTGAATACCCCTCTTGCACACTGCAGTCATTTCAACATGTCATAGATTTTAATTTGAGGGTAAAAATAGCTGTGAGGATATTATGCACTCTCCCAGCCAGTCTCTGTGGTCTTCTGATGGGGAGGAAGTTCACTGTGTGACCTTGGGTTTTCTCTTTATTGGAATTAGAACCATTACTATTCTTTAGTGCTGTGGGCCAGTGTGTACTAGCACCTAGACCGCTATGCTTGGCGTGCTCCTTCCATTGTGGCGTCCATCAACGGCATTCAAAATCGAAAATTTTAAACCATTAGTTTGTCACGAATGACGTTGAGGCAAATTGACCAGCATCTTAAATGATTTCAAAAGCAAAATGCACTTAAGGCAATAAAGCCCATGGTGACCCACTGAGAAATGTCAACGGCTTATCAAGCTGCTACCACCACTCTATAATGAGGAGCTTAGAAAAGAAAGGGTTATGATCTAATAGTCTAATAGTAGTTACCATAGCTACTGTAAACTACAAACAGGATACAAAACGTGGAATAGTTAA
>NC_137233.1:28958621-28971121 GCF_949987685.1 Ammodytes marinus
CTGGTGTTTCCTCCCCATTAACTATCTTACCTCTGCACTACTATCTGTGTTTATGTGGATGTATGCACTATGTACAGCACTTTGGACAGTGCAAACTGTCATAAATGTGCTTTTATAAATACATTTTACTTACTTACTTACTTATAACTCACCCAGGCCCTTTGGCACAAACCACCCCAATCCCAGACATTTGGATAATAAGCATGATGCAGCAATTTAGGGCTGACATTGTGCTAACTGTATAGACTCAAAATGTAGCATACCAAAGCACTAAAACATGTGTCAAATGTTTTCAAACTTGTCTATAATTGTTCAGACACAATAATCAAAAAACCTTGATCATGGAAATTTTACTTTGAAAGGCAAAACACAGTTTTTTGAGCTTAAATGTGCTTATATCTTATTCCTTGTGTCTCCCTTCTTTACAGGATGAGTCAAATGGATGGCTCTTCTTAAATATGTGGTCACATTTCCAATTTCTTCCACGGTTTTCTAGAAACAAGGGGTGGCACAACTTCCAAAATGCACAACTTAGGCCACTCTCCCCCATAAAATATTTTTTTTATTATAATTTTTTTTAATATAATTCATAATTCAATGCGGGCCGCCAGATATGGCTTACTGGCTTAGAGGTTATCTAACCTAGACTTACCTAAAGTCACCGGAGAAATCACTGTGCGAACCACCATTGTTCCTGTGGCCAGAAATCAAAAGCCCTCTGTTTAAATGACTACAGCCCAGTTCAGACCAAAGATTCGCCTTGCAACTGCTTGCGACGAGACGGTTTTAGAACGTCGCGGGGGATAAATCGCAGCAGTGTGAACTGCTCGTTGCAGCGCGTTGCAAGCCGTTGCAAGGTGTCACAGAAGATTCAACATGTCAAATCGCAAGGTCCAGTTTTAGAACGTTTCGGCGGTCTCGTCGCAAGGAGTTGCAGTTGCAAGCAGTTGCAAGGCGAGTCTTTGGTCTGAACTGGGCTTACCGCCCCGTAGCTCTTATATCGGTCATCATGAAGTGCTTCGAGCGGATAGTCAAAACCCACATCACCTCTTCTCTGCCTTACACCCTGGATCCTTTACAGTTCGCCTACAGGCCAAACAGATCTACTGACGACACCATCGCCCTCACCCTCCACACTGCCCTCTCCTATGTGAGAATGCTTTTTATTGACTATAGCTCAGCATTCAATACTATAGTGCCCTCTAAACCTCATCACCAAGCTCATGGACCTGGGACTGAACACAGCCCTGTGCAGCTGGATTCTGGATTTCCTGACGGGCAGACCCCAGGCTGTGAGGATAGGCAACAACACCTCCTCCACTCTGACTCTCAGTACTGGAGCACCGCAGGGCTGCGTGCTCAGTCCTCTCCTCTACTCACTGTTTACGCACGACTGTATGGCCACACACAGCTCAAATAGAATAATTAAGTTCACTGACGACACCACAGTCATCGGCTTAATCTCCAACAATGACGAGACAGCCTACAGGGAGGAGGTGAGGGCCTTGTCAACATGGTGCCATGACAACAACCTCCACCTCAACGTCACCAAAACAAAGGAGCTCATAGTGGACTATAGGAAGCTGCAAGGAGGAGAGCATGCCCCCATCCACATAGATGGGGCTGCAGTAGAGAGAGTCAGCAGCTTCAGGTTCCTTGGAGTACACATCACTGAGGACCTGTCCTGGTCACACCACACTGACACTGCTGTTAAGGCAGCAAGACAGCGGCTCTTCTTCCTCCGCAGACTGAGAAGGTTCGGTATGGGCTCCAGAATACTCTGCAACTTTTACCGATGCACCATCGAGAGTATCCTGACCGGCTGTATCACCAGCTGGTATGGAAACTGAAACAACCGCGACCGCAAAGCTCTGCAGAGGGTCATTCAAACCGCAAAGCACATCACCAGGTCTGATCTGCCATCCATACAGGACCTCTACACCCAAAGATGTTGGAGAAAAGCACAGAGCATTCTCAAGGACCACAGCCACCCTAGCCAGGAACTGTTCCCTCTGCTACCGTCAGGCAGACGGTATCGGAGCATCAAAACCAGAACCACCAGGTTCAAGAACAGCTTTTTTCCGAGCAGCACAAGAATGTTAAGTCCCTTAACTGCTGTCTGAGACACTATATATATATATATATATATATATATATATATATATATATACAGTGCTGTGAAAAAGTATTTGCCCCCTTCCTAAATTCTTCTGTTTTTGCTTGATTGTCACACTTGCTTGTTTCAGATCATCACATAATTTAGAATTTAAGACAAAGACAACTCAATTGAAATCAGAATACAGCTTTTGAATTTTAATTATTTTTATTGAATGTAAATAGTTAACCACGTGAAAAAGTATTCGCCCCCTAAACCCAATAACTGGTTTTGCCACCCTTGGCCGCAACAACTGCAACCAAATGTTTGTGATCACTGGCAATGAGTCTTTTACATCGCTCTGGTGAAATTGTGGCCCTATCTTCTTTGCAGAATTGTTTTAATTTGGCCACATTGGAGGGTTCTCAAGCATGAACTGCCTGTTTAAGGTCACCCCACAGCATCTCAATCGGTTTTAAGTCCGGACTTTGACTAAGCCACTCCAAACATTGAATTCTGTTTTTTCTGAGACATTCAGAGGTGGACTTGCTGGTATGTTTGGGATCATTGTCCTGCTGCATCACCCAAGTTGTCTCGAGCATGAGGTGACAAACTGATGGCCGGACATTTGCCTTCATGATGTTCTGGTAGAGAGCAGAATTCATAGTTCCATCAATTATGGTAAGCTATCCAGGTCCTGAAGCAGCAAAGCAGCCCCAGGACGAGGACAGTTCATCCTTAAGGTGCGAACACACTGCACACCGCCGCGCGGCGAGTTTACATAGAAAGTCAATGTATTTTGCGCGAATGGGTGGCCGGCGGCGAGCGGTTCACAGAAGTTGAAAAAAAAATATTGAACTTTTTGCCGCTGGCCGCGCCGCGATAGCCAATCAGCGTTGAGCTCCTCCCGACGTCACTCGCTTCGGGACGACGGACAGAGGAAATTAAGATGAATGAAAACATAATAGTCACAGTTTGCTCCCATAAGTTCTGTGAATAGCCTATGTGTCTGTTGCCTGCTGTGTACAGCTATCAGTTTTGCTTTATGAACCAAGTTAGCACCGGTTAGCTTGGGTAAAGCACCATCAGCACAGCAGACTGGTCCCCTCAGCACCGGTCAGCACCTGCGCCAGCATATCCCCACAGAGTAGAGAAGGCTACTCTGTCGGGCGGCGGGCGGCGGACACAAATGAGCCAATATGATCACGCGGCGCGGAACCTGCGATTCGCGCAGCCAACCGCCACGCCGCGGAGTGCATTACGTTGGTACCTTTAGAGTCAAAGAGTGTAGGCTACATAAAGCCATTGTTGTCTGACTGAAGCACTGAGTACACACACAGCAGCCGGACTTCATAACGTGTAGCCTACAGACACAGTAGCCTAATAATCTGTACTTTATATATAAATGTCATATATACAGTTGTGGTCAAAAGTTTACATACACTAGTGAAGATCATGTAGAGCGTGTCAGGGAGGGACCATAGGGGAGGGACCAAAGAGAACAAGTGGAGAGGTTGAGGTATTTGGATTCAAATCTCTATCCCAACTGCTATTTTCTCCCCAAATCATGTACCCCAGCTTTAATCGGGTTCATCGACAATGAAAAAAAAAACTAAAAATGCTAAATTTGTTAACAATGCACAATAACTATAGGCCCGCACTACATATTAATGTTTTCTCAAACCTGTGTTTTTATGGCCAAATGATCCATTAGGTATAAAGGCATGTTGTGATCGTTTACTCGTGGTAACTTTTGAACACCAAACTTCTCACTTTTAAACTTAGACAGTGGGAGTGCATATCCTTATATAGTGAACAGAGGAAGCAAAGAGGGAATTGCATGATGGGATTTTAGAAGAGAAGTAGTATGGGGAACCTATTTGGGAAAGGCAGACAGATAAGAACAGACGGTGTAGTGGAGGGGACTAAGTGGAGAACTAATAGACGGTGTGGGAAAGTGATGAGAAATGAGTTGCAGGTTAAACACCCCCCAGCCACCCTCCTGCCCCCCCCCCACTTCCCCTCTCTAGTTCTCTCCTTCAGCTCTCCTCTGAATATGTGTGACTGACAGGGATGTTAAGTGCCGTTTGACACCAAAGACGGAGGTGACTATGTGAAGGTAGCTATCTGACTGAGAGGTTTTTCCTGTGCTTGAGAATGTGTGTGTGTGTGTGTGTGTGTGTGTGTGTGTGTGTGTGTGTGTGTGTGTGTGTGTGTGTGTGTGTGTGTGTGTGTGTGTGTGTGTGGCAGGACTGGGGTTGTGTAATGAATTAGAGACGTGGGTCCGATTAAAATGACTGGTAATTTCTCCGGGGAGATGAGAGCCTGGAGCAGCATGAATCAAACCGCTGCCAGGATGACTCACCAACACCATCTCCCATACTATCCCCCCACAGACAGAGAGAGAGAGAGAGAGAGAGAGAGAGAGAGAGAGAGAGGGCTGGACAGAGGGGCCCCCAAAGGATAGCATGCCTGGGTGAGGGCCCAGATACATATGGGGGGACACCCTGGGAGACCATGCATGCAGGACAAGTTAGTGTGGGATAAAAGGGGATGCGGCTATAGGTGCTGCTGTCCAAAGAAGAAAGAAAGAGATTGAAAAGGTACTATTAACGTTTATGAAGAAATATAGAGAGATAGAGGTGACAAGTTGATGATGGGGCTGGGAGGATGGGGTTGGGGTTGGGGGTTTGGGGTTGAGGGGGGGTAGTTTGAGGAGCGCAAAAGGAAAGGTCTCAAGCATCACTAGTTTCAATCTGTTCTCGCCGTTCCCACCCCTATCTCTGGTCTCATTGCAGGTGACAGCGGCATGGCTAAATTACCTCCCGCTGGCACTCAAATTAAACAGGGCATATAGTGAGAGTGAGAGGCAGTGAGAAGAAAAGGGGACAGAAAGAGAGAGAGAGAGAGGGAGAGAGGGAGTGTGAGAGTGTATGGGTGTGTGACGTGCGTGTGTGGGTGCTTATGAAAAGAGTGTCCGTGGTCACATTAATGCAATTTCTCTCTGGATCCCTTTCCGTCCTCCCTCAGCCCAGCTCTGGATAATGAGCTAGTGAACACTCTCCTCCCCCCACCCCCCACTCCCCCACTGGGCCTACCTGCTATGCACAAAGGGCTCTGAACGCTATTTTTGGAAGACCCTCTTCTCATTTATTTCCTTGAATTGGTGATGATAATGATCATTGTGGCTTGAGGTGCCATATTCAAATTAACTGCCATTCCTCCAGTGCTATCGGCCCAGCATCACCCTAGCCTTGCACAAAAAAGTGTCCCCGCGCCTCTCCTCTTCCGTCTGCTCCCTCCATTCCTCTCCTTCCCCTCCCTCACCTCTCTCTCTCTCTCTCTCTCTCTCTCTCTCTCCCTGGAAGCAATACAAAGAGCATTGAAGCAGCGCCCGCCCGATATGTTTCCTTGTTGAGCTTATTCAAATCAGGTGTTTGAAAACTAACCTTGTTTGCATTGTAATGTTGCGTGGCGGAGCATCTACAATTGACAATTTACTGATACAGGGCCCTGTAAAGAGGGCTGGGTGCGATTCCCCCGCCTGTAGTTATTCAGATCAGAGTGTAACATGATAGCTTACATGAGTGGGTTTGAATGGAGGTCTAACTAAATAAATTTGATTTGGAAAGGGTGTGTTTGGCAGATTGTGCCACTCACCAGGTGCTGCCACGGATAAAGCAAGCAGTTTATTGTACATAATAGGATGCAAGAATCTTTACATATACATGAATTCTATTAGGCAGCGCTGGCACCGGAGGGAGGCACAAAAGGCAAGCGGCGCTCACTGAGAGGAGGTGAGGGAGCTGCTCACTTCCATCAGTCTGAGAAAGTGATTTGTATTTGTGTGTGTGTGTGTGTGTGTGTGTGTGTGTGTGTGTGTGTGTGTGTGTGTGTGTCTCTGTATGTGTTGTGTGAAAAAAAGGCCATCATGCTGTCACTCTCACTTTGCAATTTTTTAGGAACAAAGAAAATAAAGTGCTTCTGTGAAACAAAACACCTGGGGGATACCTGTCACTGCAGAGATTCCTCTCAGTAGAAAAAAACAGGTGTGTGTGTGTGTGTGTGTGTGTGTGTGTGTGTGTGTGTGTGTTTTTTTAATCTAAGGCTGGCTCAATCCTTGGCTGATATCAGAACGTTTTTGTCACAATATTTGTGCAGCCTGCTACAGTGAATTCAGTACAAGTTTTTTTTCCAAACAGCTTGACTTTTTACTTTTTTAAGTGGAACAGAAGTGATTTCTCCAATCAATCTGTGACACATCCATACGTGGGCATCTGCTTGTTCTATCCACTTGATCTCAGCAGCTGCTGTGGGTAATCTGGTCTGGTCGGGGGCTAATGGCTGACTTGTTTTCTGGTCCAGCTGAGCTCTTAATTACATGATTGGGCTTGTTATGGCCTAATTAAAATGGTGAAACACAGGGCAGGGGGAGAGCCAATGAGTGAAAGAGCAGAGAGAGAGAGAGAGAGAAAGATAGAGAGAGAGAGAGACTAGCTGCACTCACTCCCTCTGTCTCCCTCCCCCCCTTTTTATTAAACGGTTAACCCACGAGGCCCCTATCGCTCCCTCCGTCTGCCCCCGGCTATTTGGAACGGGCCGTGAACTAACGCCATAATCAGCGGGCCTGTACATTTCAATAACACATTTTATCATTTAACCTCTAGTTATACACATCAAGGTGGCAGAGCGGGTTCCATTCGGGGAATTGGGGTAAGTACGGGATACTGTATGTGTGTCGATAGGAAAGTTAAACACAAACACAAAAAATTACCAGCGAGTTATTGCAAGAGCCCGAGGACGCAAGGGGGAAAAAAAAATAAAAAAGTTGACTAAGTTTGTATCAGAAACTAAGACACAAGAGGGAGGGGGGGTTTGGTTAGGGGGGGGGGGCAGCCAGAGAATAAGGCTACGAACAATGTTTTTGTTGTTGAGTTTTTTTTAGAGTATACTTTTGGGTCAATTAACAATAAAGATCAATTGATATCTCCTTATCCCTTTCTTCTGTGATTTTCTGTGGCCCGCGGTGATGAGATAAATATTTATGAAGGCTGAAAGTCCCCTGCCTCTCCTCCTCGTGTCAAACGCTCAGCATGATCAAAGGCATCGGCCCCCCAAAAAACACACCACACACTCAAAGCATCAAGGCTCTGTTGGCATTGTTTTTCTTCTATCCCACAGCTCAAACACAGAAAAACTGAACATCAACCGCCCCTTCCCCTCCTTCTCCTCCCATCACCCTCCATAAGAGATAGAGAGAGAGAAAGAGAGAGAGAGAGAGAGAGAAGAGGGGAGGAAAAAGCAGTCACAGATAGGTTTGGGACCAATGCACTGTCGCTTTAAGATAAAATATTCTATCTTCTACATCATAATTATCTCCTTAAGGTAGAAATATTAGCATATCCACCAATCTTATTATCTGAGAAATTGGCTCATTAAGTCGGCTGGCTCCCCTTGCGCCCACCTTGTTCTCCATTGTCCATACTTCATCAGAGAGGGAAGGCTGCTGAGGGGCATTCTGACTGACAGGAGGCACACACACACACACATGATGCACTCAGAGCCAGGGCCTCTGTGGGGACAGGCCCGGGCCAGCACACGCTAAAGGGACAACGCTCTGATGTTTTCCTGCCAGCTGAGAAGATGTACAGAATAGATAGAAGGCATCCTCCTCACTGCAAGCCCAAGTCGCCGCAGCTCTGAAACAAGCTCTCTCCCTCAAGACCAAGGGGGGGGGGGGAGGAGGGGGACTGAGATATGCTGTGACATAGTGCCGCTTCAACAATGCATTGTGATTACAGAGTTTCTGAGCATTTAGTCGGTCATTCGGTGAAAATTGATCGCAAAAACACAGCTTGCAGCAAGATGAAAATAAAGTTGGCCGCACATCATGGTTTGACCTTCCTAAATTGTGCCTCACGTGGCTGGCTGTGAGGGGAGGCTGCCCGTGTGTGACCCTGCCATGGGGAGGAGGGCCAAAACCCCGGGCAGAGACAGTGTTCAAAGCCCAATTTATGGTCTTAAAGAGCAAAGCATATGCTTAGTAATCAGAAAGACAAGCTTTCCAAATTACATTTTTGCCGTGCTATTAGATATTAATGAGATGCCGGAGAATAGCCGTGGTCTTCTAATCTGCAGGATTTTAATCCCTAGATTGAAACCTGACACCCGTGGAGACTAATGAAATCATCCTTTTAATCCAGGGAAATGTCCCCCATAAGCCCACAGCTTTACAGAGCCACGGGACGCATGGCGCGCCGTGCAGTGGACAACACACTGCAGGATAAGTTTGGGCAGAGGTAGAGGAGTCAAGGGAAAAATACAGAGCTTTGTAGAAGTAAAAAAACAATAATAATTAAATAAAATAATTTATAAATCTCAGACAAACAGCGAAGAAAAGATTGGTGTGTCTGAAAAGGCTGGAGGTTGCAAAAAATTATAGTGCAGCAATGGTGTGTGATTAAAGATGAACCAATCTTTTTGACATTTCTCCAGAACAGAGAGATGCTTCCACACAATGCAGGAGCTCCCTCTCCCTCCCTCCCCCTCCCTCTCTCTTTTCTCTCTCTCTCTCTCTGTGGCGGTGTGGGATTGAGTTGTTAATTAGAACCGTGGCCAGGCCAAATGAATTCAGACCTTCTTCCTTCTGTAATGGCGCCGCAGACCGCAAGCTGTGGGCTTTAATTCTCCTCTCATCAGTCTGATGGAAAAATCACCTCACTGCCATTCAGCGCTGCCACTCATTAACCAAGCCAAGAAAAGGTGATTGGCACAATGGACAATTTTTATTATGTATTTTTTTTCTTCTCTCTTGTCTTTTTCTCTCTCTTTTCGTTGGATGGCCCCCATGTGCATATAAATCATTGTGTAAGAAAAATGTGTGCATTCACTACGAGTGACCAGAAAAATATCATGTATAGCTGTACAAAATCATGTGTAATTTGTGTGTCCTTTTTTTCCATACCAAGAGGTAAAAAAAATTGTCTGAATTAGCAGAGTGGTGTATTTATGAGAATCAAGTGAACAAATTGAAAAAAACAGGAGCCATTCAAAAAAATAAAAATTGGTATATGAGCATACTGTGTGTGTGTGTGTGTGTGTGTGTGTGTGTGTGTGTGTGTGTGTGTGTGTGTGTGTAAGAACCTAAAAATTCTTATACAGGTGACGGTTGCTCGGCTTGTGTGTATACACAGGCCACGTGTGAGGCACAAGGGTCGAGTTGCGATATGCTTAACAGCCAATTTACAAAGGTCAGGTGAGAGGGATCAAACGGGTTGGAAGATCACACCTCCACACACTCCTGAATGAGAAACAATCCTCCCTCCAAAGGTCAGCCAGACGCAACCAAGGATTAGAATAACAGAGCAGGCCTTCCACTCCTCCCTTCCTCTACCTCTCCTCTCCTTCATCCACCTCTCTCCTCTCCACAGGAGGGCACACAGGAACAAGAACAAATCACCACTCTTCATCATTCATTTCACTTTCCTCATCTTCGTTTTATCACATAATCTTAGAGAGCGTCTCTGTGCGTCCATCTGCACATTCGCTATCAATATTTCACAATAGGCTATTATTAAACCCAGCTGGTCACAGAACTGAATTACTTCTTATAACACCTCTCCTGAGCCTATATCATTTTTTTTTTTTTTTTTTTTTATAAAATAATATTGAATGTGATGTATGATTGATTTCCCAATGGTCTTTATTATTTCTCCAAAATGTGATTAGCATTTTTAAGCATTTTCATTTTCCCCTTAACTTTTAATTAAAAAATAAAATAAAATGACCCAACAAAGATTAGCTCTGGCCATGTAGATTTATAGTTTTGAGCGCCACTGCTCTGTTCATAAATCTAAAAAGATCATAGTCGTCCATTGCAAGGCAATGGGAGTGTGTATTCGAAGTGGCTCACAAGTTGAGCATAGGATAACAACATATATGTGTCCAAAAACATACACGTGACTTAGAAAATACATGAACGACAAATGCACATCATCTTTATGGCTAAATGGTGTGTTTGTGAGTGTATGTGTGTTCATACAAATTCAAAATGTAAACAACTACAGAGAGATTTTGGGGTTTTATGATCCTTGCTATAGAAAATTTCCTTCAGTGTGATTCAATTACTTTAAAACAAAAACACTGATAAAAACAATTGCCGTTGTAAATGAAGAGGGGAAGCAGCAGAAACATCAGCAGCATGGTTCAGGCTGCACCAGACTCTGTGCACAACAACAGGGGGCAGTGTTGGGTCATACTAAACACCAAGCTCTCTTTATTTCTTTTTCTCTCTCTCTCTCTCTTTCTCTGGCCAGAGTCCAGTCTAACCACCTCTCAGGATTAATTACACTTTTTCAATTAATGTTCTAATGAGAGCTGCTGGTGCAGAAGTCTGATAAGGCAGTTAGGGAGTGAATGAGAGAGAGAGAGAGACACACACACACACACACACACACACACACGCACATAGACGGACAGAGAGATGTACTAACTACAATGATGGATGGGACATAACGGAAGCTGATGGAGTTGATACGGTGTGTGGACAGTATAGCAGAGATCGGTTTGCCCAACGTTGGACATGAGACGGACAGAAAAGCACATGAAAATCCCAGATGCAGAAGTACATACTAAATGTAATTAAAAACACACACAAGCAGTGTGTTGTGATGGGGATACTTGCTTTGGTGACACAAACGCACACTTCTGCAAACTGGGTTTCCATGGTAATGAGCTCAACTGGTGCAGAAGGGGGGGGGGGGGACCTCACACATACACATGCATGAACTTTGCCGGCACGCACCAGGGGACCTGTCAAGTATAAATTAGTGCTGCTGATGTGTCACAAGATGCCCCCGAAGGTCATTAATTGGTCAGTGATTGGAGGTTGGCATGTCATTTATGTGAAGATAATTTGCATAAGGCAAGCAGAGTACTTTCTCCTCAAAAAAGCATTTGACATATTCTATATGTTGAAGTCCACACTTACCACAGTATAGGGCTTTTCTTCTTTTTCCCACCCAGTGAAGCGACAGTCTGCTTCTGAGCTTTACCTTTCAGCACACACCAAACACTGCAAGACAAAGCGTTGGGAAAAGAGCGCACGTTCCTTTTTATTAATCCACAGTTCAGTGTGATAAATTCAGTGCATTTTTATCTGAATGCGCTGCTTCAAGGCCTCATACCCCGGCAGCAATCCATAATATAATTAGTTATTGTTGAAAATATTTTCATCCGAATGAACATTCCTGGAGCCTTTACCATTTTCTTACAAGTTGATATGGGGGAAAAAAATGAATATGCATGACTATCCCATCAAATACAAGTACATTCATATTATCATTTTAAATTGAGGCAAAGGCAAAGAGAGAATTACTTCATTTTGAATGGATGGAAATAAAAAAAAAATCAAGGGATCAAGATGATCTGATGAATGGTAAAATAGGCCCATTGTTTAAAAACAGATTGAGAAAGGTCAGGGGAGAAAGAAAAGGAAAATCCCTGACTTTTTTTTGACGACATCCTTTTGAAAGTGTGGAGGCTCCATGAGGACAAAGGAGAAGGTTTTGCAGTGTGTGTGCATGTGAGATAGACAGACCTAGAGAGAGAGAGAGAGAGAGAGAGAGAGAGAGAGAGTGAGAGTGTAGAAATACAGTTTTTAATTTAAAAAACGCTGAATGTGATTCTAACTCTCACTAATCAGAGCAAACCATTACATTACATTTTACACTTTTAAAAGATAATACGAATTAATAGTGTCCTGTCTGTGTGTGCATTAGTTAGAAGTTTGTTAAATTAGAACACCATTTTATCCCATGTACTTACATAGTCTCCACCAAAGGAGAGTATGAAAGTATGAGTGTGAGAGATTGCTTTTCTCTGCTGCTGCTGCTGCTGCTGCTCTCTCTCTCTCTTACACTCACACACACACACACACACACGCACACGCGCACACACATACACACGCACACTTTTGTTTCTCCCTCTGTTTCATTCTCTTTCTCTCTCTTTTACTCTCTCTCTCTCTCTCCGTCTCATTGCCCCATAACCACAGAGAGATGAGTTCAAGCCACCATTAAAGCGTTAAAAATTTAAATATAAAAAAAGAAGAAAAAAAAACCTTAACGCTCTTTTTAATTAAAAAGGATCCTAATAATCCACATCATATTATACGTCGCAGATTCATCGGTCAATTTAATAACAGTGAGGCTTTTGGATCTTAATATCTCTGCTACCAGGTTTCCTTCATAACTGAGAGCCCGTGTTAATTACAGCAGAGCCTAATGGTGGGGAATATTCAGGGCCTCTCCGTGTTTTGATAAATGGCTTTCCACTAAGATTTATTCCTAATTATCTCATTTGTCTTTCTCCATTACTTTTTATAGCTTAAATTTATGAAGTCATT
>NC_137233.1:28976121-29048621 GCF_949987685.1 Ammodytes marinus
ATTAGAATTTTGTTTGTGATCATTGCAACTTTAAAAATAGTGTAAAAGTCCACAGCTGAGTATGACAGGAGTGAACAGCTAAATACCACAGTGTGACTGACAATCCATATATCTGAAAGTTAAGCAGGTAATGTTAAAGGAATACTTCACCCATACTCTATTATAAAATCGCTATTATAATATAATGAATGAGGTTAGTCTTCCCTCAGTCTTCCCTTGGCCCAGCTGTGTGTGATGTCACACATGGGAAAATGTAGTTGTTTGTACCCACATTTCCATCCAATATTTGGTGATATTTCAGTTTTGGTTTGAAGTGTGGACCTGGATCAACTGATCATTGACTTCATGCAATTACCAGCTATCTTCACTAGATATACCAAATGGTTGTGTGATTTAGATGAACTGAACCTTTAAGGACCCAGTGTTCTGTAAACCGCAGTGAACAGTTAGTTCTGAAGGCAATACAAACTACATAGGAAACTGCAGAAGTCAAATACTCTAAGGGTTAGTTTTCCAGTTTTTCTTCACACGTGAATGAAAACACAGATTTGGTGAACTTGCCTTGGAAAACAGTGATTGTGTGTGTGCAGTGTGCAGTGTGCGGTGTGATGCATTCATTGGATGGAGAGCGGTAATGTGCTGCAGTTTGCCTGTGTTTGAAAGCTGTCTTTTTCTTCCGAGGTGGACATGTGACAGCAGGTGGGCAACTACACAAGAGCAACAGGCACTACAAAAGGGAAATGGGCTTTGAGGTTGTCATGGTAATGAGAGCGTTATGACCCAAACACTCTCTGGGCTATTTCCTTAACCCATGCTGCTCCTGACCCACAAACACACACACACACACACGCACACGCACACGCACACACACACACACACACACACACACACACACACCTCCCGACACACATATGGGTCCTGGCTTAAGGTCAACTGGGCCCAATCTTTTCCTTTTTTTTCTGTCATGCAACCCACCCACCATGCTGTGACTTTGCTCTCTGTTGGTTTTAGTCACACACACACACACACACACACACACACACACACACACACACACACACACACACACACACACACACACACACACACACACACACACACACACACACACACACACACAGACAATGGTTCAAGGCGCTCTGTCCGTCACGGGACAGGAAATAAGTGTGTTTATGTGGACAAGGCACCTCTTCCTGTGCTTTCCCGGAGGCTTCCCACCCCCCCCCCCCCCCCCCACCCACACCCCCTTTCCCAGTCCAGGTCCTATGTGTTTCTGGATTTCAACTTTCCCTCCGTCTCCTGCTCCTCTCACACTTGATTCTCCTCATTCTCCCTTTTTTTTAATCCTCAGGGTGTCCCTCCCTCCCTCCCTCCCTCCCTCCCTCCCTCCCCTCTTTCTCTCTGCTTTTACTGGCTGTAGAAAACAATGGAGTTTTGTTGGTGGACTTCACCTTTATGGGCACTTTCACAATCGTTTTTCCCCAGATGATGACTCAATTAACGTGTTCGCATTGGGTTTCTCAGACTGGCAGCACGGGGCTCCAGTTCTCCAGTAAGTCATGTGGTCAAATAGACAGAACTGTGTGTATCAAAGCCAAACACAGACGCAGCACAAACCAAAGAGGCTGTTTAGACCGGTGAGATGTTGACTTGTTACTGCTGCATTCTGTGTGTGTGTGTGTGTGTGTGTGTGTGTGTGTGTGTGTGTGTGTGTGTGTGTGTGTGTGTGTGTGTGTGTGTGTGTGTGTGTGTGTGTGTGTGTGTGTGTGTGTGTGTGAGGACAAGGCTCCGGTCTGTGCTCCCTGTTTGCTTAAGGTGGCATGAGTCAGCTTGACTCAAAAACAGAAGCCTGTTTTTGTGTGGCAAGCCAACTGCCCGCCTGACATTTTGCTTTCTCACTCACACGTTCCCACAAACACTCACAGGGAGCCTTACACACACGCGCACACACACACACACACACACACACACACACACACACACACACACACACACACACACACACACACACACACACACACACACACTTACTTAGCCGCAAGTCAACATCACTCAAAATTGCCAATTTTCGAACCAATGTCCACTTTTGTGTTCTACTCATTTTCAGAGCTCATGTTTCCAAAAAAAAAAGAAAAAAAAAAGAAATAAAGGATGTTAGATTCAAATGCTGAATGCATTGGTGGCCGGATGCTGGGAATGGGTTGTGATAGTGGTTTCTCGGTTTGACAGCATCTTGGTGTTTCTGTAAAGGATGGGACAGTGTTTGGTGTGATGTATGTGGGGTTTGGGATCAGGGACGGGAGGTTAACGTTGTGTAAAGGGGGCTGAGCCTCCCTCTCGCCCCTGGGAGCCACATTGCTGTGGTTATGAGCATCTAGGTTTATTGGCAGAAGGCCAGAAGTTGCATAACCGTGCCCTTAAACCAGCGGGGTGCATTCCCCTTCTCTCTCTCTCTCTCTTCCCTTTGGCTTTTATCACCTTCGCTTTAATGTCTTCCTGCTGCCATACGTGACTAAAACCGACCTTTCCTTTTGATCTTTACGCTTCGTCAATGACTATCCTACATATTTGATCTCTTCCTATGTCAAACGGAGCATCCATTTCATCAGATATTAGTCTGAGGGGCGGACTGTTTCAGCAGAGGTAATTTGATGTTTATTTTATTTTATGAAGATGAACAGCTCAACGTGTCACTCAGAAAAGAGAAATCGTAAAAATTGAGGCGATGTAAATTCAGTGAAAGTTCTCAGTTATTTTTGATATCACACACAGAATGGTACAACATCAATATATAATGATGAATAAAAAGGTTTTATGTTTGCATGTCGATAAACATGCAAGGGTCAGTAGGAGGCTCAGAAAGTAACGAGGGATGGACTAAAACAGCTGCTTTGGTCTTTTCAGCGGGTTTAGTTGACAATAAGAAAAATAGAGCTTGGTAAACTACTGCCAGTATAAATTTCTACTTAGTAATGGTGTTCAGAAATGATGGATGTTAATGAGATATAACAGATTTATATTCATGAATGGCTTTTTTTTTTTGTTTTGCAAAACAATTAGCACACAATTATTTGACTAATTTGAACAGGGAACGTAAGACAGACTTTCATTTGCCTCTTAAATCACCAGGTTCACAAATTATACCCTCATTAATTCTCCCTGACATGCCTGACTTTGTACCAAAACGGGGGGGATGTCTGACTCACGCAAATCTCGTGAGAGCCGGCCAAGCTGAGGCTAACAGCTGGAGCTCTGGGAAAAAAATCAAAAATGTTGTCCACGATAAGAGCACTCCCTTATGGATGAGCATATTCACTGTTGAAGAAACAAACTTCTTTAGCCTCCTTTCAGGTTAGCTACAATGTTAGTCCTAGTGAGCAAGTGACAGTCCAAAAATGACTTGCTGTAGTATATCACTGTGACATATGAGATATCACCAAGCCACTTGTTTGAATGTTTAAACAAGCTAAGAGAATTAGCATTGATTAATGAATCCATTATTAACATGTATTATAATGTCAGCGTCAGCACGAGTTTGACTGTTTTAACAGGACGTAAAGCAGCAGCAGCCAAACAGGAGGGATTGTCCCAGCTAACAACAGCAGAGCCAACATTTAGGCAGTGCTTTATTGTCGCGGTGCCAGCACTGGGTATCTGGCATCTCCCACCCACACAGATGAAAGCCAACTCTTAAGTGGAAGTGTCTGCTCTGCATGCACCTCCCCTGTCTGCTAGAAGAGAGCGAGAGAGAGAGAGAGGAGTGCCAGCCCTGTGTTGGAGCTGATTGGTGTGTGCGTTTGTATTTGCTAACATGGCATTCATTATGTATTCAGTCAGGACTTATATATCTCCCCCATTTTTCAATTTCTCGCTTTTTTATTGTTTGCGTTTCTCTCTGCCTTTATGCTGAATTCACAAGCAGCTGGGATGGATAAAGCATTTTAATGATCCCCTTGCTGATTTCTGCATTTGCTTTATGCTTAACTTCAAGTCGAGGCGAGGGTAAAGTGTGGTTTAAAAATTTGCTCGAGTGGTTGTGGCCTGTGGAGGGGGAATGGGTTTTTACCCGAAAATCGACCAGTTCAGTTATGTACATTGTCCCTGCCCTGCACTCTGGAGTCTCCTTTATTCAACACGGCATGGCCATGCTTTTATCCAAAAGCCAGCAGCAGTGATAGTATGTGTAACTGTAATTCCTATACAGTCAACAATCGCTCTAGCAGGGAAATGACTAAACTGATTCCAAGTCAGCAATCCAGATTTATCTGCCTGTCATTGTTGTATAAGGAAGTTTCATGGTCACGGTTCAACAAAGCAGTGATGAAGTAAGGGAGCAGGTTTGTATCAGCGCTGGACATAGACGTTTGTAATGAAAGCATCCCTCAGAGATCATATTGGTAGTCAGGGGATATATTGTGTTTCTGTCCAGTAAAGAGACATTTGGCACAACGCTCCCTTTCATAATCACTTCTACTGAAGCAGAGCTTTAGCTGCCGTAGAAAGCTTTCCCTTGTCTCGTCTCTCTCACACTCACTGACGTCAAAGCACATATCAGATGGTCTGGGATACTGTTTTCTTAGACTCACACATGCAAATGGTCATCTATCCTCCGCCTAGGCGCTGTTCCACCCACTCTCACCGCTCAGGCCCACTGCTCTGCTGCTCCTGCTGCTTCCGTGAGACCGAAGCAGGAACAAACGTCTCGGCCCTGCCAATTCTGTGTGTGTGTGTGTGTGTGTGTGTGTGTGTGTGTGTGTGTGTGTGTGTGTGTGTGTGATAGAGTGTGTATTCCATGGAAGCCCACTGGGCTGTGGTTCCCTCAGTAGTCCTGCAGCGGCAGTAACTCGATACAGTACACACACATTTTTGTTGCTGATCCAAGCTTGTCTGCCTGCCATGATTTTGGTGCAGTTCAACTTGTTGTAAAACCCTACTGTGCAGTGTTAAAGAGGAGAACATGTAATAAGCATCTAATGAACACTGCAAGCCATCTTATTTAAAAAATGGTTATATGCCGTTAAATGAAGTTAGATTTTTTTTTTTGTAGCTTTGGATATATTCAGTATTATCAGAGCACCATGCTATCTCTGCAATTCAACTCCAAAAGCTTAAAGTACAGTACGTTCTCTTTTATACTCCCTTTCTCTTTCTTTGTGTGGCTCTACCCCCCTCCCCCCCACCCTCTCCATCCCCTCTGACTCTCATGTAGGAAGAAAAGATGTTTCTTTGTAGGGACTTACTGGCACTGGCTCCACTGACTCACACAGCTGCCCCAATAGAGCTCTCCTCCCTCTGTTTTACAGCCACTTGTGGTATTATATAGCTATCTAGTTGTTCTCCAAAGCTATTTACTGGCATCTTCCATCCAATCCGTCTGGCTTTCTAAAATGTGTGCAGACATGTTTTGTACTGTTTTGATTCTGACATTGGCAAGATGTGATTTATGCAGTTATACCATGTGAGGGCATAACTTTGTACCATACATAGGCGTCAGCAAAAGGAATACACTTAGAACCTGCAATGTTTTACTTTAATCAAAACATTTCTTTTTGAGAGTAGATAATCAATAGAAGCTCTGGACCGCAGCTCAGTCTAGTTTTGTTGTTTTGTTGCCAAATATCCAACCAAAGTCTTATTAAAATAACTGTGGTTTAGTCTCTGCACATGTGCATGTGATCCTCAATGCCAAATATTTCTTAAAGAACTTCATTGCACCTAAGGAAGACTTTATACACTTCATAAAACATGACCTCCCTCTCTATTGATTCCTCCTTGTTGAAAGATTATAAAAGTCTTAAACTGTATTTCAGAAAGAGAAACCTTTTCATGACTGAATTTATTTGTAAAGTTCGAGAGGAGACGGCGTATAAGGTTCACAATAAGAGTTTAGCGTAAGAATGACTCATTTATATGTGTCAACTGTTGTTTCACCTTAGCGGTTTGGTGTGTTAGCATTAAAATAATGAATATATCAAATAATTAACTGTGACAGGCGGCCTTATATATGTCTGACTATGAATATAGATTCCTATTTTGTAACAAATTTTCTTTTTTTTTATGAGTTTTTGAGAGTTTATTTGAAGGCCGTTGTTGAAAGGAAAAAGCTAACATTCCAATTCAGTTTTGCAATTGAAAAGACTTGTTTGTTTTGGTCTGTGTATGGCAACACCAAACTCTCACCCACCAACAGCTACCGACCAGTGCTTTTTTTTTTACCATAATGATCACCACTGTGTAAGCCAAGAATAGGTTGTCAAAGCCCTGATGAAAGGCACAGATTTGAATGGATAACAACAGATGCAAAACAGTTTGACATTGTAATAGAGGTCCCGCGGGAACACTTTAACAATAACCCCAATAAATGTAGCCACACATGAAGGTTACACGGTTGCCGTCTCACACAATGGTCACATCAGAAAAGTATCAGGCGTATTGTATGAGTCCTATGTCTGTTGTGGCATTCCTTTGACCCTAAATATGAATAATAAATTGAGTATTTCCTTCACTAGGTGTCTTTCTGACTCCGGTGGAGGAGGGGGAGAGAGAGCTGTGTTTGGTGGGAGCCAAGGGCGAGTGGCTTGTCATGTCAGGGGTATTAATTTATGATTTCCATCCCAGCTTCTGACCTCATCACCTCCATTAGAATGCAGCCTTTGTAATTTCACGGTTAATATTCAATAGCCACTTGTCCTCGGCGTGCCCGCTTTGTGCATGTGAATTTTCTAGGGGAGGGGGGGGTGTGTTTAATTTCTGATTTTGTTGAGTTTTTTTTGTTGCATGTGTGTTTGTGAGCATCTGTGTGTACATGGAAAGGGAAATGAGGGTCGACTACAGCGTGGCTTCCTGCAAAACACTTGCAGATGTCCAGAGATGTTCTTCTCTCTCTCTCTCTCTCTCTCTCTCTCTCTCTCTCTCTCTGTCTCCTTCCCACTGAGGAGCTTGAATTGCCTCTCTGTCCGACCTGAGTCATTTGAATGGCGCACGCACGCACGCACGCACGCACGCACACACACACACACACACACACACACACAAATACAATACAAACATACAGTAGCTGACCCCATTTCCCTCCTATCGGTAAAGTTAAGGCACAGTCCACAAACAACAGAGGACAGCCAGGGAACTGTACACACATAGAGAAATACTGAAGACATGAATGGTTCTCGTGAGACATGCTGGACACTGTCAAGGTTCAGAAAAGAGAATGAAAAGTGCAGAAAGATTAAGGCAGGAGTACAAGAAAAATCTCAAAAACAGTGAAAAGTCCCCGTGCCTTTCTCAACACATTGATATATTGGCTTCAACAAACATTCCTACCGAACGACTCTGGCAAGCCTTTAAAAAAACACATTAAAGTGCTCTGTTTTGCATGAGCCCAGTTGTTGCTCTGCCACTCCTTCCCTCTCCTCCACTTCTCCTCCTCCTCCTCCTCCTCCCCCTGTTTTCTCTCTGTTCCCCTCAGCTCAGAGACAGCTAATCAGAAGGGGGTTATGGGTAAATCTGCAAATGCTAAAAGATGATTGTGACAGTATATTAATGGAGGGATAATGAAACACAGCAGGGGGAAAACTAATTCTAAAAATACTGAACACTGCACAATGTTGAACATACGCATGCACTTATAGCTGCCACATCAGAATTCTGCATTGTGTTCAATGTTTTATATAAGAGGATTCCTACATGTTTTTGTCTGATGGCTCTATACTTTTTTTTAATGAAGATTTTGCAGTCAGCAAAAAACGTTTATCAATTTATTTTAGCTTAATACCTTGAAATGTTGACTGCTTATAGCTTACTGTTGTTTATCCATTTTTTTTTTTTGCTTTTTCAACAGTGTATCCATAACTTTTGATTATCTATTAAAACAGCTTGGCTATGTAGCCCTGTTTGAGAACAGTTTTCAAAGGATGGAGGGGTCAAGAAATTACAGGAAACATCCGAGAAAGCTGACACCTCCAACTCACCTTTGGTAAGTATACTTAAATGTGTGGCACATAGAAAACCTTATTATTATGTATGTAAAAAATATAAGATTGGAGCCAATGTGGAGATACAGGGAAAGAATGTTACATGTTGCCTGGATGTTCACATTGTTTATTCAGTTTTAAACAAAGATATTTGAATGTGATTTCCAGGACAGCAATTCAATTTGACATTAAATGGGGGTAGTGTAAACAAAATGACATTATAGTGGACTACAGTCTTGTCACAATTCAGCTGGGGCTAGAATAACCTTCGGAGTGCTAGCAGAGGTGGCCAGCCCTTTGAATCAATATCCAAATTCCATCCCATAATACGAGAATATATCCATGAAAAGTCAACAGTCCGACATTTCTGTGGTCAACGTAATTGTAACCGAAAGACTGATAATACTGAGAACGGAAAGTACGCTGAAAGTAAAATTGTGCTTTCTTCCAGTATTAGAGTGATAGCTTGACAAAATAAAAGGGAATGTTTGAAACGGACACTTGTGTTCATCTTGGGGACAGCGTTCTCCATAACCAGACCAAGCTATTGGTGTGTTTTAATACCTCCATTCTCCAAATATTGTGAAGCACTTCTCAGTAGTGACATTAAAGTATCACTTAATGACTTAAGTCATAAAAAATTATTCCAACATCCTTAAATTAAACTTAAATTATGTGTTAACTGTTTTTTTTTCCAAGCCAGCCTTTTATTCAAATGTTGTTTCACATGATTTACGTTGCATAGCCAGCCTTAAGCTTTAGTGCTGACAGACTTACCACTCTGCTGCACCTCCTCACTGCACTTTACTGTCCAGCTGCAAACCTCTTAACCTCTCCAAACACCCAAAGTCAAGTTACTTTTTGGAAAATAGAAATCTCAAAGGAAGGTCAAACAATGTTAACAAGATCTACTCCTTCAAAGAGCTTCAAAGTTGTTTTTTGTCGACTTATTTTTTTTTAAAGGTTATATTGATCCTAAAAAAGACTTCCACTTCTGCTTGCTTCAGACCAGTATAACGCTGCAGCACAGTGCAATAGAGTCTTGAAATCTGGAATGATTGAGGTTGTGGTTTGGCAGAGTCATAAATGATCGAATACAACATCTCAATTGTTTCGGGTTAAAAAAAAAAAAAACAGCAAACCTATTGTTTAAACAGTGAAGTGAGCCAGTAGGAAATGTAGGATACTATGTCAAAGCTGTGCTTGAATGAAAGCAAGGTGAACCGTGTATTTCAACACCGCTCGCTATAACGGGGCAGAACAGACGTGCCATTGTTAGCAGTCGAGACTAGATATGACTTTGTAGCTAACTAACATTTTAAAAGGCTCGGCGTGTTCTAATCTGAATTCCAATGGTACAAAACGGCTTTAATTATTTGTACCGACTGACATCTGGTGTAAACAAAACCGACCTCTGTTGTGAACAAACCAGTGTTGTTAAGGACAGACTGGGTTATCTTTGAGTTTGAAACCCTAATGTGCTAGCCTTGCACACTCCGAGATATTTATGACAAAAGTACACCTGTTACTTTTTTTTTTCGTGAAGAAGTTGGTCTGGTGACGAAGAACAATGTCCCTAGATGAAGCACCATTGTCAGAACCTGCACTTGATGACATCACTTCTATACATAACATTTTATAATCCAGTTCTCCCTTCATAAATCTCTATGTAAAGAAATGCATGTTTTTTTTTTCCAGGGGGCTCCCCAGGATATGGTCCCAGTTGAGATCAACCATGTCCCAACATTTGAAACACATCTAATCTGATATAAAAAAAATACATGAAGAGTTGTAATATCTTCTCCAGTTGCGTTAATTGATTTCCAGAACTTCTTCCCTCTATGGTGTCATCAGGATGGTTTACAGCCGTAGTGTATCAACAGTGTTATATTTCAGCCCTTAAAATAGGGTTTAATCAACCACAGCCACATTAGCATAGCAAAAACTCTTCACTGTACAAGTAATTATAGGTCTCGAACGTAAGGTCCAGTAAGAGGAAAACTCTTTGGTAATTTCATGAAGAAAAAAAAAATTGCACAAACGTATTTGTTCAGAGAAGAGAGAGAGAGAGAGAGAGATTTGTATCAAGTCATTTAAAAAAAAATGCATAACAGATCTGGGTGACATCTCAAGAGGTATTGGGTTGGAGAAGGTATAAATCTGAGCATATGAGAGTGCGGGCCTGTTATCAAAAGCGTACCATTCATACTACGAGCATATGGATCTACTGTAACTTAGCATAATATCGTGAGTATTTTCAATTCAAGGAATTAAATTAGATAGTCTAGCAATGTCTGCTTTACAGAGAGCCAGGCGAAACCCGATAACACACAAAAAAAAAATGTGATTTTCACATTGGAGGAGAAATGCAAAAATATCTTTAACTAAAATCTACAAAACAATGATTAATAGAGATTTGGTTAAGGCGAGGAGGAACCCTACTTGACGATTCAGGCCTTAAGCTAAGCCATGGGCCGTTTGTTCACGTGATAGCAAAAAACGACAAAGATAAAACATATAAAATGTATTCAAAAAAGAGAGATGATGCCTTCCAATCCTCCAGCCTGTCCTTCTCCGGCTCTAACCATTCAGACGAGGATGAAACAGCCGAAGCCCCTCCACAAAAAGAAAATGTCAAAGTAAACAGGGTGTGAAACATTAAACTAGGAGAGAGGCTTTTGATTAAGAACTCTCTCCCTTCACATGTTAAAAGAGTCAATATTGTGTCCATGACGGAGCCTCTCAACCATTCGCTCATCACTTACAGTACTCATTTAATGGGGCCCATTTTCAGGCGGATGCATAATCCTCTCACTGTTCCTCTCTAAATAAGTCCATTATGTGAGATGCATATTAACAAAAAGAAATGTGTCGGTAATATTGCCACAAGCCACCATTAATGTTTTTTTTTTCTCTCTATCTTGTACATTGCAACAAGAACAAAGACAGCAGTGGATTCAACATTCTCCACTTCTAGTGTGTGTGTGTGTGTGTTCATTAAAAGGCCACTGTATGCAATCAAACTGGAAGACTTTAACCTTGCCAAGGACAGGAGGACAGACTCCATTTCTTCTGAGATCTGAGCGTTACATTTCCCCATTACGCTGCCGCGGCTTATCTACAGAAACACTAAAATCCGGTTAAATGGAGCCATTTTCTCATTTGCCTTTTGGAGGTCATTCTTCATGCTTGGAGAACTCCAGTCATTTCAGACGACACAAGGGGGCTCCCGTTGTAATAAAAAGCTTAGTTCTTGTAGGAGGGGTTACAGAGCTCAGGCCTGCCAGACAACCATGGGCCAGGACCACAGCTTTGAACCCAACTCTGCGCTCCCTTGTTAAGGAATGGACCAAACATAAAAGACAAAGGCAGGGTGAGGCTACTACTGTCCCATCGTTTGATCAAAGAAGGAAGGGGAGAATGACACCAGTGACTGCTCTCAGCATTTGGTCACAACTTTTTTCGCTTTTGCAAAAAACCCTGTAAGAAACATTGGACATACTATACGCCTGCCAATATAGTGTCAACCACAGAACCCAAGGTAACAAAGACTTGATGTAAGCGCCCCTCTCTTAGACACTGGTTTAGAAGTTGTTCCCCGGGCTTGTGTTTGGGAGTGTGTAGCATAGCAGACATCTTCTTCTTCATTGCCCCTTATGATGGTGGCTGTAGGGCCCCTCAGGAGGAGAAACAGAGGCTGCAGCACTCCATGCATATCTCCAGGCAGTCTGCCGACTCACAGCAGGCGTCGATGATGCCACAGTCCATGTCACAGGGCAGTTCACAGTCCCCGCACTCCTCCGACGCACAGCAGCAGCAGAAGCACGAGTCGTCCCCCGCGCACGAGCCACAGGTGGCGCAGTCCAGCATGATGTTGCACAAGGTCAGGAACTCACAGAAGAGGCAGGCCAGAATACAGTGAACACAGCAGTCTGCTGGAGAGAGAAAGAGAGACGGAGGGAGTGAGTAGTAATTCCAGGTTTACTGCATTTATGTAATGATGGATTGGATTTATATAGCGCTTTTCAAGGCACTCAAAGACGCTTTACAGGGTTCCAGGTTCCATTCATTCACACACAGTCATACTGGTGGTGGTAAACTACCATAGTAGCCACAGCTGCCCTGGGGCAGACTGACGGAAGATCATGTTTCTTCTGATATGATAGTGTAAGGTAGGGGCAGGTATATATAGTATACTGTATATGCATTATGCTATTGCCTGCTCCTTCTCAAACTCATCCTTTATTTAGTTATTGGATTGCTTCATCTGTTTGTGTTTTATCCGATTTTCTTTTTATTACATAATGTTTATTTTTAGAGATAAATAAAAATTAAATCTAAAAAGTCTTCTCTTATTATTCTAATAATCTTTTCTTCTTTTCTCTACTGCCTTCATCCAATATCTTATTTTTTCTATATGCTTTGGCAACATAAACATATTTATGTTTCATGACAATAAAATATGCAATTTTAAAAAATGCAACCGAATTTGTCAAGAACAGCTTGGCAGTGCATAGGTCAGCAATCAGGGGACAATGACATGATTGAGAAATGAGTTCCCAAGAAAATACTTTTCTGAATACATTAGCACACTGACTTAAGCCATTTGCCTTTCACAAGGTCTGGTCTTACTACATCACCATGGGTAATACGCCTGTTATCTTAATCTCCCTGCTTAACCACAGAACTGCTTTTTCTCTGTTGTCCTCTGAGTGTTTGCATTGGTCATGAAGGAGACACTTATAAGTGTTAGTGAAAAGAAAAGCTAGTACCTTACATTGTATAATAATAGTTACCTTGAGCTGAGAATGTTGAATACCATACTATTTAAAGTTTGCATTGATTAGCGTTCAAGTGTGTGAACCTTGCCTGCTTCCTCTTTGAAACAAAAAGGTCCACAGTCATTCAAGCCATGACATGAGGTGGTTGCATAAACCTGCATTTCAAAGCAGCAGGCAACAGAAGACTGTTTACCAGGAGTGCTTCAGGAAAAGACAAGGTTATAGACATTGAAATATGTTCTAGCCTGATGAGCCTCTCCTTTGGTTTTCGATGAGTCCATGTTTAAGTTGGCATTTGAAGTTGATAAATATTTATCATTATTTATATTAATAACATTTTTAAGTAGGTACAAAATACACTCTTCAATTGAACTCTGACTCAGTCAATGACTTTTTGTTCCCCTTATAAAATCCTTTAGCTGTATATTAATAATTCTAATGTATGCCTGTGCTGTTTTCTGGGGTCAGAGATAATAAGCCAGGGGGAAAGATGAATTCTGAACATTGACTCTTGACAAGACGTGATGACCAAACTGTGCTATTGAACCTTGCCTGGTGTCCCTCCCTCTCCTGTTGCCCCCCCCCCTTGCCGTGTCACCATCTCCTGTGTACATCTCACCGTCCTGTGCCTCTGTGGGGACCTTGGAGCTGGTGCTCTTGGAGCTGCTCTTGCTCCTCTTGCTGCTCTGGGAGGTGATGGAGGGGTTGGACTGCAGCCTCTTGGTGTGTTTGGGTGTGGCGGCCGAAGAGGACGAGGAGGTGGATGAGCCTCCCCTAGGGAGGGAGCCCAGCTTAGGGTGAGGGCCCCCGTTCCTCACCCCGTTGGCCTGGACGGCGTGTGTGTGCGGCGTGTGCGTGTGCTGATGCGGACAGTGCGTGTGAGGGGAGTGTGCGTGCGTCGCGTTGTGCTTGGCTCCGTTGCGCAGTTGTTGGCTGCCGGGCTGTGTCCGACATGGCTGGGTGTGGTGGATGGGCGTGGATCTGGCTGCTGGCTGACCTTGGAAGGGACAAAAATACATTCATTTACAATAGGCTGTGGTCAGTATAGACATGTTTAATCTGTTCAGAGGAGATCAGTGCGGTTTCTGCTGTTGGGTGATCTTGTTATTGTGCTCCCATCATATGAATACAAGGAGAAGGTGAAATAACCTCCATCACTGAGGAAATATACACTGTATAAGCGACTGGGGAACTAGGAAGCGAGTGAAAGAGAGACCGCAAGATTTGTCCCGATGAGGTCATACAATTAGTGATGTTTTCACTGATGGTATTGTTTACTGTTACAGGTCATTTATTATCATCCGAGTAAAAATTTGATTTCTTCATAAACATTTAAAAAATAAATCCTCGTATGAGGTTAAAATAATAATTAAATAATTTATACTAAGAATTAATCTATTTATCATTTAACATGAATAATATTTTTTTTCTGAAAAACAATCCAACCCCCAAACATTAGAACGTACAATATAAAAGAAGTCACGCAGCAAATCTTCACAAGCTAGAAATAGGAAATGTGTGTGTGAGTGTGTGTTTGTGTGTGCGTGCACAGAATTTGGTGATGCAGTGTCATGTGAGGGAGGTTCTGGGAAACGGAGTCCAATTACAAAGCCCACCCTTAAGACAATAGCTCATGGGAAGAGCTGAACTGACCTCTGATCCTACTTGTCTAGACTCTTACACAACTACAAAGAGGCCGCGGAAGGGGAAAAAAAGACAAGATTAATGAAAAGAGTGTGAGAGAGGAAGAGAGGAGTGTTTGTCTCTGGAAAAAGTGTTTGAAAGAATGCAGTTTTGATAGGACCTATAGAGTATCGACCAACACATGTACATTTGTTAATTTTGGCTCAATATAACGCTTGGTTTGTTTTACCGCCGCTAGTGAGAAGGAAACAGAAAAGCACACATTCACTGCCAAACTAAACACGCACCCTAAAAAGAAGAATAAAATGGAAGCCTGTTTTTATATATTATGGTAGTATTTAATACCATCCTATTTAGGCCCTAAATATTTTCTTGACCTGAAAGCATATGGTGTCGAGAGGTGTGGTGAGACTTTACAGGGCCGGGTAGATTCAAGCAGACCCACAGAAAAAATCAAAGCAGAAACTTCTTAGACACAGACACACACACACACACACACACACACACACACACACACACACACACACACACACACACACACACACACACACACACACACACACACACACACACACACACACACTAAAGACACACAGAGTGTGGTCCTGAGTTCCAGCTATTAAACACGTCTTGCAATAAAAGCGTCTGTTCGATAACCACTCGGAGACAGATAACCCATCCAGGCCTGTTTGGATTGGCTGAAGGCCGCGGTCACACACAACCAATCCAGTGTTAATAAAGATTCTTTCATTCAGCGTTTTTTTCTTAACTTTGCTCCAGATGTTTGGCAGGCTGCAGGGCCAGTGTGTGTATGTGCATGAGTGTATAGGCGTGCATTGCATGTATGTGCAGGGCAAGAGAAAAAGGAGCTATACTTTCTCCCCGAAAGTATGTCAAAAGTCAATAAAGTTACGTCTCTTTTTCTTTTCCTCTTTTCCTCCCTCACTTTATTTCCTCCCTTTCTGTCTCTGCTTCTCGGTGCTCCTATTGCTATTGTATATTCTGCACTCTGAGCCGGCCAGGATGTAGGTCGGTAAGAGAAGAAGGGGATTAGAGTGAGGGGAGGGAGGGAAGCTTTGCACAATTTTTTTCAGCATTCCCTCAAGGTCTATATTGTCCCGGGGATTGTGAGTTGTTGAGAAATTCAGTCTTCTTATAGAATGCGAATGTGTATGTGTGTGTTTGTGTCGGAATGGACACAGTGCACAGAGAGACAGACCGACCGACCGACAGACAGACAGACAGACAGACAGACAGACAGACAGACAGACAGACAGACAGACAGACAGACAGACAGACAGACAGACAGACAGACAGACAGGCAGCCAGCCAGCCAGCCGGACGGACGGACAGACATACAGACACACAGAGATAGAATCTGGGGAATAAGCACTATCTCTAAAGAGAGCTTGAGGTTATGCCCACATGCAAGAACATGCGCGGACACACAGAACAAACACAAATACCCTTTGTCGAGAACATAAGGGAGGAAGATGGAGCCGTAAAAATTGCAAGAACAAAGTTGAAGCAATGGGCTGCAGCTTGTGCATTCCTAGACCAGGAGGATGCATGGGTTTGACTCACACACACAATGAGTCAGCAGTGGGGAGCTGGTTAAAAATAACAGCAAATAAAAAGCCAAATGACTGCGGGATTAACATGATGAGTCTGGGAAACCAAAGTGTGCGTGTGTGGCGCTAGCACAGCAGTGTTGGCCAGAGCTGTGGTTTGTTAGTGTGTGTATGTGCATGTACAGTATGTCTGTGCAGATGTGTGTATGGCCACTGGGCGAGCGTGAGTGAGTCACCATAAATTGAATGCAGCAGCACGCCCCCCCCCCCCCCCATTCACACTACCTCCACCTCTGCTTCCTCTCCTGGCGTCTGTATACCCTGTACTTACACACCTCCCTCCCAGACATGAGAACTGCTGTTCATTTCTCTCTCTCTCTCTTTCTCTCTCTCTCTTTCTCTCTCTCTCTTTCTCTACTTATTCTGGAATGAGTCACCAGAATGAAGGTGAAGTCCTGTCTGTTCCTTTTCCAGCTGCTTCATCCTATATACCGTCTCCTCTTGTGCACTGTCTGTCTATGTCGGTCAAAGTGTAATCAAATGTTTGACATGTGCCATTGATGATCATGAAAATAAAGAATTGCCTTGGCTTGATTGACTCAAATAAAGTTGGGAGTTTCACAATCTTTGTGCAATATTTCAAAAGTGCCCATAAAAACCTCTATTCGCATCAATCTGCCTTTTGGGGATTTCTTGTATAGTTGTGTTGTTTTTAACTGTGGGCCAAAGTCCATGTGTCAACTGCTAAAACTGTGAGAATGGGAAAATGATAAGTCGGGGCAATAAAATGTTATTTAAAACAGTTTACAATGAGATTTGCCCACATTTCTGGCACGCCACCACCCAAATCTAGAGCGTTAATGAGGCCTGTTTGGTTGCACCCACTCTCTACTTTGAACAACAACAACAACAACAACAACAACAACAACAACATATAAACAGAGGGTTGAGTCAGATGCCCCAAAATGAGGTGTGAGCAAGAAAAGTTGTGACTAATCTAATGGTTAAAAGAAACAGTTAGTTCATCTTACTGTCAATAAGCAAAAGAGCCTGCACACTTATAACACACACAGACATAGATGCATAATATATCCAATCATTTATGTTAAGACTAAAACACTAAAAAGAAAACACAGTGAGGAGTGGACTTCTGCTGCAGTTCTTTACTTGTTTTTCTTACAGTATTACAATGATTGCACCAACATTGTTTGCACAGCACATTTGTGTATTTAAAATGAGCAATAATTAAATGAAGCAGTTTATTTTCAGTATGGTATTTAGTATGGTTGTTTAATTATTGTGGGTAAAACTGAGAACTTTGATGTATTACTGGTCAGTGGTGCTGGGTGTTTGTGTTATGTGCTGGGGCAGGTTAAAGATAAAGCATGCAGAAAATCCCACACCTTATCTGTAACTCCCAATAGGAGGTTAATTTGAAAAAAAAATCCTTAGTCAGCAGTTTATGATATAACGTACATAGAGCGTCACAATAAGCAGGCTATATGCGACAGACAAATGTAGGTACAATAGGCAAGGTGGATTAAATGAAAGGCGGGCTGAGTGACATTGTTTTAAAAGGAGTTGTTTTAAGGTTAAGTGGTCGGAGCATGTTTTTGCCCTGAGGGTGTCCTGGAGAACTGCACTTCTAGGAAAGTGGAGTGACACAATCTCAGATAAGAAAATGAGGAAATGTTGAACCCAATCAATCATCAAGATTACAAAAAAATAACCATACTAGAAATATATTCTAAACATACTCAACATACTCTGAATAGCAGGCGTATCAACCAGATGGTGTTGTTGTTCTTAAACAGAGAAGTAGTTGGCAGCACTGTTGGGAAAGCACAACGTGTTTGCTGTAGAGACTGGTGGAAAGATTTCATTTCTACAGAATGCTTTGGATCTAAATGAAAGAATTGGTTTGTAATAGGTGATAATACAGTGCTTCAACATATTAGCAATAATTATGATAGCGACAGACCCAACACTTATTTGAAGTCTATTACTTAAAATGACAACAGACGTGAATTTTTTTTATACTGTTATGTTTTGGTCAGCGCGTGGTTTGTTTTCCCCTCACTCACAACATGCGATGAACCACAAATTCAACCACTCACATGAATGTACATTGTATCAGCAATCAAATCAATGCCATCAAATGCAAATTATTGAGATATTCTCATTCACTTTTTTCTTTAAACTATTTACAGACAGTAAATACGAAGCAAACTATCTCCCAGGGTTGAGTTGACTGATGTGTTTATGTCGGCACAGCTGTGTTTGGCCAACAATATTCTCTTTTGTAATGTGCCAAGTACATTTCTTTGTGTCTGTGTTCCCATGAAATATGACATTGTCTGACACAAAATAACTTGCCTGAAACCCATAAGTTCTGGAAAAAACTTTTTCTTGACATTCCCAAACTCTGCTTATTCATTCCCTCCATTGCATATTTTGATCTTCATTTCACTACTTTTTTCTTTTGCAACATTTGATTCATTCGTGGAATTTAACCTGACAAAAAATGTTTGGCAAAATATTTCAAAACACATGGCTAGGTCTTTATTTGATGTATGAAAAGAAGAGGAAAAGAGAGTGGACCACTTGACCAATAACAACACTTATCCCTGATTTTAGACCCCAACCAAATGACTCTTTGCCTCAAACCTGACCTCTGTGATGTCACTGCCCACAAAGATGGCTCTGCTTCACCGTTATCTAACTTGACAGTGAATGTAAAATGTGTGTGTGTGTGTGTGTGTGTGTGTGTGTGTGTGTGTGTGTGTGTGTGTGTGTGTGTGTGTGTGTGTGTGTGTGTGTGTGTGTGTGTGTGTGTGTGTGTGTGTGTGTGTGTGTGTGACTGTGTGTGTGATTAAATGTGACCGACAAGGAGACAGTAAATCTCTAGGAAGACAGTTGGAGGAACATAAAAGGCAGAGCGAATAGGGAAGAGAGAACACTGATGAGAGACAGCTTGGGCACAGTGACTGCTCTCTAATTAAAGACAATATCACAGTCCTGATAGATTCCACACCAACAACACACTGTACCCTCCTCCCCACTGATGACAAGATAATAACAAACAGCTCCACTCAAGGGCACATGTATCAAATGCTCTATCTTGGTGGACATATTTCAAGCTGCTAGAGAAATAAATAAAGTCAGGGGGTCATCATTTCAAATGCTACTGTGATGCAGTCAGTCATGGGTTACATGTGTCATTGTTTCCTTTTGGTCCGGAAGAGTGTGCAGAGTGAAACATCTGGGAACATGTGTATCCTGCTGTGTCCGTGACGTCAAAGACAGAAGTGTGTTCATGACATCAGTGACAAATAGTGTGTGTGTGTGTGTGTGTGTGTGTGTGTGTGTGTGTGTGTGTGTGTGTGTGTGTGTGTGTGTGTGCGTGCGCGCATGTGTTCGCACTCACATATGTTAACAGCTCGCTCTGCACATTGTTCTCAGACAGCCTGTCATAGGCCCAGGGCCAGACACATACTGCAGCTCTGATGTCATCAGTGCGAGACTGAACTGAGAAAATTGTCTGTTTTTGCTTCTGTTTTCTCACCTCCTCACTCACAAACACACTCTGCACACGAGTTCACAGATGTCCCACAGCCATGACCTCACCGCGCGCCTGAGTCACAGCTATTCTGTAATGTCTTCACACTCATTATGAGGCCAGGGAAGCAGAGGATGATTGATTGATTGGCAACAGATGACACAGACTACATTCTGGCTGATAGAGGCTTACGAGGCTCACAGGAGACACACAAATTGACTCACACAGGCCAAAGGCAAACATATCACTAAGCAGACATGCCCGTTGAAAGGCATAACGTTTTAGGACTAAAGCGCTGTTATATTTTGCGGTTCAAGTCCCCGTGATTCGTGAACACATGTGCGATTGTGTAAGTTGTAGAGGGAGGAAGCTATGGATGAAGGGAGGAGTCACATGAAGGCACATGGAAAGCCAGTGAGGACGAGCGTGCATGGCAGCACAATGTGTCCTGTTGCATAAGTTGCACAACCCTCCCCACAAAGGCATATGGAGCTGGTGGGTTTCTTAGGTTTTATTGGGATGTAAAATAAGGCAGAGAGAGAGAGAGAGAGAGAGAGAGAGAGAGAGAAAGAAGTAGAAATAAATCCACCCCAAACCTCTCCCATCTTCCAGCCTGAGCTAGAAATAGACAAACACACAAACACACACACACACACACACACACACACACACACACACACACACACACACACACACACACACACACACACACACACACACACACACACACACACACACACACACACACACACACACACACAGCAGACAGGACAGGTAGAGGCACACCCACACACACACGCACATACATACAAGCGGCAGACATTCACGCACACTTACTCAACTCAAAAAAACGCACGGCATTCACCTACTTATCCATTTCCTGGCTGAACTGCTGGTTTTGCAGTCACCGCAAGGCCTAGCTATTACGACAGGGCAAGGTTTGTGTGTTTGTGCATGTCACCCATGGCTGGCCCTGGATTCCAGGAAAGATGCTTATAGCTTTGTGTAACACATGCTCAGATGTCAGCTTACTCAAACCAAATCTTCTCACTCCTCACTTTTGTCCTCTCGTTCATTCCCCCGTTCACTCACGCCATCCCTTCTACTCTTTGAATGACAGGAAGGACAGATTTAGAGCACTGCAGGGCAATTTGAACGTTTTTACAGTGCCCTTAAGTTAGCGGGTCACGCAACCAGACAGAGCTTTGTGGGTGTTATTATTGTGGTCTTCTAAGTGAATAAATGGCACAGTGGACCTAGTTTGAGCATTAGGTTGCAGTTGTACTTATTTCAAACTGGATGGGAGGCAAGAAAAATATATGTGGCGGCGGGCGTAATGACATAGCATACTTGTGTAACCTTTTGGCTTTGATACAGAGGGTTGGAAGGGACTTGACATCAAAGGAGAGTGAACTACTACTACACAGTACTGTACTATGGGGGGAGGGAGATGGTTGGTGGAGGTGCTTGGTGATATGAGTCTAGAAAGAGAAGTTCCAGGTGTTTATTATGACACTCCTCACCAGCAAATGAAGGTGGAGAGGCGCTGACACACCCAGTGTAATGATTGGATAGCTGTAGAGGCATGGGAAGTAGTTTAGACTTGGAGAGCTGAGTGTAAACAAAGCGCCGACAATATACGCGACACATTCGTCCCTCCACTTGCACTTTTCTCCCTGCAGTCCATGCTGCCGGATACAGTAGCTAGTTTATGTCACAGCAATATGAGGAACGTTCTTTGGGGTGGATTGGTAAAACAACTGTAGCATAATGTCAGTAGAACCGCATTGAAAATCCCATTGAAATTTTGAAATAACGCGAATGACTGAATATCCAGGACTGGAAAAGGGCAAACACATTCAGCTGTATGTTGTTGTGTGGGTTTTTCCTAAATGTGCATAGAGGGACGCTACTCTTCATTACATATTGATGTAATATCGTTGTCCCTTTAGCGTAATCTTTCTGTTTAAAGCAGCCCTTTAACAAACATAATTTCCCGCAAGCCCTGTTACTGTGGGTTAAACATGACAAGATTGACGGACTAGCTAGTGGCAACCGTACGCTAATAGACAGTGAGGGACATATTGAGTAGACAGATTTTTGAAAGAAATTCCGCCTACATATTTTTGTTTTTTTCCACCATGATAATTATATATTATGTACTAAAGTAGTGAAGTGATGAATTTAAACGTAAACCTCTATGCCACCTTTGTGACATTTTTCAAACTGCAGAAATTCAGCTGATGTGAAGATGACAATGGTAGACATGAATGCGGGTCTGTATCATGGATCATGGATAATGGAGGGCTGTGCTAGAACAAATGATAGGCAATGAAAGCTAAAAGATAATTAATCATGTTTAAAGCTTTGTTGAAAACATAAAGAAGGTTCTAATAGCAAGTGCTGTTCTTAGAATATGGATAATAAAGCCAAGCATATTTGACTTCTTCAGAAAGAAACAGTAAAAGAGATATAGTGTTTTGAGATACAGAAACAGATAGTGGAACCAGCCTAGCCAGCTTGGATGCGACAGGACTTTTTTTTTGACTTGATCGACATCGAAGCTGTCTAATGAACCCCTTTAAAAAATTCACGGAGACTGGGAAATTGAAGTAACTTAAACAATACTGATCTCACATAGTGTAGTCATGGCATTTTCGTAAGTCTCAACAACACAATGAAACGCAGTGCAGCAGAAGAAAATGGAAAAGACGGGGCAAGGTATTTCATTTGGCTGCAGAGTTGCTTTTGTTTCAGAAATCAGAAATGTAACCTACTTAGCTGACAATGTAGATATTTCTGTCTGTGTGTGTATGATTACCCGACCCATTTCTTCGGGGTGTACAAATGTATTTGATAAAGGCAAAGTGACTCATAAGTGATCGGTAATGGAAAAAAAAAGCTCTCACCAGTCTTTCTGAGTGTGTGTGTGTGTGTGTGTGTGTGTGTGTGTGTGTGTGTGTGTGTGTGTGTGTGTGTGTGAGAGAGAGAGAGAGAGTGAGGGTGCTATTTACTCACATGTGATACTCCTGGAGGGTGTTGTGAGCTGCGTGTGCGACAGGCTGCTGTTCCACTTGTCTCCATCATCACGTAGCGACCTTTCTGGTGTGCCATTCAACCTCAATATGAGGGGCTCAGTATAGGTGTGTGCCACGTCTAAAGAAACAACACATAACACACATACAGAGTCAACACACATTCAAACAGGTTTTATGTGAGACCGCAGAGTTTTATTCCGAAGGTTATCAGGTTCAGGTTCCCACTTTCTTTTCTCTCTTGAGCGAGTAGCTGCGTTGCATGTGGATAGTATCAGGCATTGGCAACAAGCTGTTTTCCCACTTGTAGTAAACTTGTCCTCTCCTATGTTATTTCCCATCCACTAGCACTTAATTCATTTAAACAGAGTGAGTTCTGCTGACTTCAACAAAGCAGAAGATTCTGTCTGTAATGCGTTGGTGTGTGCTCTGTCCTGAACTTGCATCTGGAAGCAGTTAAATCCATCCCCTAGAGACTGTTTAGGGCTATTTGTGCATGCTTGTGAAACCTGAAATCTGTGTTGGTCTATGTGTGTGCTGGGATGTCTGTTTGTGTGTTTGAGCGTGGGTGTAAGTGTGTTGGCGTGCGCTTTAAACGTACACATAAGAGGATGTACACATAATATGCATACAGTAAATACATGTCTGGGTGTTTTTTTATGTGTTCACCGGTGCCATGCAGAGCTCTAATGAAGCTATTATCATGCACACACACTCATACATATGTACATACATACACACTACACTGAGGCCTTCAAAGCAGGGCAGGCTTGGGCCGCTGAGAGGTGCAGACTCATTCCTGGGCAAATGGGAGCCAGCTGGGTTTGATAAACACACACACACACACACACACACACACACACACACACACACACACACACACACACACACACACACACACACACACACACACACACACACACAAACAAACACACACACACACACACACACACATACAAACACACACACCAACACACACAAGCCAAACCACGTCCTGTGCGTGGACTCAACACTTCCCGGCTATGTTTATTTACTCTATCCACTCTCGCTCACTTCTCTATCTGTTCTCTCTTTTCTGTCCCCCGCCTCTCACACTCCTTGTCTCCAGTTCACATTCCCTCTCCACTCCTACAAATAAATTCCTTTGCATATTTGGCCAAACTAATTCCCACTTTTACGGTTAAACAGTCATAATGTCCATGCAAAGGTATCTCAGCTGCTAGAGATTAGAGAATTCAACGGGAACGTAAGCAGTGTTTTGAGTGAAGGCAGAGATAAGATACAAAGTAAAAAACACAAAATAGATTTCTCATAGTTGGTAGAATCCAGTTATTTCTTTCTAATATTGTGTTTGTCTAAATAAATACAGTTTTGATATTAGCTGTTATCTACAGTAGTTAGAGAAACATTAGCTTTACTGATTGATGCATGTGGTGAAGTGGTACTTCCAATTTTTTTAATAGAAATGAATTTATATGACAGATTATACAGTTTATACATGCTTTTCATAGAGCGATGTATTATTATATATTTTGTAAGACTGCAATTTAAAGTGAACCTAGTTGAACTACTGAAGAGATGACCAGTTTAGTTTTTATTTACACCATGACAAGTATTTTTACTACAGAAGAAATACATCTGAAAGGATAAAATTCTGCAATTCTTTTCTATGTTGCCAACAATTACTTAATACATTCTCAGAAATGACCATTATGATGAAGAAAGGGTTGTTGATTTATTGAAACAACCATCATGTTGCCGTTTGTGTGCTGTATGTATTTTGTGCTAGCTAGTGGCTGTTTTTTATAATCTTTTAACTGTTATAAAGATACATTGCATTATCGTTTTGCTTGTAGAGCAAAGACCTTTAGCCTGTCTGAACTAACACTATCTTTATTTTCTTAGAGAATTAAGCTACTGGTCTGAATCGCTTGGTTAAGGTGGTGTAACCTTGAGGAGAGGAAGAGGAACAGTGTTTTCAGCAGAAGAATTTCACTTTCATGGGTTTTCCGTGTGTGTGTGTGTGTGTGTGTGTGTGTGTGTGTGTGTGTGTGACAAGCATTCTTTTGTGTGGTGTGAAGCTAGTGGGGGCATAAACAGGACCTAAAGACTGGGAAGTGCTTCCTGCCCTTCCGTTCAGTTAGATATCAGGAGGCATACAACACACACATACCTGTACAGTACGCAAACACACACACACATTTTAAAAAAATACTCCCAGTCAAACATTATCTTACTCCTGCACATGGAAGCCATTTCTAAGGCCCATGTTGTATCCCTTAGTCTCAATCAGCCAGCCTCAGATATGATAGTCACTGGTGAGAACTGCTGACCTCGACACTGCCAAATGTCTAGTTAAGAGATATGTATGTGCATTATAGTCTCACGTTATAAAGCAGCATCAAAATATGCTCCCCATGTTCTTACAGTGTAGGCTACATGGGGTGAGTAGTGGTGTAAAATAACTTGATTCTGCAGTGGGAGCATTATTTGTTACAGTCAATTGGCCTATCCATATACCCCTGAAATCTTCAATAAAGACGTTATAAACCAGCATCTAAATATGCTCCCCATATTCTTACAGTGTACATTGGGTGAGTAGTGGTGTAAAATAACGTGATTCTGTAGTGGGAGCATCATTTGATAGATGTAATTGGTCTACAGATCAAATACGCTACCAAAGACTTAAGGTAGCATTTTCTGATAGGGTAGCATGATTTGATAGACTCTGCTATCAAGTCGCACTACGGTAGCATAATCTGACAAGGTAGCAGAAATTGGCAGAACACTGGCCATTTGGTCATGTATTTGAATTGCTTAAAAATGTTCTGTTTAATATTCCTACAAACAGTTAATCAGTTATCAATGAGTCCATTAAAATCAATCAGTAACTATAACCCTCCATTGTTGTATCCAGCTGGTATCCATTTTAGCAAAATATTGTAGATGGTTTATGAAAAATTAATATTTCACCATGTGCTGGGGGGCAACAATTGACTTTAATGACTGCAGACAGTTGGCAGGTTTTTGAAAATATCAAGACCAGTCATATGATTTATGCAAAAAGCGCTTTAGGTGCATTTACTGGTTATACACATCCTGCTTCTCATGTTGTTATGGTCTCATTCTCTGAAAGGCAATCATGACATTACCAGAACCACTCAAAAGCCCAACAAAACAGCCTTCTGCAATCTAAGGTCCACCATTACACAACAATCATTTTAAGGAGAATCCATTATTACTACAAGAACTACAGATGTAGCTCCTTGGAAGTGTAAAGAGGGTCTCAGGGCAGAGGTTGGCATGTGTACGGGCTGTGAAGGCAAATGGCTATTTGGGATATTGGGCTTTATAAATAGAAATTATTTGATTTCATTTAAAGAAAATGCTATTAGTACGTAGTAGTAAGGATACCAGAGTACAATGTTTTTAATAATGTTGGATAAATCACATTCTTACCAACTATGTGTTTCATCATCTGGTCAGCTTAACCCCAGCATTTGTATATATATTCTCATTTAGACTTCTGATGTCAACAGAGTGCTATGGGTTAAAAGTGTGTATAGGTCTTAAGACTCAGTCAAAGCTTTCCTTCTGTAAACGTTCAAAACCACGATTGTTGGAGCAAAACACATCTCCACCAAAGCCCTAGTGCCATCCAAGCAGGCCTTCAACCAATTGTGTGCTGGCATCAGCATCAAACCACCAAACCGCGCAACCTCAGAGCCATTTCTGAGATCAGAGAAAGATGAGCCTTCTAATTCAAATCAGACCAGAGCAATCAAGGGCCTCTGAGGAGACCTGGCTGTGTGTTTACACGTGTGGGTGAGTATGTGTATTTGTTTGTGCATGCTTGACTGTGTTTATGTGCACATGCTCATGTACTGAATGTGCGTGTTCATGTGTGATTGCAATTTGGTGCATGTACACGTGTCAGTGGCCCTGAAGGAGCCATCCAGAGGAATTTCAGTTTCCTAGTAAACAAACAGTTAACCATTAAAACAAAAACATATGTATCGCATAGGGTACAGACACACATACGCACATCCAGGTTATGTGAGCTGGCAAATGATGTGACATATCCTGTTATGACCTGAATGGGAGCAGAAAGTGTTCCTGTGGGTAGGATCTCTGGAGGGGAGAGATGGTTGACAAGAGAACAGAGCACTGAGCTGAGTTTACCTGGAGTATTTTAAACCACCTTAACCCTGTTTCTACAGCCTCACTGCAGCTCCTTTAGAGACACTGACTTTTAATGTGTATACAAAAGGAGGTTTCAGGTGTACACATCCCGTTGGCAAAGACATGCTGAACATTGTGCCCCTCACCACTCACACACCTGACAAAACAGGCAGCAAAGATGCACCAGATGAGTTAATAAAGTCAAACTTTTATATCGTATCCACTTTAGTTATACACCCAAGAGGTAAGAAACAGATGAAGAACTATTTGAATGAAATAATTCAATATAAGGGAAGATGAGAGATTACAAATAAATTAAAGTATAATATACATTACAACACCTTAATTATATAAATGGGTGGTGCAAAAGTGAAGTACACACCTTCCGCAGCCATGATGTATGAAATATAGGATAAAGTACTAGTATATACAACGTATAATGCTAGTACTTTACAACTGTACATATAAATAATAAATACAATATATAAAACATACTTACATACTTAGTGTATATAACGTACGTTTATTGATAATATAAGTTCATATATAAAATACAGAATAGAATGGAACATGAAATGAAGTATTATGATATTAATATGAAAACATACATTAAAAGCTTGATAATATCAATCTATTACTTATGTTATATTGTTATATAGTGATATAAAATATATAATGCAATGTCAAAATAAAAAGTTATTACTTCATTATTCTCCCGTCCAATGTATTTTCTTCCCTATTTCCTTAACTATTAATCGTAAAAACAAGCATGAGAGTAATCGATAATATATTACAGTCGCTGCCCTACTTGAAAGTGAACTATTGAGGCACATAGAGACACACACTGCACTGGTGCCCACGTTCACACCCTGCTGACCCATCTTTAAATAAAATAACATAAAGATAGAGATAAGAGAGTTGAGAGAATTGGAGAGAAGACACAATGAGGTGAGTTAAAGAGCAGCCGAGCAGGATAATGTTCAGCAGAGCAGAGGTAGTGGTGGAGAGGACGCAGTAGCAGCTCACTGGCCAGCAGTAATGACTGGAACTGATTGAAACCACACACACACACACACAACCGCTATGGGGCTCCGACCAAGACCGGGGATAATACAAAAGAAAAAGAACACATATGAAAACACACAACCAAAGCAAAGACATGGTTTTCATCTGAATTTTCTTTAAAAAAATATATATACACACTTATAACCTCATACACACAAAGAAAAGGAAAGAAGAGGCAATTGTTTAGCTGCAATCCAGACAGAGGTTGAAAGCGTGAGTACACACACACACACACACAAACGCAAGCACGCACGCACGCACGCACGCACACACACACACACACACGCACGCACGCACGCACATGCACGCACGCACACACACACACACACACACACACACACACACACACACACACACACGCACATTGCACAGAGGGGGCTGTGAGAGTGCAGCACTGGAATATGTCCAAAAAACAGAGATTATAGCTGCTGAGAGAATGAAGCAGTGTAAGCTCATTAAAGACAAAAAGTGTCTGCTGCTGAACAGGCTTAATGCTGGGGAATTTAATTGTGTTACTTTGTCTCTGAGATTCCACTGGATCCTGGGAAAATACTAAACAGCTGCCGTGTTAACTGAGTTGCTATCCTGCTGCATTTTAAAAAACAAGTGAGTCCTGAAAAAGAGACGCCAGTTCCAGATACTGAACCACACACACACTGTACTATACAACGTATGGAAACTAAGGACAAACAGTTTGACAGTCAAGAGGATAAACAGAATTCAGTGATTCAATATTCAGGACGTCAGCGGCACAATCAACAAAGACAAACGGCAAAAAATGATAGGGCTGGGTAGCAATACTGTCCATACTAGTTTGACTAACACATTTTTCTTGCTTAAAATAATTTCCATGTCAATTTACAATCAAAATGTAGGCCTACTACATTTACGTTACCCACTCTCACTTTCATTTATATGTGTTATTCAACTATAAAATACAACATATCATCTTGTAAAATGTTTATCTAAGTGTTCAATCAATATTGATTGTAAAGTTTTAAACTAGAAGAGACAACAGCCACACACCTGAACAGCTCACCATCACATATGTCACTGTATAACAGTCTGTGTACAGTAACAAGCCCCTGGCTCGAGTGTCTCAGCAAGACAGTTTTCTAGGGTAGTTTTCACATCCCAACACGCTGACACTATCTGTCAACAGCATTTGACATGGGCTACGAGGATTTGGAGACACCACTCAAGTCAAGAGCCGGTGATGGAGAGAAAGAGAGAAAGAGAGAGAGAGGGAGAGAGAGAGTGCAGGCCTTCAGAGCAGCAGCAACAGCAACAGCTTGTCAAATGTTTGCGAGGTGGTGAAGGGGGGGGGGGGGGGGGGCGGGGTGCATGCTCATTTTCGTCGTTCAAATATGCTGTAAAAATGCCTCAAATTGCTCCTAGTTTATTTCAATCTCGGTGAGAAACCAAATTAGACGCAAGCCTCAACAAACCTCAGGGACTAAAAGGGGACAAGTTGGCAAATAGCTGCATCTACGCACTGAACCAGAGAGAGACAGAGACAGAGAGAGACAGAGAGAGAGACAGAGAGAGACACACAGAGACAGAGACAGAGAGAGAGAGAGACACACACACAGAGAGAGAGAGACAGAGAGAGAGAGAAAAAATAAACATGGTTTGGACTGTAATGTAGACAGAGGAAGTATTATATAAAAGAGAGGACCAGGATGAACAAAGAGACACCAGCAAACATCTAAACCTGTGACCACAGATGGCACACACACTGTATATTGACAGCAGTGCTAAACGATTTAACCAAAATATCAGTTAAAACAACTATATGTTGCCCAATCCTGTGATTATATTCCCTAAAAAGTCGTATTTAACAAGAAAAATGTGTATAAAACTTGTAATCTTATTTTTGACTTGCATTAACTACCTACGTCTTACCAGGTAGTTAGCCATGCACTGTATAGCTGTCTGAGCTAACGTTAGCTTGACAGTCTTACTAAAGGATGCCTCACAGCCCCAAATCCTGGAAGTCCCGATTCAAAGCTCTTAAGATGAAAAGTTATCAAAAATATATGATGTGCAAAGGGGGGCGCCCTTAGCTCAGTTGGTAGGGCGTCCCCCCCATGGGCCTCGGCCAGCAGCAGACCCGGGTTCGATTCCAGCCCGCGGTCGTTCTCTACATGTCACTCCCCTCTCTGCCCCATTTCAACTCTGTCTCTACACTGTCAATAAAGCATAAAAATGCCAAAAAATATCTTTAAAAAAATATATATATATATGATGTGCTGCGGAGTAGTTTTATGTTCTTCACAAAATCATTTAAGTGAACTTACTAAAGTAAAGACCAGGTTTCTACCATAGATAGTAGGTTTCTACAGAACAGCAAAATCTTCCATCTGAGATGAATCACTAATTAGCTACAGCTGGCTTAATCTGCTGGCAACAGTTCTCTTAAAGCTAATGATCTCCGACTCAAACCTTAACCTTCTAGTTAGAATCATGGCTCTAGTGATTTGAAAAGTTTCCCCCTTTAAATTGCAATTATTATGTTTTTCAAAACTAATGTGGAGATGGACAGAACTGAGACGAAAGAAAAGAAGTGGAGGAACAGCGGAAGAGAGAAAAATAGGTTGAAGGAGATGCCAGTGGCAAGGAGAATGGTGCTGAGGGAATCTAGCATGTGGTGGTAAGAAGCTCCTATATAAACATACAGCCTCATTGCATCTTCATGCCTGAGTGAGAGCAACACTGACAACAGCAAGAGACACACTCAAACACACCACCATTCAATGTCCTTGTAATGACCTTGTCTACTAGGGCCAAGCAAGCATTTTACACCTAGACAGCCATTATAAAAGACACATCTGTGAAAAGTCCTGCACGACATCTTGAAATGAACACAAGGATACTTTTTTGTATTGTAAGTGTATTCTCAAACCATAAAGCTTTCATATCTGTAAAACCCTTTATTAAAAGCATAGAATAGCTATACTTCTTGAGCATGGCGTTGTGTAAATGTAGCCTTGGACAAGCCGTTGGGAACTAACTACCACCCACACACATCTCACATTTATTCACACAGGTTTGGTTTCCGCAAATTGGAGTAAATTGACCAATCGGAATTTACTAGGCATGATAAAGAAAGGGCATGTCAGCTTTCTTCATAGCTAGCTGGCTACCTACCTAGCAACATGGACAAAAAAATAACACCAGAAAATTGGCTGCAGGGGTGGATGCCATTTTTGTAAATGTACAAGTTGTTGTATGTACCTTCGTATTAATCAATGTATAAAATGTATAGTCTTAATGCTCCTGGTATGTATGAAACCTTTTGTGTCACATTGAAACCGGTTCCAATCCATTTCTAATAATGTATAAATGGGCAGAAATGTGATTCAACAGTCAAATATCTGCATCTATGCTTGTTATGTTGTCCCAAGCAGAGGGATGGGTGAGGGGTGAAGCAGAGCGCTGAAAGCAGGGCCTTGTTGCCCTCAGCAGAGGCCTGACCAATCTTCTCCTCCCCACCCTGGCTCACCTAACTACCCTCAACTTACACACAAATATACACACACACACACACACACACACACACACACACACACACACACACACACACACACACACACACACACACACACACACACACCCCAGTGAGCCAGAGAAACAGTCTAACTTTGGGAAGCCACAGTAACACACTGTGTTGGCTTTCTGAGAAGCAGGCCCAGGTAAAGTCAGCACAGCCACGAGAACAAGTTCAGGCACAAACCCACTGTTTAATAACTCCCAAACCCTTCACAGAGGTATTACCATTAAATCTGATGCTGTACTACTTACACTCATCATGGTCAACCGCAATGAAAAGGAAAACAGAGATGTGTGTGTGTGTGGATTCTACAGTATGTTTAAGCACATTCAATACAGTAAACATTGAGTTGAGACTTGTCTCAACATCAACAAAAAAAATGAAAGAACCCCATCACACAATTGAAGAATTATGTGAAAGGTCCCCATGGCAATAAGTCCCTTAAAATCTCTGCACACTTCCCCAACATTTTTTAACACATGCACCACCTACCCTACCCTACCCTACCCTACCCTACCCTACCCTGCACTGCACTGCACTGCACTGCACTCTGATCTACAGTCAGCGCTGTTGTTTTTCTCACCAAAGCCTGAGGAAAGTTGAATCATTGTGGCTGATCCTGGATGAGTCATTCCGCCACAATACTAACTGCCCCTGACTGAGTTGGTCCATGTCCCCCAAACTGTCAGCCGACCCCTTACCATGACCAAACCACCAAAGGGGAAAGGTCGCGGGGGTCCTTCACCAAATTCCCAGGAGTCCCATTGCGGCCTATAAGCGTTCCAATGCGCTGAATTGGTCCTGACCCCCGTCCCGTCCCCCGCAATACCATACAAGGGGGCACCATGTCTCCCCCACACACACCGACAGATCTCCTATCACCTCAGTAGTACGCAACTGTCAGTGAGAAGGCCTCCAACCCAATGAATCACAATGACATCCACCCCCCAAAAAAAACAATTAATTATTTTCTGGGGGTTCAGCGTCATGGAGTCTTCCATTTGGCAATTACAAATTACCTGTTTTAAAGTTTTAAACACAACAGTGACTCAGTCAAGACTTTTCCACATTGGAAAACTAACATCAACCTATACTACACACACTTTCACAAAAGGGGGGGGGATACACTGGTCTGTTCTTGTTTTTTTTTTTGGGGGGGGGGGGTATGAAGGTCTCCCATAGCTTGTAAAGAAAAGGAAATTATACATTCACACAGATGCTGGCCAACCTCCCACCATTATGAGAACGAAAGAGAACGGAGAGGTCTTTTCTCTCAACTTTAATCCACTAACTAGTCTTCCAAGTTTTTCACAATACACACACACACGCACACACACACACACACACACACACACACACATACACACACGCCCGCACACACACACACACACACACACGCCCGCACACACACACACACACACGCACACGCACACGCACACGCACACGCACACGCACACACACACACACACACGTACTAAAATAACTACTATACAAGTTCAATTGAACTTGATGATAGCAGTTATAAACACGTACAGTATACACCCATCACATCACTGTTTGTAGGGTCTGTCTCTTTTCCCTCATCTCCAACACTTATACATAAACACAAATACACAAACAGCCGAGTTAGAAGAGCTGTTTGTGGGGGGCGCCTTTAGCACAGTTGGTAGGGCGTCCCCCTCCCGGGCCGGGCCCAGCAGCAGACCCGGGTTCGATTCCCACCCGCGGTCGTTCTCTGGATGTCACTCCCCTCTCTGCCCCATTTCACCTCTGTCTCTCTGCACTATCAATAAAGCATAAAAATGCCCAAAAAATATCTTTAAAAAAAAAAAAAAAAAAAAGAGCTGTTTGTGTAGGTTTGTCAGTTTTTTTTTCTACTGCCAACCTTTTTTCCTTACCTTCACTAGGACAGGGCTTTGGTTCCGGGCAGCCGTTTGCCCTTTCTGTAGTGGAGGAGGAGGAGGTTGTGTGTGAAATGGGTTGTGGAGCTGGTAGGCTGGGGACCCCATCATCATCAGGTGTCTCTTGGGAGATGGCAGGGGCACTCCTCTCCTCATCCATGGGCATAGGGCTGGCTCTTATGGCAGGAGGTGGAGGGGCCAAGGAGTGAGCCTGAAGCACAGAGACATTGTATTGTATGGATCGATGGCATGAATCACATTAAAGATTTCTCGTTTTCTGTCTTTCAAATCCAGCGAACAAGCCAAGAGGCCAATGTTCAGTCAGGCTCCAGACTAGAACCAACATGAATCCCTCTCAGCTATTCTAGAAATCACTAAAGGAAAAGGGGCACAGCACTTTAATGAACCAGTAGTAACACAACGGATATGCCAAATCACAGCCTAAACTTTTGATTGATAGTGTATAAACTCTTCAATGTTGTGTGGTGCAAACAAAGACGGTTGCCTGCATTTATCTATTCACGCACAGCATTGCTTAAAACTCCAAGGTGACTTATTGGACCAAATCAAGATCAATCATTTTAACACTGAAACATGAGATAAAGAGGAAAAAAATGTATCCCGAGATTTTCAATGTAAATATTTCACGTCATTCTGACTCAAAACTAAATGTGCAGAAAGTGAACAAAGACTGTCATTTTGGATGTCAGTATATCATTCGGTTTAGTAGAAATGGTTCATCGAAAATCCTGCAACAAGCATGTAGAGAACATGCTTAGCCTAATTTGATGTCACTTTGAATTATTTTAATAATGAATTTAAGGTTGGGTAATGAGTTATATCTAATATAAAATCAAGCATCTATAATACTTACATAACAATAGACTGTTTGTTCACACTGCAGCCGTAGTTCCTATGTCTACAGTACTCTTACCGTATATTGCTTAATTACCTGTAATCAAATCACAGGTGTGTTTCATCTGACATTTAAGCAAGGGTGCGAGCAGCCAATCAGAACCGAGTCCTGGTCACGTTCTATAAGTCATTATTGAGACAGGTCAAGTTCACTGTAGCCTATATGTGTCACGTGCCATCGTTTGGAGCGCGCCTGCCCTGCCAGAGCAACTCAGCTGGACAGCTGTGTGCGCGCTCTCGTGGTTTTGCTCCGCACTCGCTGCCCCCCAAAAAAGTTTTGACAACCTAACCTATAGGTGGACATTTTTGTGAACGTTTTTTTTTTTTGTTGCGAAAGCTACGTTAACCGAATTCATGTTCGTTTCGTGCATTTCTGTTCATCCATTATAAACTACAATAGGCGTAGGCTGGGGTTATATAGTCTACTTCTGAAAACGCATAACGTTGTAAGAAGTGTCTGGAAAAGAGAAAAAGACATCGCACTGCGCATTGAAAAATAGTGCCAAACTTGTAGCTCAAACGTGAGTTTTAAAAATACTAAAGTCAACAACTCAAAAGTGTGTAAGCTAGTATTATTATAGGTTACTAACTGTGACTGGTGGTTCATAACGGGCGTATTCTGTTTACCTTTATTGTAGGTCTGCGCCCTGCTCTCCCAAAACGAGTCCCTGCATGCTCACACCGAGCTCAGCTGTGTGGGGACCCTTTTTTCTTACTTTTCTTTTTAAATGATAAACTTCTCAATAACTCGCATTAATCCACGACAACAGCACGAGGAAACAAAGTCTTACCTTGTCTCTGGCTGGGACGCGGTGCAGCCTAAGCCCTCGGCTAATTCATTCTCTGACCGCTCCAGGTGGACTTCTCGCCCTCCGACACCTTTACCGTCCTCTTTCCCTCCACGCTGTTTAACTTTGCGCGAACACCAAATCTCTCGTCGGCTCATGTATAGGTGCCCCCATGCGCCCAATTCAATGCATTTTTCTCCAGCGAAGATAGAGTTTTCTCTCCACCTCCTAAAGTTTCTCTCTCTCTCTCTCTCTCTCTCTCTCTCTCTCTCTCTCTCTCTCTCTCTCTCCGGCTCGCCCCGTCCTCCAGTACACCAGATGTTGGGAGGTTGGTGTGTCTCTGCAGGCAGCTCGCTGTAGCCTACACTCTTTGTCTGCTCTGCACGTTTGCTCGCCTTCTATTGCCAAACAAAGTCCCAGCAGCACACCAGCGTCCCAAACTTGTTTCAACTCTTGAAATGAGCAGTGTGTCGGTCCTGTGTGTACTCGGTCCCTCCTCTCTCTCTCTCTCTCTCTCTCTCTCTCTCTCTCTCTCTCTCTCTCTCTCTCTCTCTCTCTCTCTCTCTCTCTCTCTCTCTCTTTACTCCCACTGTACTTTTTGCCTTGCTTCAGACTTCTGTGCTGCAGCTATTGGACAGGAAACTGCAGTCAGCAGTGATTGTGCTTCCTCCAGGCTACAAACTAGTTGGGCTGAACTATACTGTCATATAATTACCCCCTTAACGTGAACCAGACACAGCACTAACACAGCACAGCTTTCATCAGGAATTATGAGCCCAGGAACCATATGTTTTGTCATTAATAATAGAGTAACAGTTTGTGAACATAAACTTTTTATGTACAAGGGCAATAATGCAGGTAATAATTGTGTGTACTCACTCAAGCACAGCATAGCTGTGGCACCTACAACATGGCTGCATTTTGACAGTCAATGTGGTTTTGTTTGTTTATTTACACACTGGAGAATCTCTGAATGTTTCATGTAGGATTGTGGACAGTAATTTGGTGAAGGTTGTTTTTCAAACTTGTGCCACATACACATATTGCAGTCTGCCCTGAGTTGTCTCAGCCTTTGTTATTCAGGTGCAGCCAGGGTCACACTCCTTTTACTTTGTGTGACTCACTGTGGGACTTTTTCTTTCCCTCCTTCCAGTGTGCACCAGGCCTTTTACAATGTCCCATTATAAGACCAAACTAGGTAATTTAGTCAGTGCGGTGACTCACGGTTCAACCTCATAATTGTACACCCAAAAGTAATTACAAGAAACCTTACAATGCACATACCCGCTTCATACCTGTATGCCATCAGAATCCAGACGTTTATTTTCTCAAATCTTTATTTTAAGGTCAAAAGCAGAAGCATCACATTTTATTTCATAAAACCTCAAGTACATCACTGTCAAGTTCTGGATAAATCTCATGCCCAGAGTGAACCATTCACTTCCCAAACTAACAAACTATGTTCAGCTAAATACAAATGAACAAGGGAGGCTATAGGCCTACGTCATGGATATGCATTCACATGCATACAAATGTAAATATAGAAAGAATAACTGTTGTGAACCTCAAACGTTGAAACTTCAGTTCTATGGTTGCAAGAAAATCCAACAAGTTATTATACCACTACATACGTACTGTACATACATGATAATTATATTGACCTTTGACAGTCTTAACTCATTAATGTGTCTAATTGTCATTACATTCTTAGTTGTCATATGCTGGATGCCCATATCTTGAAAAGTAATGCCAGCAGCAGTGTGTACAATTCCCGTTGACTGTTGCCTGTCGACTTTTGATACCACTGGTTACCCAGCAACAACAAATATTTTTGATGTAGATTAAAAGACTATATTAAAAGTTGCTACTGGGTAAAATCAAATATCAAAAGAAAAACTTTCATCTTATGCAGTTCATTTTACTTTGCAATATGATAAATTAGTCAGTGGCGCTATTATCTACAATTTCAGCAAAACCTTTTTTTTTTTTTACTTTTCTTACTTTCAACAACTTTCTGGTAGAAAAAGCCACAACTTATATCTGGCTTTGTCATGGGTATATTGCAAACAAGTATATAGGCGGGAAATAAAACATAGGACTAAACCTCTCAGAATAGGTCATTAGGATTTGGGGGTCACACTCGCCGTGATACAGAGAAATACAGCCAGTGACAGGCATGCCTCTGCCTGCTTGGTGCCATGTTGATACCTGGAGGTTGTGGCCCCGACTAGAGTATTTTTCAGTGATTGATGTTTGAGGGCGTGGCAGGGGGCGTGAGGCAATTCACGGCAACAAATCTTCCAGGAGCTTTTTGAGACAGGCTTCATTTTAACTTACAACTTGATAACCTCCTGCTCAATTTGTGTGCACAGTCACTCATGTGAAACAGCCAGGCTTTTGACGCTGCAGCAATTGTAGGATTTGCGCTCCTCTGTGGGGGGGCTTAGCGTCTGTCTGGGCAAGAGGGTCATAGTTTGTGTGGGTTAACGGTATATATCTAGGCCTATATATATATATATATATATATATATATATATATATATATATATATATATATATATATATATATATCGGCATAGCGTTGGGCTAGATCTAGTTCCAGTGGGATTTTTTTTCTCTTTTTTTCTTTTGTCTGTTTGTTTTCTCTTCTCGGGTTTGTGAAAGAAATCCAGACGTACTATATTTCGCTTAGCTCAGCAGATCAGATTCACTTGGCGATCCAAGTATTTTTCGTAACATATCTTTACTTTCTTTACAACATTCTTATACATTAAGGCAAATCATTTAAACAAGCGGTCCCAATTAAAATGTCGCCCATGGAGTTTAAAAAAAGAAAAAGAAAAGCGACCACTGAGTTTGAAGCACAATAACAAACCAACAGGAGCATTTAGAAGTCTGTTTGAGAACATTCATATGGACATATTTCAGATGCTTGAACCCCCTGCTGCTTCACAGGCATAGTTTAGCAATTTGTAATCAACTGCAGTTTTTTTTGTTTTTGTTTTTGTTTAGGATGGGACAAGAACACTCCCAGATTTGATTTAATTAAAAAATGTAGTATCCTCGTTAATAGAGGAAATTCCCATCTTTAATCTGATATCATCACATCAGCAAAAGCATGATACAGTACAACACAAATATGCAATATAAACCTCCCGGAATAAACCCAACACAAGCTTCAAAGGAGCATGACCATTGTTGACATTTCAGCATGGCTACAATCAGTCCTCCCACCTATCCCAGCGCTGAGGCAAATTTTCTTGTCATCAGCTTCCTGAAAAGCTCCTGCTCTCTCTATCCTCTTACACTTCCATTCATGACTCACACACACACCCATACACTTCAACATTCACAGCACCCACAAGGCTCTCTCTATACAACGGCCTGATAGCTCTCATTTCTACCTGGTATTTACATAATTATTAAAATGAAAGTGATTCGCTGGTACTCGCTAGGTAATTTAATCAAGCCCCCTTTTTAATGATTATCAAACACATTTGTCACAGAGTATTGGCGGTGGGCTGCTGCACACCTTTTTAGATTTGCTTTGCTTGGCCTATTGTTTTCCTTCTAATTGCCGGTTTCCTGTGGAGGTGAACAGGGTCTCTTTGGACGTCTTTCCGGGGGTCTTGAGCACCAAGCAGACGGATATATATATATAACATGCAGCGTCCTTCCACATTCCTCACCTCAAAACAGTGCCATCAAATCAGCTTCCAATTATAAATGAGGAGCTGCAGATGGCACACACACACAGACACACACACACATAGATACACAGATACACAGACACACAGATACAGACACACAGACACACACAGACACACACACACATAGATACACACACAGACACACACACACAAACACACACACACAGATACACAGACACACATATACAGATACACACACACACACACACACACACACACACACACACAGTCGATTATATTTTGTCCCTGATTCTAAATGATAGCAGTGCTCTAAAGGAACGGTTGTTCATTTAGCCTTTCAATTTCCTGCAGAAAGTGAGATGAGAATATCGAATTAAATACCTATTTAATGTCCTGTCTGCACAGTTAATATTGAACTGCTCATTTTACTCTGTCAAAAGGTAACACAATCTACCCTACAGGCAACCTTTAAAGCTCATAAGACATCTCATTTTTGTGTGTAATCTGTATCAAAATGAATGTGTTTTTAAAGAATTACACAACCTGTTTTTTGGCCAGGACAAAGTCGCAAAGCACCGTAAGAGACGCCAGGAACTTATTGGTTACAGTGTCGGTGGGCAGATTTTTGTTATTTTTGACAAAGCCAGGCTAGCTGTTTCCCTGTTTCCTCTCTAAACTGAGTGATTGCTGGATTCAGAACTACATAATTAAGAGAGAGAGAGAGAGAGAGAGAGAGAGAGGGAGAGAGAGAGAGAGAGAGAGAGAGAGAGGAGAGTTGTATTGGTCTTCTCATCTAGCTCACGGCCAAGAAAGTAAATAATCTTCTTCACCACAAAATGTTAAACCGTTGCTTAAAGTGAATGTGGAAAACCATACAATAGTATGTCTCTCACCATGAATTACGACCTTGAGTTTTTTTTCACAGCAATATACCTTTTTGGATCTTCATATCTGCCCTTTTCATACAATGGAAATAAATAATGAAAAAGAAAGACTTGTTCCTTTATCGTGGGGTGTGATTCTAATATAAAATCATTAAATGAAACGTTTTACTCTATGTCACAAATAAAGCATCCCCCCTTTAACCTCACTTCTTAGTTCAATGATTTACAGCACCTTGAGTCACACCTTTCAGGCTTTAGAGTTCCATTTAAGTATCTAACGCATAAAGGTGGCTCATAATGTTTAAGTCCTGCTAGTACGTACTGAACCAAGGGCAAGTTGCCCTCACAAAGGCAATCGAATCGTGCCATGCTTGCTTCACTACATGTTGAAAGCAATTCTACCTTTTTTTTTCTCTCTCGCAGTAGCACGTAGACCATGTTCTTTTGTTTGGATTAGGCCCTTTTGAGGCTTTGGCGGCTTTCTAGTCCACTGGAGATTGAGCACAGAAAAGAGTATACTGTAGGTTTGCCTTCTCGCCTGGAGGACTGAGGTGAGAACTGCTTCACTGCTCCAGGACTTATGAGGCAGACTGCATGAGAGGCCACATCCCAGACCCTATTGCCCGGAATCAGACCCAGCAGAGAGACAGACAGGCAGGGTGGGAGGGATGGAGGGAGGGAGGGAGGGGCAGGCCGAGGAAATTTAGAGATTAAGAGAGTCCATACAGGGCAACAGAGAGAGAGAGAGAGCGTATTATGAGTAAAGTGTGTGTGTGTGTGTGTGTGTGTGTGTGTGTGTGTGTGTGTGTGTGTGTGTGTGTGTGTGTGTGTGTGTGTGTGTGTGTGTGTGTGTGTGTGTGTCTGTGTGTGTGTGTGTGCGTGTGTGTGTGTGTGTGTGAGTGTGTGTGTTCACAGAAAAAGTGAAACTGGAGCACACGGAGAGTATCTGCCGAGAAGACTGTCTCCAAAGTATTATTCTAAACTTTTGACGTTGATTGTTACAGTTGTTTTGAAGCTGTGGTGTGACTTGCAGATTGAGCGAGAGAGGGAGAGAGAGAGAGAGAGAGAAAGAGAGACAGAGTGAGAGTGAGAGGGAGAGAGAGAGAGGAGGGTGAAAATGTGGTTCCAATCACTCACAAAGATGCTTTTGTTCTAGTAGCTGGGGCCCTCTCTCTCTCTCTCTCTCTCTCTCTCTCTCTCTCACTGCCACACATGAAGTTGTGCAGTTTCATCCACTTTCTCATCACTCCCATGACTTATCTGGGAAGGGGTTCTCGAGAGGGAAAAAGCGTACCTGCGAGACACTCATAATCTGAGCATAGTTACTTACTCACTACTAAAAAATTCAAAAGGACAATGACTCAGCGTTTGTTTTTTGAAGACGTGCATTGTTTAAATGTTGCGTATGTGTACTTTTTTTTTTGTTGTTGTCTAAGTTTGAGGTTTAATCAGGAGCTTATTTCTTAAGCAGCAGCCACTTGGAAATCAGAATTCTCTCTGGTTTTATCCCCTCAACACGATATCATGTGGGTTTGGTTTTGGAAAGTATTGCAAAAGCTTTTTGCTCTCCATGCCAGGTTTGTTTGTATGATGTTGGATACAACAGAGGCGACATCTGTAGCTGCAATTCAGGAACCTCAAAGTATTTCACTGCAATCTTCCTTCCTTCCTTTATATAATAATATTTATTTTCACAGATCAGAGCAGAATGAATGGGCACTTCAATGTTTTTCTACCAGTTTAATATTATTAAAAAAATATGTATTTTGGGGGAGGGTATGGATGAAGAGGAGTTGTGTAGTTAATTTTTTTAAACTTTTGCTTGTAAAATATGTGATAGTTATTTATATACTTCATTTGGGGTCGTAAATAACTTCGGGATTGCGGTTTGTAAACTTATATTTAAATTTGGGAAGTCAAAGTGAAATGATAAATGAGTGGGTATAGAGGAGAAGTGAGAAAGGGCAGGGCTATAGAACTTTTTACCTCCACCTACCCCATTTCAAGACTGTTATTCTTTAGCTTGGTTGTATTCTTAAGTTTTTTTTTCTTAATTTTTCATGTTCGAAATTCATTCACTGGCTGAAGTCCAAAGTATAGGCAATTTCAACACTGCTCCGACTATAAGCCCATTAAATACATATGCTGTATATTCTTTTGCAGACACTACAGATAGAGTCCCAGTCTCAGTTCAGTAGACTGATTGATCAGATCCATGTTGACACGTGCATCAGCAGATACACAGTATGTTGTGTTCTTGTTGTTTTGAGTGAGTCAATATACAGTTTATATACAGCCCACTCCAGCAGCCACAGACACGGAGGTGACCGGGTGAGATGTTGCTAGCATCGCTCTCTGTAAATGTATCTTGTGACTCACGGGGTCTGCCTGGACCTCAGTGCTCCTCCATGCTTCTGGTACTAGCAGGCCCTCCACAGCTCTCTTTCACACACACACACACACACACACACACACACACACACACACACACACACACACACACACACACACACACACACACACACACACACACACAGACACACACACACAGACACACACACACCAAATATGCATATTCATATTGATTCAGCATTGCTAGTCTGTTCACAGGAGAGAAGATGCATAAATGTGTAAAGCTCCTTCAAACACACACACACACACACACACACACACACACACACACACACACACACACTCACACACACATACGCATACTCATGTGCACAGACCTTGTGCTTACTCTGTCCAGATGAGCATTACCGTATGAAATATACTCTTGAAACTCAAGAGTTTATGCCAAACACTACTGTACCACGCCAAGAATAACCTCTTTGTGTGTCGCTCTGCACCCTGGCTCACCTTGTGCAAGTATACATATACCTCTAGGTTTTTGCTTAGTATTCACGGTGTGTGCGTGCTAGTGAGTGCACTTCTGTGTGTGAGTGTGTGTGTGTGTGTGTGTGTGTGTGTGTGTGTGTGTGTGTGTGTCAGCGCGCATGTGTGTCTGTAATAGGCTTAGGATGATGGGGTATCTCCCAAAAACCAAATGTCACAGGGATTTAAGCGTCAACAGTGACTTTCCTCCCAGCTGACTAATGGAGAAGTTCACTAAAAGCACTAGATTAAACAAAGTTTCAACTTACCAAAAAAAGCATCCAGACAGTTTCCATTTTTTATTTCTCCCCCCGTGGCAACACACCCACGATGCATTGCAAAAGTTTAAAGATAAGCTTTAGGGCATGTGCTAAACCAGCAAGGGAGAGAGACATCAGGAAAACTCAGGTGGTGAGAGAAAAAAAGTACATATAAGCCACACAACTAATAGTTCTACCATGTAGAGCAAATATTCTATCATTTCATAAGACAATCACCTGTAGCCTATTCTATTCACTCTGTCACACTGGCTACAGGTAGCTCGCTCAGTGCTCTGTGGACTGTTCCACAGTACTCTCTGGCCCACCCTGTTGGTCGCACTCTGTCAGTGGACCACACAGTAAATGTTTGTTGCTGGCTTTGTGTTTGTGAGATGCTGCTTGTTTTTGTCCGGTTTGTTTACTCCTCCTGGTGGCCACTCTCTGCATCACAACACATGCTGACCTCTGTCTGGGCCTCCTGCAGGACTGACACAGGCAAAAGGAAAAGCCTCTGGAGCAGCAGTTTATCATCTGATGAGGTTTTCATGTCTGGTGGTACGTCAGACTGATTAACTACTACTAGTGCGATGGAACCATAGGAGGGTTTAATACATTATTTAAAGGCTATATGACTTGGTTTGTGTTAGGATCCATGTGTATTTGTATGAAGGCTATGGACTAAAAGGTAGTATATTATCTGTAGCTCTGTATTGCAAATGATCAAATGAATGGTTTCCAATGAACCCTCCACCAACAGACTATTTTGAACGGTGGTTGTAATTTTTTTTGATAGTCTTTTTTGTTTTAGACATGTTCAGTACATTATAAAAGACCAGTTCAGCGATGGTCTCAAAATGAATAACAAGCATAACATATGTTTCAGGTATACAAGTCGTTTTATAACAGTTTCACCTGTACAGTATGACTTAGGGAAATATGCTCAATTCAAAAACATTCAGCCTCCCTTGTTTGTTACCAGTAGTTGCATTTATTAGTTAAAGACAGCATAAGTAGAACATTCATATGGAAAGTAGTCTGGCAGAGATTACAGTGGAAATGAAAGAAGCTGCATTTGAAATGGTAGATATTTTGATAGTATAGCACTGCCTGTTAGCACTGATATGTAGTCTTATCTTAGTAGTGTGCAGGGTGAGGACATAGGAACAATAAATATCATGCAATTAAGGAGAGACCCAGCCGGCAAGAATATAGTAATTTTTTTCAGATTTTTGTGTATTTTACTTCCAAAACATTTCTTCATTTATACCAGTAGATCCAAAATGTTCATTTAGGTGTTTTTTTTTTAACTAAACCTTGCCTGTTTACATCTGTATAATTCCCATATTCAACCATTTCTTACGGCCATAATCTCAAGAGTTTCAAATCTCAATTTCTAAAGCGCTTACATCATCTTAACTTTCCAAAATAATTCTTATCACTATTCTGAAAGTTATTACGAGGGAATTGTTAATTAATTGTTATTTGTCCAATTTATGATAGCTTTTGTTCTTAATAATAACATGCTGAAAATGCATTTTGAAGACCTGTCCATAGTAATATTGTATTTATTAAATTAAAAGAAGGCTGTATTAAGAATCTGGTCTGTAGAAAACATTGAACTCTAATATGTTGTAAAAATGAAAATTTGAACTCTGGCTTTATCCAACATCTGACTTTTGGTTTTTAAAGATATGCAGTTTAAAAAAATCAGTTAGATATAGTAAAATGTATTCTAATGTTTCTGAACTGATTCATTTCATACTTACATTGTATGTCAACAGAATTGAAGCTTTAAAGGGGTAGTTCAGGATTTTAGACATAGGGCCTTATTCCCAAGTTAGCCTTGGTGTTCTTTATCAGTGGAGACAGTTTTCAACACATTTAATTCAGTCCTTCTAGTTGCAGAGTGCGCTCGTGCTAAGCTAGCGCACGGCATCGGGGGGATACCTAGCTGCTACTAAAACAGTCTTACTCACTCCACAGTACACCCGAGGCCAATCAATTATAACGCCAGACTATCGATGTAAATGTCTGTGTTGATAGAATAATTTTAGAAATAAAACCAACCTCGCATATTGCATTTTGAGGGACTTTATTCCTTGTAGGCTGCGGCAGCGGCGGACTAATACCTAGGTTACAGGCTCTATAATAGTTTGTTTACCTGCTGCTGCCCGTACCTGTACGAGCCGGAATACACTGATGAAGAATTGAGAGGGATGCTCAAAGGGCAGAAAGAGAAAGAGCGTCTGTAGAGACAGCCCCCGCTGGAGCTGCAGCAGAGAACCGGGACAGAATGACGGTAGACTGGTGGCAGTGCAGTTTCAGTTTCTGTCCCACGCTGCTCTGTTTACTTTCTGCTGTAGTGATTCGGTTACACAGCAAAGTAAAAGTCCGCTGCTGCTAAGAAAGTAGTCCCTCAAAATGCCATAATTCATGTGATGCGAGGTTGGTTTTATTTCTAAAATTATTCTATCAACACAGACATTTACATCGATAGTCTGGCGTTATAATTGATTAGCCTCGGGTGTACTGTGGAGTGAGACTGTTTTAGTAGCAGGCTGGTATCCCCCCCGATGCCGTGCGCTAGCTTAGCACGAGCGCACTCTGCAACTAGAAGGACTGAATTAAATGTGTTGAAAACGGTCTCCACTGATAAAGAACACCAAGGCTAACTTGGGAATAAGGCCCTATGTCTAAAATCCTGAACTACCCCTTTAATGTAGGACCCCTGTTTTGAATTGGACTATTCTGTTCACATGTATTCCATGGACTATGGACAGTCTGACTACCTCTAACCACCTATGCACTTTACTTATGCACTTCAACAATGCACTTTATACTCATACTGCATTATATGGACCCTTCAGAGCTATATGCACTTTAAAAATTGACTGAATATCTAACTATGATGATCAACTGCAATCTGCTTTAACAAAAAACGTTTTATTAATAGCACTACTGGTTAGATGCTAAACTGCATTTCATTGTACTGGTTGTCCTTACTTGTGCAATGACAATAAAGTTGAATCTAATCTAATCTAATGTATTATGTCCAAACCATAACATATATTTAGTATATATTTCACAATTAAGTTTACTCACAGATTTGGGTGCAGTTAAAAAAAGAAATTCTAGATCATTGAAGAAAGGCAGACTTTAACATACAAGTCATATGACCCCTTATATATCCTATGTTATCTACCTTTCTATTGAGCAAAATCATTTTGTGACCCCTTTGACGGCCCCACAAGGCTGCTAACCACAGCTGTATATCTCTGGAGAAGAAAAACAACAACAAAGACGCAGTGTGGGACAGTGTAATAAGTATTTTATTGCATTTTATAATGCCATTGTCAATAATTAGTACAGATTACATGCAACTAGACCTACTGTACAGTTTTTTTATTGTCTGCATGGACAGACACAAGAAGATTCAGGTTACAAATACACAGATATATGTGTGTGTGTTTTTTTTTTATACAGCATGAAGGAAAAGGGCAGTGACTGGCATTACATGGCTACCCGGGGTTTGGAGAGGGTCAGAGGGCTGGGCTCCACTGTCTGTCTTAAAGCCACCGCCCGCCCAGTCCCTGTGCCCGCCATTACCTCGGGCCACACTTTCAAATAACAAGAAACAGAAAGAAAAAAAAAGATAAAGAGAGGTAAACAAGTAAACTGAAACTAAGAAAACAATTCAGAGTCACTGCTGAAAATGTACACACGTTCCTAAGGTTACACCAGAGGAGAGCTGAAGTGGTAGTTCCATTGGATTCTGACTGTCTATACTTGATAATACAGTCAGGCAAAAAAAATGCTCCACTTTTTGAGAGTCCCTTCCCCCTCTTTATAACATGACACCTCAGAACTGTCCAATCAACACGTCAGGATTTGGGCTCCCCTTGTGTCCTTTTGAGTCAGTCACCAGTCAATAGCGTAAGCAGGCTGGCCCTTATACAACACCATTTAGCATGGTCGCGCGAGAGATAACAGCTATCATCAGCAAAAGGTGATCAGTGAAAGTCGATGGAGAGTTTTGGAAGTATAGCTTGGTTTTTGTTGTTGTTTGGTTTTAGGTTGTGGCATTGGTTACAGTTTGGTTACAGTTCAAGGAATTTGGACTAAGCAAATGGGTTTGCTCGCAATGCCTTTGGTAGTCAGAGGATGAGCTGCATCTCTCGGAGCCATTTCCAACATTTTGGTAAGTGAGACTATACGCAAAAGAGGAGGAGTATCGAAAATGCAACAGTGTCAAGTCTTTGAAGTGTGGGACTGGGAGATGAGGTCACCACTATAACCAGGGGTGTGGCTTAAAGTGACAGCCCCATAGCGACGGCAGATGATTGACAGCTCTGTGGGTCGGAGCATAGCACAGGAATGACAGGGGTCAGAGGGGAGGGGGTTACAGGGAGCTGGGGACACATATTGGCACCTGAGAGGACCAACAGCAATACCTTTTCTAGAGCTCCGCATTTTTTTTAAAGCAAGAGAGGGGCTACATATTCTTACATATTTTTTTCTCTTTTCTTTTTCAGAGGTTTTGGTCCTGTCTTTGAGAAAAAAAAAGTCCTTCTGAGGTATCAATACAAGATGAAGTAACTTTTTTTTTTTAAAGTTTGTTTTCCATTAGTTTTTCTTTTCTTTCCTTAAAAATGCATAAATGCAGTACAGAGACAAAAAAGTATCAAAATAGACCTAGCTAAGATAAATATACAAACAGGTGTTACCTAAACCACTGATCTAAACTTTTATTCTTGTAATTTTTTTAAGAGATAATACACTTAGAAAATCATCGTCCCAGACGTTTTATGAAGAACTGAAAAAAGTGAAAAAAAAAAAAAAAAAAAAAAAAAAACTAATACAAACCAAGATACCTGCAGCACTTAATATGATAAATACATATACTTCAGCATTAGCAGTACAGTATAGGAATCAGAGCTGAAAGCTTTACAATAGCTAAACAGGTGCAGAAAAAACAAAAACAAAAGAGAAACTCAAAAAAAAGACAAAAATGTGAAAAGAAATGCCCTGGAGAGATAAAGTCAAGCATTAATATACAACAATACATCATGTTATGCCAAAGCTGGAGAAAAGAACAGAAGTGTTAGATGGCGACCTGTGAACAATCTATATCTTTATAAAACAGCTTTGTTTACAGGTGTACCTTAAAGCACGAGTCAGAGATCATCTATGTACTGTAGTATGCAGCAGTTCCTCTTGGTTTGGATATTACTAGTAGTAGTGATGAGTTTCATTAAGTGTGTGTTAGTCCTCTCTCAGCGCCTCTGCGAGTGTTTTGGCCAAGCGGGTGCGGCTGTGTTGTGGGTCTTTGGATAACTCTGTGTGTGTCTGTGTGTGTTTGTGTGTGTGTGTGTGTGTGTGCTGGCAATGATATATTTTGCTGATCATTCCACCCGACAAACCAGCAACACAACTTTAGCCGTTAACGAACAGCTTCCCATTAGCTGAGATCCATGAACATGCACACGTACAGTCAAAGCACACAGTCCAGTGGCTGTTCACTTAGCTCAGTGCTAATCGGGATTGCTGAATATGGTCAGTTTTACACACACACACACACACACAGCTGATACAGAGTGAGCACGTCACACCACACTTTGAGACGTAGAGAGTGCTTTAGATGCGGTTTCGGGTAGAGGTAGTCATTTTTAATTCCATGGAAAAGTGAAACGTCTCTTATGTTTTTTTTTGGGCTCAAGCAGATATTTTTAGGGAGTCCAGATAGCCAAATACCTTTTGTTTTCTTGTTTTAAATACAGTAAGTTAAACAACAATTTTGGCATTTAGTTATTGTCATCCAGGAAGAATGAAGGGGGGAAAAACAAGTATTGAAGAGAGTTCAGTCTCCCATTGGCTATATGTGTTGAACCATTTTGAAAAGGAGGTAGTGTTATTTTTTGGTTTTTTATCTTGTTTTTCAAGATGCCTGTCTGCCACGTTGTACTTTGTTAGAAATAAGCCTTAGCGACAGGAGGCAGTCCTGTTGGAACACAAAGTCATCAGAAAGGTTTCGTTCATCAAATAAGAAAAATCCTCTGAAGTGCAAGAGATAGTTTTTTTCCCCCCCGAAAAAAGTATGAAAACATGAGCCCAGCTTTTTTTTAATTACGTGATGTCCCTTGGTTGTTTTCCTCTTACATTGGTATATTTTAAAAGTTATTTTGAGTTATTCCCCTCTTTAATTTTACACATGTATGCTTTTGGAATCACTTTTTTTTAAACAGTACACTTCCTCTTCCTGAAAATACTAGGTATGGATCAAGAGGGTATCGTTGCTTCCGTGATTGAAAAAATTCCAAATGTTTATTACTACGGCACCAGAATATAGGTAAAGCCAGGTTAGTTTGACAGAGCAGAGTACATTTCTCTATGTTTGGCCTCTGAGGTTATAAACATACATGTATGTTGTGTTCAAATGCCTGGTTTTTGGGCCTGCTCATACAGTGAAGGGCCAGTCCTATTGTGTTTGGAACACAGTTTAGCTGAGCGTGGGAGAGACAGGGTTTCACCTCTAAGTGCTTCTTTTCTTTTCTTTTATTTTCTCTTTCTTTACTGTTTTTCAGAGGAACTGTGCGAGGCTTTATTAATACTAGTTTTTGGCCTCATACCTAATGTGAGTCAGTCGTGACCGTTTAACACGTGAAAGCTTCGATGTCGCCAAATAATTCTGGTTTGCTTTTAAACACTTTGGTTTTTACGAAATGGTCAGAACTGTACGTCATGTATAAGTTCAATGCGATAGTTATATGAATACAATAATAAGAATTCAAACTCCTGGTTTGTTGACTTCTGGCCAATTCTTTAAGAAGAAAAAATAAAAACTCATAAAGGGCAAAATAAACTACAGGGTTTTTGGTTTTCTACATATTTCTTTGGTTACCTGTAACAAAAATAAAATGGGAATAAGCAGATAATAGATTAAAATAAATGTTAAAATTTGGTATGGCACTGAAGAGAAGAGTAATGCTTTTCACGAAAAAACAAGAACAAAAACAAATTAAAAATCTCTCATGCTATTCCTTTTACACAAACTCACACAGTGAATTGCAGATAGCTTCTACACAGTAACTATTACAACCATAGAGCTTTGAAATCGCAGGTGAGCAGAGTTGCCGCATTTGGTGTCCCACAGAAAGAATTCCCCCCTTATTTGTTTAATATCAATTTGGACACAGTTCCAGGCAGAACCTTTGTGGGCTGAGGTATTCTCTGACTGCAGTAATAATATATATATATATTTAAAGCATTACTGATATTTCTCAACTAAATACACACAACCAAAAAAAAAAGTGAATGAGAGAGAAATAAAAAAAAGGTTTCAGCTGTTAAATAATCTGTCTGGATAATGACAACTTTAAGTGCTATTTTCCAAATTTCTTTCCTGCTACACTTTGGACAAAAAGGGAGAGGGACAGGAGTGGGGGTCAGGTATCACAAGTTGGGACAATACTGCGCTTTCTTATTTTTTGCCAATACTCATTTGGAATGGTGTGAACAGCCAGAGTAAATCAAACAAATTACAATACACACACAAAAAAAAACAGCATCCTTAGAAAAAAGGTACGTCGAAAACAGAACGCCACCATGGAAATATTGATCCTCAAAAATAAACAATGATAATAACATCAAATAAAAAAAGAAAAGGGAAATGACAAAAGCTACCACATGTTTTTTTTTCTTGTTATATTCCATAATCATCAACAGTTTTTCTTTTTTGAAGTCACAATATTTCTGTAGACGCTCCCTCCCTCAATGCGCTCCGCTTCCCCTCGCTTCTTGTAGTTCTCAAAGTGTTCCAAGCTCATCCCTCTCTCCGTCCACAGAGGAGAGGAGGAGAGGAGGAGAGGAGGAGGAGGGGGGGCAGCACCAAATGGTCCTTTTCCTGCAGTCTGTTGGGGGGGGTGGGGGGGTGGTGGTGAGAAGGGATGGATGTGGGGGGTGGAAAGAATATGTCTTCTTTTTTTTCTCGCTTAGAAGCAAAGAGTTTAAAAGATGTCAGTAAGTGTCTTGCTGGGGGGCAGAATGTTGGACCGGGTCAGGGGCACCTCTGTGGGGGTCAGCCTGGGCCTGGACACATGGAGCCTGCTCTGTAGAGAGGGTGGAGCACTGTTGGAGGTAATCTTTGAAAGATCTCTTCCTTCCTTCCCATCTTGACTGTTTCATTTCAATCAAATCAAAGAAAATGAAAAAGCAAGTGATTGACTCAAAGAGGGGGACGAAGGAGAGGTGTACTGGTGACAGCCCCAAATCTATATACACATGATCCTGTGTGTGTGTGTCTTTCTGTTCCACACACACACACACACACACACACACACACACACACACACCTTTGTGTCTTCTATAAGACGGCCTGCCAGGCAGCCCGAGACAACAGTGACGAGGGTGCGAGTGGTGGGGCGAGGAGAAGAGCGTGTGTCCAGGCCTATACAGGTCTCTACACAGAGGCTGATATGACCAGGGTGCATGATGACACGTGGCTTGACATGTATGTGTGTGTGTGTGTGTGTGTGTGTGTGTGCGTGTATTTGTGTGTAAGTGTGTGTGTGTGTTTATGCATCGAGTGGTGTTATACCTCTAAGCCAAACGTTGGAAAAAGAAACACATGGAGGTAAAGCAGTGCTCCACACTCTTTCGTTTTTTTTATACGTCTGTAAGTAACGGAGGTCGTCTAACCCTGTTTGGAGTTTTTTCTCATTGCGTCCTTGGTTGTTGCTTGCATTTTCTTTAAAAAACAAAACAAAAAAAAACATTCTCTTTTTTTTTCTTCTTCTATCTTTTCTTTTTAAGGGTATAGCTATGTTGTTCCTCTTGATGCTGACCAGAGGGCTCAGTCAGTGGGTTTTGGTTGATGTCTGGCTATGTCTGCTCCCTCTGATCTCCATCTTGGATCAGTGTCCTACTCCATGTCCTCGCTGGGGTCGTCCTCCAGGTCTCTGTCGTCACTGGGCAGCGGCAGGTTGTGTGTGACAGCGGCCAGGAGAGACATAGGCCGACAGTCCTCCTCCAAGTCAGTGGGCTCCTCCTTCACATGCACAGGGTGGCTGCTAGGGGAGGCCATATAGCTGGTAGGAGGGGCAAAGAGAGGGGGGGGGGGAGGGGGGGTCAGGTCATGTTTTCACTGCCACCATTCACAATAGTTAGTTCACCTAAAACACATTTCTAGAGTTCTATCCAGGTAGTTGGGTTAGTTTTTCTTTTGGAAAATTTGCGTCTGCTGTATCGTCAGTTGTTAAGTATACTTTGGTTGAAGGAGGTTGGAAGTGAAACTGTGTTGTGTATTTTGTCTGGGAAGACGCCTTGCTCAATTTCTGTACATGTTATGTTTTGCAAAAAAAAAAAAAAAAAAAAGATAATGCAAATTGTATAGAATAATTTTTTATTTTGGATAAACTGACCGTTTCATAATCTAAAATATTAGGGAAAAAAAAATTTATATTTGAATTTTTAGTGGAAGAGCCCTTTGATTATAATATAATATATTATACACTCTCCAGGGGGGAAGGGAGGTTTTCTTTGATGATTTTCCAGGTATGTTCTCTCTCTAAATGATTTATCTTGTCAGCCTTTCCCCGGTAACACTGTGTCACTGATAATAATGCAATTTTTTGAAGTCTAACACACTGGGCCCATGTGAGCACAATACATTTTCGGAAATGCTCAGCGGAAGGAGTGAATAATGTAAAATCAGTCTTGGTGTGTGTGTGTTCGCGTGTGTGTGTGTTCGTGTGTGCGTGTATCAGTGTGTATACCTGTACTGTTGCGGGCTGAGCGTGGGGCTGCAGCTCCCGTTGCTGTTGACCTGCTCCACGGTGGAGCTGACATCATCGTGGCCCACATGCAGCATGTTGAGGCTGGCTGCTGAGGGAGCCAGCAGGGAAGGGTTGAGCAGGGACAGACTGCTCTCTGCCAAAGCCGCCTACAACACACACACACACACACACACACACACACACACACAGTTAGTTTTTTAATTTAATTTAACTGAATAAAAAAATAGGATGTATCAGACTAAAGAAGCTAAATGATAATGGCAAGAAGGGTATACTATTGATGAATACAATTAATGAAATTATGAATGGAAAGTATCTGTCCACCAAAACCACTATATTAAATTATATTATATTATATTATATTATATTATATTATATTATATTATATTATATTATATTATATTATATTATATTATATTATATTATATTTAAACTATTAATGCTCTTTTGTTTGTAAGTTGAATTGAGACATAACTGGATGTAAAAACACAGTTTGATACATAGTGACAGCCACAATGACTATGTTATATCAGTAATGCACTGATGAGAGCTCTTCCACATGGGAGCGCATTTCAATCCACTAACTTTGCTAGTGAACTTGAAAAACCACTAGAGGGCAGTTACATACAGTACTTTCCCCCAGCATGGCTTGTTGCTTGTACATTAAACTCTCCATCACCAAGTGTGTGTGTGTGTGTGTGTGTGTGTGTGTGTGTGTGTGTGTGTGTGTGTGTGTGTGTGTGTTGAAGTCGAGGTTGTGACTTTTGATGTGAACACACACACACACACACACACACACACACACACACACACACACACACACACACACACACACACACACACACACACACACACACACACTGTTGAACTATAATGTATTCTGAGGAGAAAAACAATTGAACCAATGGGGTAGCAGCTATTGTCACTGCTCCAAACACACCCATATGATCCAGCTGTTTGTAGTAAGAGACAGGTCAGCCACTGGTGAGTAAAAGACACTCACCACACCTCCCCTCTCAAACAGGATAAAAAAAATGTAATATAAAAAAAAGACAAAAGGAATTCTCACCGGCTCAGAGGTGGATTTTCTAGGACAGGCAATAATTTTATGCGGTAACCTTAATTGACAACTACTTGATGCTATAAATCATCTCCGTCGCAAAATTGCATGCGTGAGTGGGTCTGGTGTGTGTGTCTGTGTAGGAGTGGAGAGATGGGTCTAGTGTGTGTGTGCGTGTGTGTGTGTGTGTGTGTGTGTGTAGAGGTGGTGAATGTGTGAGAGTGTGAGGTGGGAGGTGAGAGTGTGTGTTGGTGGTGTGGGAGGAGGAGGAGGAGGATGGAAGTGGTGTGCGCGTCGTTAGGGAATCTGCTAATTATAAGAGGGAATTGATATTAGTGCCCCTGATTGCAATGGGCTGCCGTGTGTGTGTGTGTGTGTGTGTGTGTGTGTGTGTGTGTGTGTGTGTGTGTGTGTGTGTGTGTGTGAGTGAGAGAGAGAGAGAGAGAGAGATAGAGACATGAATGAGGGAGAAGGAAAGGGCATTCCTTACCTGGTAGCTGGCGTTTAGGGCTCCAAAGCCCATGCCTGAAATCATGTTTTTCACCAGAGTAGGACTTCTGCACATACACACACAGATGAAGGGAGAGAGGAAAGAGGGGGGGGGGGAGTTAGAATATCACAGATTGAGCACATATGTGAAAAGATGTCACTTCAGCCAAAGCACTCTGACAAATCCTACAAGTATGTTTGTTACAAGTAGAAACATACACAGACTGTAAACAGCTGCTAAAACACACACACATTTGAAAGTGTTTCATATCTGGCGTGCAGGTGTGTGTGCCCGCCTGTGTTTGTGTGTGTGTGCCCGCCTGTGTGTGTGTGTGTGTAATTATCCCTGGTTTCTCTGGCGGTTGGATGGAACATCTGTTTACATACACTAACAAGGTTTTTTCCTCTCCTGCATCTCACACAGCTGCTTACTAATGGTGTCGACAAACATGGGGGAAAAAAGTAAACTCACACACACACACACACACACACACACACACACACACACACACACACACACACACACACACACACATACGGTACAGTGCGAACAACATAAGCCGACAGCCCTCTTTTTTTTTCTTCTTTTTTTTTGATTGCTGAGTTGGCCTCTTGGTAATAATAAAGGGTCCATTTAGGCAATCATAGTGCCAGCACCCATAAGCTCACACTCACGTCAACCTCAACTGTGCACCAAGAAAACAAATGTGTGTGATACAGTGTGTGTGTGTGTGTATGTGTGTGTGTGTGTGTGTGCACTTACCCGGTCATCTTTGGTGGTCTCCTCTTTTGGTATTCAACTTCATCCACAGTCCACACGGCCCCCTTCACGTTCTCAACACGAACAAAACACTTGTGCAGACTCAGGTTGTGGCGCACAGCATTCTGGGGGAAAGGAAAAGAGAGAGAGAGAAAGAAAATAAAGATAAGTCAACAAGCCCTTAACATATGTATTTATTTTTTAAATCTATTATTTAATGTTGATTTATTCTATTATTTAATACTTTTTGAGCTATCACTTTTATTTTCATTCTAACGGCGTTGACATTTTCTCCTTAGACATTTTCTACGCAGACATCTACATCATTTTTACTTTTTCAATTGAACTGAACAGTCTTGCTTGTAGTGGAGAAAAACACAACCGTGGGATATATGAAATAATTAAAGGCATTCTGACCTTTATCTATAAAGTCACACATAGTTTAATGTTAATATTCCCTAAGGTCTCGTGTTAATTTCATGATATTCCAGGACTTCCATAGTATCCCGGCGGGAAATATACCCGTAAAACAGTAACTCAACCCCAGCTGAAAACGGTTTATTTTTGTTCCTTTTTAACTTGAAGTTCTTCCCTAGCTGGAGGTAAGTACACTTACTCAGGGTGTGTTCGGTATACACAATGCTTTCCAGCCTTGGTGTTAAGTTGCCTTTTAAGTAGCGCGACCGGAGAATAAAAATGTCCTATTTTTTACCCATCACCCTTTTCTACACATACATACTGCAGCTCTGTCGAAAGCGGCAACACAGGGTAGCTGTACTATAGTAGTGTTGTTTTATCTCTGAATTTTTGTAATCAGTCATCATCAGCACACACAGAGAAGCGCACACACACACAAGCACAAGCACACACACACACACACACACACACACACACACACACAAGCACACACACACACACACAAGCACACACACAAGCACACATACACGCACACACACACAAATACACAGGCACTCAGACAGGCAAGCAGGCAGGCACACCGCTATCTTGGTCTCACCCCCCCCAGGGACAGGCCTCCCTTTTCATCTGCTATTTGTAGTTTGTTCATGGCCAATTTCATTACCAATTTTAATTCGTCTATAATTAAATCCTGCATATTCTCTCTGACACGCTGTTCTAAGCCGAGAGGGAGGGACAGGCCAGGCATGCATCACTCCTCGGCGTAATTACACACGCAGATACACACACGCGCACACACACACACACACACACACACACACACACACACACACACACACACACACACATAATTACACAAGCCATAATCAGCGGAGGAACCCTTTCTCCCCCGCATCCCCTCAACCCCCGAGCCGCGATGCTAAGTTTTGTAAATGAGTCTGACCCCAATCTGCGCCCGCCACCCTGACAGTGCAAACACACACACACACACACACACACACACACACACACACACACACACACACACACACACACACTCACACACACACACAAACACAGACACACAAGCCAGACACCAGTGCCGCTATTGCAGTGCTATTTGCATTCGTCTCCGTGATGAAAGCCTAATTCTTCCAGTTAAAACATTAGCAGTCATTTACAGTGGGTCACAGCACATGTGCCACTCATCTCCACTCCCTCCGGCTGAGAGACAGAGAGAGAGAGAGGTGGGAATCACGACCGGGGTCAGAATTTTTGGAAACAGGAATGAATTGTGTATCACACATTTTTCTATTTTTACATAAAAGCCGAAATATCATACAATGGAAACATTACAAAAATAATAGTACTGGTCAATCAAAGTTAAGGTCCTGCAATGAAAATAAAGTGACACTAGATGAGTATTATTTTTCTGTAATGCGGAAAACAGGCACCTGTGAGGGTTTCACTTTAAAATATGACATCACTGGATAATTATTACTGATGTATTAATGTGTAAGCATTTAGCTGTTGTAGTAAGCCAAGGTGATGGCAATTTTAACTCTTTATTTTACTGTTGGATAAGTTTGTAACAATATAGAAAATTTGAATAAAAATGTAAGAAAATATTGACCTGCAAAGTCACTACTTTCTATAGTAAATAAATGTAAATAACTGTTGTTGAGTAAGAAGAACCATATATGGGATACATGATAATTTAAAAAACATTTGAAATTATAAGAAATTAACTAAACACAATGGGACACTGCTTTAAATTCTATAAAGTTTAACACAAAATAAAACCTTGTATTTTCGGCCTCAGACCCCTCACCTTGAAATAACACTCAACACACATTTCTCCTCCACCCTCAATCATCCCTTTCTTTTTCTCTCTTTCTCTCTTTCTCGTCTCTCCCTCGTTCTCTGCCCCTTCCTTTCTGTGATCAATGACTTCCGCTCCCTGACACCGCTGCTGTCCTCATGAAATATAAGAGCTTATTAAAGGACATACATCTCTACGGGCCTCAGTGACTCAGTGAGCTGCTATATAAATACATAAGGCCAAGCCGGGGCTATATTTAAAGTTCTGCACAGGAAGAAGCACACATGAATAGTTAAAATTCATAAAAGTCAGATGAGGAGGTAAAGATATTCCTGGCTGCCCCCGTCTCTTAACCTTCTCCGCACCCTTCCCTCCATCCCTCACTAACCCCCCCCCCCCCCCCCGACCCCCCTCCTTGGTTTTGGGCTATTAGAGGTCTATTCTCACCCCTCCTCCCCCCTTTCTCTCACTCCTTTGCTCATTCTGTCACTTTTCCCTCTCTCTGGAGGAACTGACACTCAAATTAGTGTGAGGTTTCTATAGAAATGGGTCAGCACCTACAATATCGGGATCATGCCAGGTGTGTGAGTGTGAGTGTGTGAGAGTGTGATAGAGAGACAGAGAATGAGATGAGATGAGATGAGGAGGGAGACGGAGAGAGAGAGAGAGAATTCAATGTGTGTGATCATGAGCAGTGTGCGCGAGTGTGTGTCAGCCTTGTATGTGCGTCTCTGTAATGAGGCTGTATAGCAGCTAGGTGTGGCTCTGTAGGGCTAAGTGGGGCCGAGTCTCCATGTGCTATGCTGGAGGTGAGAGAATTGTTTAGGGCTGAGAGGGAAAGAGAGAGTAAGGAAGACAAAGGTGTCTCATAAAGGACAGAACCAGCCGATGACTGTCAAATCAGTCATATCTTTAGCATACCATTAAAGCATGTGTGTGTGTGTGTGTGTGTGTGTGTGTGTGTGTGTTATTGTACTTGCATCATTCTGAGCACAAATAATAACTGTATGACTTCAAAGTGAATCCATGTTCTGCCTAGTAAGGTCATTTTGGACAAATATTTCAAATAAGACCGCAAAGGCAAATTCTGTTTCTCTCATTGTGGTCTGACGAGTCGGAGCATGGCATCTGCTCGAGTTAGTTGGGGCTTCATCCATGGGCAAATACTGTATATATATATAACTATGGGCAGTCAATAAGGTTTGCTTTACATTTTTGCTGCAATAACTGAGCTTAGGACGTTATATCACTTCTGAAAGTAACATCAGGGCTAGACGTATATTTTCAGGACTTGAATTAGTTAGTTCAATAGAAGGCCTTGGCTGAATTACAAGTGTGAATGTGCATATTATGAGCGTTTACCTTCCATGTGGCTGTGTTTCTCCTGAAATAGGCAAACTTTCTTGTAAACCAGTTGTAGATCTCATTGAGAGTCAACTGTCTGTCTGGGGACTCCAGAATGGCCTGAGGATGGAGAGAGACACGGTGTTAAGAAGAGAAGAGAGGTGGAGAGGAGAGAGAGAGAGAGATGGACAAACGGGTCATTGTAGAGACTCACATGACGTATAAGAGAGGCGTAGGTAAAGGGAGGCCTGACATCAGCGTTCTTGTAGAACTCACAGTTCTGAGCCAGCTCTGAAAAAAAAAAAAAAAAAAAAAAAAAAAATGCACATGACAATTTTTTTAATGAACTGATGGAATTTTAACTTTTTTTTAATGTGCGTTAAAATAAAACAAATTAGGAATTGAAGAAAAAGGAAACAGTGTATATGTCAGTATTTACCTGAGGCAATGGGGGTGCAGTACTTGTCGGAGTTGCGCCTGCGTATGGGGCCAACCCCGTGCGAGTGGGAGTGGGAGTGTGAGTGTGAGTGCAGGCTGGAGGAGCTGATGACTGAGGGGCCCTGCCTCATGGGGGTGATGGGGGCCGCAGCTGAGGTGGGGGGGTGAGACAGACCGTCGTGGTAGGCATCGCTGTCCCGTTTTAACAGAGAGCCACTGGAAGCCAGGTTCAGCTAATGACACACACACACATAGACACAAAAACATAGAACATTAGGGTCATTCATTTAGCCTTTATGCGCCAAAGGAGGTTTCACACTTTTTCTACCTGTTAAACACAACAGAATGAGTTTCGATGATGTCCTTTTGATGACATATACCTATATAAAGGTCATGTAGACTGGTGCCGACTGGTGAAACTTTACTTTGCAAAGTGTTAAACTAACTTAAGGTTGGCTTGTCTAGCATGAATATAAAAATGAAGAGTTTCTGTCCGGAGGGTGAAGCATTGCTTTAGTGCAGCTATATGACTAATGTCTGTTGAGTGCTGCTGAATCCATTTTACAAAGAAACATCATCTACACAAGCTAGGACCAGGGTCAGGTGTTAATAACAAGACATTGGTTTTCACATGCAAACCCAATCTCCTCCAGGAAAAGAGTCTCTAAACACTTTTACCTCAAAGTTATACAAGAAGAGTATTATGTCTGAGTTTGAAAAACTCAGAATTGAACAAAGTTAGCAATATATGGAGCATACAAAATGATGCAAACATACAGAACCAATGGCCGACAGAGCCTACCACTTTTCTGATGCTTGAAAAAATGTCCAACCATTCATTTTATGTCATTTCACCTACATCTATTAAGGGCACAATATCCATATAACGTTTCACTACTAATGCTGACTCACAATACATGAAAAGATAAGCCCCCACACATTACCTACGCATCTGTGTCCCTAACCGTTTACAAAACCCAAACCTAACTAAACCTGCAACCTACATTGTTATGCAGAACCACACACACTCACACACACTGAACATATATTTATACACACAGTGCTGGCTGCAATTAACCCTGCGCTTACAAATACAAAACCACACGACAGCATGTTTGTAGGAAGGGGAACACACACATGCACTTTGCGGTGGCGAAGTCTTCACGGACCAATACGGCCCAATTAGGCAGAGCCTTGCACGCGCACACACAGACACACAGACACACAGACACACACACACACACACACACACACACACACACACACACACACACACACACACACACACACACACACACACACACACACACACAGAACCAGTACTTCCTCAGTCTCTGTGGGACAGCCGTTGCAAGGCTCCGAGTTTAGGACTAATTAAAACCACTATGTGTGTGTGTGTGACTGTGTGTGTGTTGTCTAAATGTATGTAAAATGTGTGAATCGCCCTCTCTGTCCTCTTTGCCCCCTCTCTGTACCATTTAAGTAGACTGGGGGGGGGGGGTGGGGGGGCTGTTTAACAGGTACTTCATTAATGCTGCAACCCTGCCACATCACCACGGCAACAGTGGAACCCTGTTAATTGAGGCCAAGCTTTGTTTCCATTTCCTGACGCCCCTCCCCTGCCCCTCCTTCTCCTCCAATCCCTGACCCCGAGGCTCGTCTCCAGCGGTGACAGAACACGCCTCTTCCTGATTTCCCATTAGATGTTAATAGCAGCTGATCCCCCTGCGATCAACACATCAGCCAGACACACACACACGAACACGAACACACACACACACACACACACACACACACACACACGAACAGACGAACACACACACACACACACACACGCACACACACATTGCCACTCGGCTGCACCCATTTATATCCCCTCAAATTAAGACACTCCACCCCTAATTGACAATTAATTTCAACATCTTCATATTTTAATAAGACTCCTCGTCAATCTGAATGATGAAATATTCATTAGAAACCTAATAACAACCTCACCAACCCGTGTGGACACACACACACACACACACACACACACACACACACACTGACATATACACACACACACACACTGACACACTAACACATACACACACACACACACACACACTGACACATATACACACACACACACACACACTGACACACTAACACATGCACACACACTGACACATACACACACACACACACACACTGACACATACACACACACTGACACATACACACACACACTGACACATACACATCACGTCAAATTTCGATCCCATTTGTAGGCAGACTCAGCACACACTGAAAAACACACGAAAGAACACTTTGGCTGGTCTCTTCCCATACGAGCATTTTTATTTTTTTTTTCTAATACTGAATCGAATACAAAGCAGAAGTTCAACTGTCTGGGACACAGTTTGGATGTACGACAAGCTGGAATTTACGACTTTTGTCTGTGGAACGGGGACATTGTGGTGGAAAAAATATGAAATGTACAGCACAGTGACACGTTTCAGACAGAGGATGAATGAGAGGGGCGAAAGGAAACGAGAAAGACAGGCAGAGAAATGAGTGTGGAAAAGAACAAGACGGACAGATAGTTTAGTCGGTCCCCATTTCATTTAACACATTAAACCCTCAGTGGTCAACAGGGGGCGTACATAGCAAGCCAGACAGTAAGAGACCCATGTGAAATCCCCAGGAAGGGTTTAGGGATTAAAGAAACTGGGGAGTTTTGTGGGTGAATAAGAAGTAATAAGGGCAGAGATTTGAGGTCAAGGGGGTAGAAGAAAAAGGGTTGTGTAGTTAGTGTGTGTGTGTGTGTGACAGTGTATACTCACAGGTTGGTTAAAAGGCTTTGGCTCTGAGGGGCGCATGTGCAGGTGGGCCATCATAGCCTGGAGTCGCTCGCTCTCCTTGGCCAGCTGTGAAACACACACGAGGGGCGGATATCACCATGGAGGAAAAACACTTTGTCTCATTACATAACCGTTAAGATTGATAAAATGGGGGGGGGGGTATTGACACAGAATTACATTTACAATTTCACCTCAGGCAGAGAGAGAGAGAGAGAGAGAGAGAGAGAGAGAGAGAGGGAGAGAGAGAGAGAGAGAGAGAGAGAGAGAGAGGGGGAATATGCGAGTGGGCCGCCTCAGCACCCGGAGATCTTTCACTCTCTCTCTCACACTCTCAAACTTGCCTGCAGACACACTCGTCCCCGTTTGACATTGTTAACTGCCGATTAATGGGTCTACCGCTACGGCAGCCGGTGGAAAACGCTGCATCCTGTGTGTGTGTGTGTGTGTGTGTGTGTGTGTGTGTGTTGTGCTTGAGTGCAAGGGTACAAAACATGTAGCCTCCAGGAACAACGGATCTAGACTGATAACACCATTTACATAGTCGCACACTGTAGTGATGTGCAAATGTGAGACATTTTTAAAACACAGTGCATGGGCTGCTGCTATACTGTGTGTGTGTGTGTGTGTGTGTGTGTGTGTGTGTGTGTGTGTGTGTGTGTGTGTGTGTGTGTGTGTGTGTGTGTGTTTGTTGGAGGGTGGAGTAGTGGTGTGGCTGCCTGTGGACTGCTGAGGGATGAAGTGACATGCCAGGGAGAGAGAGAGAGACGGCCGTCCTGATGTGATGTGACACCAGCTGCCTCTCTGTCACTTTGCGTTCTGTGGTGGTGGCTTCAGGGGCTCAGCTAAACGCTGTTTATCACCACCGCAAAACAATGCTAACCTTAATGTTGGACAGCGCACAAACGTGGACACACACACACACAAACACACACACACACGCACACACGCACACACAAAGTGATGTGTTGTATGAAAGTGTTTTGGAAACTATGTCAAGATGTGTGTGACTTCTCACCCAGTGTTGGTATTTTGCTTTAGCTGGAGCATTCAGATTATTCAAAATCCTTTTAGAACAAGAGGGGCAGTCTGGTCCTCTGTTTTCCAGCTCATGTCTCTCTCTCTCTCTCCCTCCACCCCTCTTAGCAGTCTCTCTCTCTCTCTCTCCCTCTACCCCTCTCAGCAGTCTCTCTCTCTCTCTCTCCCTCCACCCCTCTCAGCAGTCTCTCTCTATCTCTCTTTCTCCACCCCTCTCAGTAGTCTCTCTCTCCTGCTTGTGACCAGAGCAGCTTTATAATTGGAGCAGCGATGGCAGCTTCCCTGCCGACTGCTCCTTTTAAATTACAAGCTCCACTGCTCTCCATAAACTCTGCCCTGCCTCAGACAAGTTATTGCCATTGACTGGCTGAAACAGTCTTTGTGACTTTGTTCGTGACTTGAGCAGATGAAAATCATATGTGTGTGTTTGTGTGTGTGTGTCTGTGTGTGTGCGTGTGTGTGTTTGTGTGTGTGTGTGTGTTTGTGTGTGTGTGTGTGTGTGTGTGTGTGTGTGTGTGTGTGTGTGTGTGTGTGTGTGTGCGTGTGTGTGTGTGTGTGTGTGTGTGTGTGCGTGTGTGTGTGTGTGTTTGTTTGTGTGTGTGGTGTGTGTGTGTGTGTGTGTGTGTGTGTGTGTGTGTGTGTGTGTGTGTGAGGCTCACCTGTATCTCCAGCTGCTGAACCACCTGCATCTGGACTCTGCATTGAGCAGTGCTGCGGTCATCTAGGGCGTGCTCGTTGTTCAAGTGCCTAGACATGACAGGGAAAACAAGAGGAAATAAGTTACAAAAAATAATACGCATAATAAGCATCAAGATCAAAGCGCTGCCAGGTCCCAATTCAATAATGAGGAAATAGAATCGCCGTTAAATCAAATCACAGATCCTGACTGAGGAAGTAACTAAACACAGCTCTTTCACTTGTATTTAAACTTATGAGCTGTTCCAGAGCTACAAAAATAAATCATAATCTTGGAGAGTTTATTTTGTCTAGTGAAGGACGCAGCAGCTGTGTTTTGTGTGTGTATACTTCATTGGTGCTCAGTGAGCCATGATCCAAGACAACCACCTGGATATGAGCTCATGTGTTATCGCACAAAGCCTTATCTAAGGACTTTCTGTTAGCTAAACTCCACTCCACATGTATTAACACTGGGACGCATGTGCACGCGCGTGTGTGTGTGTGTGTGTGTGCGTATGCACGGAGGTGTGTGTATGTGTGAATGGTGGCGCTGTTTGTTTCCTCTAATGTGGGAGGACCCAGGACCTTCTGATCTTTCCCAACCCACCCCTCCCTGTCTCCCTTCCTCCATCCCTTTTTCTCTGCTCTGTCATCGCCAAGGTTATTCACAGGTCTGCTGGCTGCCCAGTGTGTGTGTGTGTGTGTGTGTTAGTGTGAATGTGTGTGTGTGTGTGTGTGCGTGTGTATGAGTGCGTGTGCTTGTGCGTTTCTTAAACTGTGAGCGTGTGGGGCGCTAAATCAGAGTGAGCTTTGCGTTATCCTGTGGTGTTAGTCTATAATCTGAGTAAATCATCAGAAAGCCACTTTTCTGACTTGTTCATTGTGAAAATGTATGCTACACAAGGAAATGTGTGTGTGTGTAGATGGAGTGCATGACCATTTGATGAGTGTATGTGTGTGTGTGTGTGTGTGTGTGTGTGTGTGTGTGTGTGTGTGTGTGTGTGTGTGTGTATGTGTCTTTAAGAAAGCACAGCAATGTTAGGCAACATCAGGCCAAGACTAGAAATGAAACAAAAACAATGATGTCATGGCAGGGCTAATCCAGGCAGATAGACGGCTCAACACAAGTGCACGATAATAATAACAAAAACATGATCTCACCCCTCTCTCTCTCTCTCTTTCTCTCTCAGTTTTTACTCTCTCTCTCTTTCTCTCTCAGTTTCACTCTCTCTCTCTCTCTCTCTCTCTTAATCTCTCTCTCCCCCTCTTCCTCACTTGCACTTCTGTCCACTCTCCCCCTTCCCACTCACTTGTCTTCCCCCGCAACTCCCCAAATGCCTATGATTCACACTCATTCCAGCCCCAAATCTGCCCCTCTTTCTTCTCTATAGCCGGGCCATAAACAGTAGCGGGCTTTTTTCCTTTTTTCGATGTGTCCCGACAATGAGGCTCTGTTTACTCCTCGGAGTGCTGGCAGACAAGGCTTTAACCCACATTACACCCAGCTCCACCGGCCACAGCCAGAGTATTATACCAGAGGCCGGGGGAGGGAGGGAGGGAGGGAAGGGGAGGTGGGCAGGGAGGAGAGAAGAGAAGAGAAGAAAGGGCCCTGAAATAGTGGAGTGTCTCCTCTCCTCTGTTCCTCCGCTCTACCCTTTCCCCTCCTGGGGGCGATGACTAAGGCCGGCTGGAAGGGAGCGCGCTGTCCGACTGACGGCATTATCTGTCACTAAACCTCCAGTTTTCTTCTTTTTTTTCATCTCCCTCCCCTCTCTCCTACACACGCACACACACACACACACACACACACACACACACACACACACACACACACACACACACACACACACACACACACACACTCTCTCTCTCTCTCTTTCACTATCTCTCTCTCTCTCTCCTTCCATCTGCCCTGGGGCTATGTGAAATGAGACACCAAACAACAGCTTTCCTCTCCAAACTTTCCCAGCCTGCCTGCATGCTTTGATCTGACTGTCCGATGCCATCACAATCACTACGCACACTTCTGTGATTATGTGTGTATATGTCGATGTGTGTGTGTGTGTGTGTGTGTGTGTGTGTGTGTGTGTGTGTGTGTGTGTGTATTTGAGTACGTATTTCATCACCCCGACTTATTAATATCTCTCCTGTTCAAACAGCTAAGAGTTCCACATGGATAATTAGAGTGTGAGTTAGGTTAGGGCTTCATTAGAAGGCTTGTGAAGCCTTAGTTAGCAGCCACAGTGCCACGGGGAAGTCCACTGTACTGTGTGTGTGTGTGTGTGTGTGTGTGTGTGTGTGTGTGTGTGTGTGTGTGTGTGTGTGTGTGTGTGTGTGTGTGAGACAGAAGAGAGAAGGTATTGCAGAATGTCAAGGCCGGGCCAGCTACTGCATCAGCACACCCCCAGTGACTCTAAAACCGGCTAATAACATGATGGACGCAGTGTGGGAATGAGTGAGAGAGAAGAAGTTGTTGTTTGATGTGTTTGTGTGGATACAATAAGATGTGCATGTGGATGAGCTAATAGAGATGAATGTTCTATTAAAGCTAAGCAACACTGTGCCTGTCCTTTCTGAGTAAAGGAATGGAGGAAAATACACTATTTTTAGAGGATCTCAAAGAGTTCCTTCAACTACAGAGAATCTACACACATGTTGAGAGTGTGGGTGTGTGTGTGTGTGTGTGTGTCTGTGTGTGTGTGTGTGTGTGTGTGTGTGTACCTGCATGTTTGTGCATGTGTATATGCATGCAAGTGCCTTGGAGCAAATATGATGTAACAGGTTGCAACAGATTAATTGGTGAGGTAATTTGGAAACGGCAGTGAAGTATGTAACTGACACGTCACATTTAGTACAAAACTAGAGCGCTGCTTCAGCTTTTCTTTCTACTGATGTTCTGATTCAGAGAAGGAGACATTTGAAGGGTTTTGGTTTTGGTGTTTGTTGCCAATAAGGGATAAAACGGAAGGATGTTTAAAACAAAACTCAAAGTACTTTCGTTTTTAAGCAGTTATCCCCATCAAGTACTTTTGTATTCTAGGATGCATTATTTACCCATCAAAATCTGGTATTTTGTGGCTGGTTGTTAGACTTACTTGATGAACTGCCCCATGTCCTCACACAGAGCTTCACAGCCAGGCCACTTGCACTCTCCATGGCCGTAGAGAGGATGGGAACCAGCATGCTCCTCATGACTGGTGAGAGAGACACACACACACAAAAAGATAGATGGTAAAATAAACCTTACATTTTTTTTATACTATATGGTGTCATGTATACTGAAAAAGTGCAGCATATACATTCAGTTACTTTCTTGGAGAAAAAAGAAGCAGTTATACGTCACACTCTAAGACATAAACACAGCCGTGCAAAACTAACTGTAGCAGAAGTAGCATCAATACAGCCATCTGAGTCTGGTTAGCAGTCATTAGTTTATGCAGTTCACGAAGCCAAGTGCAAAGAGAGGAGGATAGAGCAGAGTGGGGTCAGTTACAGAAGCCAGGCAAATAAGGGAATCGGTCCAGCAACCTCAGAGGCACATTCTTCAAGTCCATGACCTGTCTTTCTGTCCTTGGCGTGTGTGTTGTGCGTGTGTGTGTGTGTGTGTGTGTGTGTGTGTGTGTGCATGTGCATGTGTGTGTGCGTGTGTGTGTGTGTGTGTGTGTGTGTGTGCGTGTGTGTGTGTGTGTGTGTTAGCGCTGGTGTGTGTTCTTATGTTTCAGGAGTTGACACAGAGTCGGCACAGGACCAACCAGCCATGACTGATTGGCGGCGGCTGCCGTCATGTGCTGGTTGTTCTTTTGTGGTGAGCTTATGTGTGCGAGCTTGTGTGCGCGTTCTTTGTGTGTGTATCAGTGCATATTTATGAGCGTGTGTGTGTTTGTATGTGTGTGTGGCGATGAAAAGACTAGGCCAGGTTCGGTTTGGGAGCAGGGTAAAGTAATTGTGTATGTGCATGTGTGTGTGTGTGTGTGTGTGTGTGGCAGGTCCAGTAGCAGATGTGGTTCAGACCTGGACGTTCGCCTGCGACTGCTGTCTCCACATATATTTACATGAGTGTGTATGTGTGTGTGTGTGTGTTTGTGTGCGTGTGTGTGCGTTTGTGTGTATGTGTGTGTGGACTGGTATGGGGATTCTCCCAAATCAACATCAGAAGGTTGTCTAACAAAAACCATTTGTAGCGCAGATGGAAACATGTCTTTCCCCCTTTCTCTTGCTTTTTAGCCTCTTCCTGATCATATGTGCCGGCTGAGGTTAGAGCATGTGTGTGTGTGTGTGTGTGTGTGTGTGTGTGTGTGTGTGTTTGCACATGCATATGTGTGTGTGTGTGCGCTGGCTGTGGTTGAGTCAACTCAGAAGCAGCTCAGACAGCAGACATGACAAACTGCTGGCAACCACATTCTCCTCCACATCAGCCATGAATTAGCTTAGCAGGCTAACACACTGACGCTACCCCCTTTAATACCTCTACTTAAGCCAATGCTGCCGTGATACCGATGACAGTGTGTGACATATTTGATCAACTAATGGAAGCTATTTTAATTAATACTTAATCACGCACCGGACCCCCTCCAAAATGGGGTCAGAGGTCAGGGATACCAATGCCCCTCGAGCAAGCAGCAAATCAGTCCTAAATGACACCGAACAGCTACCTCCAATATTGTGTATGTGTGAATGTGTATGTGTTACTCACTGGCTGCTAGGGGGGTGGCTGCCTTTGGAGTAAAGTGGGACATGGTCATCTCCAATGTCCGCCTTGGTGAAGGAGGATATCCACTCAAACAGTCGGGCTCTTGAAAATGGAGAAAAGCCCAATTTACAGCCATGGCACAACAGCCATGGTACAACACAGCCCCGTATATGTGTAGAACAAAGTAGCTAAGGCATCTCTGATATGGTCAACACGGTAGCAAGGGATGTGTCTGTACATTAAATTTAGATCCAAAAATAATGTTGACTCCAACAAATAATCCCTTATTTTCCAACACCCTGTCCTCTCTTCTCCTCTCCATACTACGCTGGCATGTGGTTGTCAATACACTGCAGAACATACTGACCTCAACACACCTTCTATCAAATGAGCTGAGAGACGTTGACACCCTGGTGATGTGTGATATGTGTGGTGCATGTGCATGTTTTGTAACTGTGTTTATGTGCGTAGGTATGGAGGAAATGCTAAAAGCTAAAAGCCCGAAAATGAAATAGCAGGAGTGTGCGAGTTAGAGGGGACTACAGGTCACACAGAGGACAGACACATATATTATACACATTGATGTGCTGTTTGACGTACTACTCCTTTACCGTACCTGTCTCTCTTTGGGGTGTGGCTCTGTCCATTGATCAGGCTGTGCAGTGGGTGGTGAGCGCTGGCAGCTTTGGCGAAGACTGAGGTAGAATTAGAGCTGTTGGTGCTCAAGTCCAGGCCCTCGGCCTGTTTCAGGGCCTCCTCGCTGCTGTGCACCGCTGACACCTCCTTCCACAGCTGTTGGAGGTCTGACGGACACATTGCTGCAGGAGAAAAGGAACGCACAGTTAACTTGGCTCTCCCCACAACTCGGTTGATCAATTTCACATGTGCAGTGCAAATATGATTACAGGGTATTTATTTAGGGTAAGATAAATAAAACAAAGCTCAGATGAATAATAGGTCACGAGTCAAGAGGCAAGCTGAGACAATATCTGCAATATCGCTCACATACAGACAGACAGACAGACAGACAGACAGACAGACAGACAGACAGACAGACAGACAGACACACCCACACACAGACAGACAGACAGACAGACAGACAGACAGACAGACAGACAGACACGCACACACACACACACACACTACTACTACTACTACTATTACGGCCCCCCTATGAGTGGTTCAAAGAGTGAAGCACCACTGCTCCTGTCACTAGCACTGTTTGTCTGAACAGGGTGGGTGCACACTTTGGAGTTCTTTCTAGTCACAGCTTTGTTATTTCTGCTCCAATTTCACAGTGAGAGCGACGCCTAAAATGCCACAGCCTACTCCAATGGATCTTGCCATGCACGCACACACACACGCAGCTAATCGCAGACACACACACACACACACACACACACACACACACACACACACACACACACACACACACACACAAACTAAGTCCTCGCAGCAATCCAAATATTATGTCTGCTTTGTCTGCATTCTTCCGTGGTCCCGCCAAAACAAAAGTTCTCACTCTGGAGGAATGGTGTGAGCATAGATTTCTGTGCATGTGTGTGTGTGTGTGTATTATCCAAGTAATTCGACCTATATGTGGACACGCCCAGAGAGTGTGAAAGTGTGAAGTAGTAGTTACAGAGTTTGACTCTTAAAGTGTTCACTCTTGACTTAGAATTAGACTGGTGCATATCACATCCATTCAATAGAAAGTACTAGGAAAAGAAAATGGAACTTCAGGAAAAAGATATATCGCTAACGTTAAACTATGAAGCAAGCAAAATCTGATCAGATTCCGTGTGCATTCAGGTGTTCAAAACGTGTTACCGCTATTTCCTCCTAGCTAGTGTTGACAGTTACGGAGCACTCCAGAATGATTTAAGTGCTCTCGCTATCCGTTACTGGATCACACATTTTCAAAAAACCCACATCCCACATCTGGCGGCCAGCGTCAGATATTTATTTCGCATTAATGTCAGTAGACAAATGAGACGTTACTTAGAGAGGATTGGGGCTCTGATGATTTTTCTTTTTAAGAGTGAGGAAACAACTGCCGCGATGATTTCTTACACACACACTCAATGCAAGATCTGTATTGAGAGAAAAAATTGCGTAATACTCTTTTAAAAGGTTTGTGTTAATTATTGCACCCCTATGGACAAAAGCGGTAGTGTTTTTACTACGCCAGCTGTTGTTCCTGGGTGAGCGTATATACCATGACAAAGGCATTAAGAAAAACTAAATCAAAATAGCATTCGTTGCACTGATGGTCTCGTTTGCTGTTATATGTCATTTATGATCATCTGAGGAAAAATTTGACTGATTCGGAAATATTTAAAAGTTCCTCGTAGCACCTTTAATAAATAAGTTTAGTGATCCATCTGTTTAATTCCTTGCCGTTAATTAATTCAGCAGGATTTGCTCTTATTGAACATTTGCAGTTTAGAAATAACTACAATGTGCCTCCATGCAACTGCAGTAAGAGGAATAAACAACAAAAAAAAACATAGCAAGACCCCTCATGCCCCCCGCCCCACTCCCTCCCCTAGCCAACTAAACTAAACTACACACCGGACACAACGGCCCTTTGAGGCGGGGCATTAGTGCGTGCGGTTGTGTGCGTAGGTGCGAGTGTTTATGCATGTGTGTTTGTGTGGCATGGCTGGCCAGAGGAATGCTCTAGATCACGCCTGGCTGAGCCGTCACAATGGAGCGGCTCTTTCACACTGCAGGGAAATTCCACCCCTGATACGGAGGGAGCGACAGAGAGAGAGAGACAGAGAGAGAGAGAGAGAGAGAGAGAGAGAGAGAGAGAGAGAGAGAGAGAGACAGAGAGAGAGAGAGAGAGACAAGGAGATGCCAGAGCCCAATGTTTGAAACTGTCGGAAAAATTACACTCCTCTTATCGAGAAAAGTGTAACCTCTGCCTTTTGTGTTCAATTTGTATCTACTCCATTTCCTTTTTTATTTTTTTTGCCCTGTCTCTCTCTGGAAACTGGTCATTTCGACTTGCCCTCCGGTGTGCGCACACACACACACACACACACACACACACACACACACACACACACACACACACACACACACACACACACACACACACACACACACTCACAAATGTTATATTAAAGGTGCTTTGACAGTTTTTACTGGGTGAGTACTGGTCTTGGGTGAGCGCACCCATGACAAAGGCATTGGGAAAAACTATATGAAAATAGCATTCTTTGCGCTGATGATCTCGTTTGCTGTTACATGTCATTTATGATCATCAGAGGAAAAAATTAGGCTGTTTCATAAATATTTAAAAGTTCCTCGAAGCACCTTTACTCTTAAAATAACTTTTTAGAATTTAGAGTTTAGTTTAGTTTTTGTCATATTAAGGTTACAGAGCGAGCAGGAGAGTGTGTGTGTGTGTGTGTGACTGCATGTGACTGTGCGCATGAGAGAGAAAGAAAGAAAGAGAGAGTGATCAAACGGACACAGAGGGAAGGAAACGGCTCTGTTTGGTCAACTCAGTCAGCGCTTTAGCAATGTTACGGCCACTTTAGAGCCCCTAAAGCAATCTGTGTGTGTGTGTGTGTGTGTGTGTGTGTGTGTGTGTGTGTGTGTGTGTGTGTGTGTGTGGAGTGTGTGTGTGTGTGTGTGTGTTAGACCTTATCGTGTACAGACAAAAGTGGACAAAAGACACACACACATATACACACATGTTCGCAAAGGGCGGGCCAGTCAACAGTCAACTTTTATAGTTCTAAAACCATGCTGACAAAGTGAAGGGACTGTGGGAGAAGTGACGTATTGGAAAAAAAAAGAAATCCAGTGGGCACAGCAATAGCAAAACGATGATGTTCTTGTGTCTGGCTAATCTCAAGTACACACACACACACACACACACACACACACACACACACACACACACACACACACACACACACACACACACACACACACACACACACACACACACACCTCGAAGCAGGGGGTTTAGTGGCATATTTTACCTATTATCCAAATGAGTACCTTCCACAAACCCACCAATCAGGTTTCCTTTTATCTTTTATAGGCTGATTAACTTAACAGGCTTCACATGCGGCATTGGATACAGGCCTGTTTGTACGTATGTGTGTGTGTGTGTGTGTGTGTTTGTGTGTTTTCTGTGTGTGTGCGCTGGTACCTTGCTGCAGAGTCTGCATGGTGGTAGGCTGCATTGGGACCAGGCCTTGTCTCTGGAGGTTGAGGATGTGCTGCTGCTGAAGCTGCTGCATCTGGATCAGCTGCTGCTGGAAGGCCAACTGCTTACTGCCTAACTGCTGTGAGCCAAGACAGAGAGACAGGGTGACAGAGAGACAGGGAGACAGGGAGACAGAGAGACAGAGAGACAGGGAGACAGAGAGACAGGGAGACAGAGGGAGAAAACCAAAAATAATTCATCAAGTTAGTTACTTCCATGTGATCAACAACCACATTTTGTTTACCCAATTGATTGTATCTCGTCTCAATT
>NC_137233.1:29051121-29066121 GCF_949987685.1 Ammodytes marinus
AGGGCAAAAAGTCAAACGCAGCCACTGGAGCACAAACACTCCAAAAGGCAGAAAGGAGAGATTTTTATGGTTTATATATTCTCCATTCTTCCTCCATTGACTTCTCCGTCTCTTTTTGTTTTCTCATGTAGTCTGGGATGTGTTCAAGGCCTGCTGGAATCTAAAGTTGGTAAAAAAAACTAAAAAAAACCTCCATCTGGCCTGCCTATCGCCAGTCTGACTAGCATCTGTTTCTAGGTGAAGAGAGACAACACACTTGGCTTATCTTGCATTGTAGTACATGCTTTTGAACAACACAATGCTTTAAATAGATTCAACCCAACCACCCATGACTCAATATCTGCTTGACCAGTAAAAATTCTACTGTAAGAATTGACAAAAAAAAGGTGTTTTTATTTATTTGATTGATGGCTCGCAGTAACACCAAAAAAAAAAAAAAAACACACCCGACTTCTTGAAATGGCCTGAGTCATATCAGCTGTATTGCAGCTCTGCAGGGACGCATATTCCCCCAAGTGAATGTGTTTGTGCGGTGAACCGTCACACATCAAGCCTCTCTCCCCCCCTCTCTCTCTCTCTCTCTCTCTCTCTCCCTGCATGTATGTGTTGCTGTCTGGGAACAGTGTTTGTACTTGTCTACTTGTTACAGGACAACAAACCTGAAAACTGGGACAGCAGCAGAGACATGGAGAGAGAGAGAGAGAGAGAGAGAGAGAGAGAGAGAGAGAGAGAGAGAGAGAGAGAGAGAGAGAGAGAGAGGGAAAGAGAGAGGGGGGGAGAGAAATGGAACGCGATTCAGACACCCCTTTCAACATGCGAGTCAACCACAACTGGTTTGCTTTGGTCACGGTCGAGTTGGTTGACCGCTGTCGGCGAGGAGTTTGGGAGATGGTGGGTGTGGGGTTGGGGGGGGGGTGTGTGGGGGGGATAGGCTGCCCAGTGGGAGAGGGGGTTGAGAGGGGTAGAAATCTAGGATGTGTCTCCTCATGCGTTCATCACAAAAGTCTCACGAGGCCCCTTCTCCTCAAGCCTGTCTCCTGCGCGGCTCCTTCTGTGTGTTCGCTCATTTTGGTGAATGAGCGTTCATTTAACAGAAATGTCTCTATTATACACATGCACAAACAGGCATAAGCACAAGCGCGTACACACACGCACGCGCGCACGCACACACACACACACACACATGCACGCGCACACAGACACACACACACACACACTAGTACACCCAGGGTGTGACAGTAATCGTGTCTGATCGATTGAGATCCTCTTTGTTGTGCAATGATGTGATCCTACTTGATCCTCTGTTATCCTACTGTACCGCAGATGTGCTTTAACCTGGTACAGTATGTGTGTGTGTTCACGCATATTGGTGTGTGTGAGTGTGATAGAGAGATAGATAAAGAGAAAGAAAGAGAGAGTCAGGGAGGCTCCTAGTGCTGGCGGGGGTTAATTGACAATTAAAAGGGTAGCAGACCCCTCCCACAGAGAGATTTCACCTCGGGCTTAGAGCTGAAGGCATGCAGATGAATGCTTTGGCAGGCTAGCGTATGGCTTAGCACCACACTGCTTTCGCCGCCTCGACTTGGCACACTGGTGAAAAAAAACTGAAAATCCATATTCACTAATCCTCGTCTTGAGACAAGCTTGTTCACACAACAATAAAACCAGAGGAAAGGAGGATGAGAGCAGAGAAAGAGAGAGGGAAGGAAGGAAGGAGAGAAGGAATAGAGATCTAACGTGCCCATCCTATACACTAAATCCTTGATGGGATTTTTGGCTCCCGTGTCAACCGCTTTTACCGCAGTTTTAAGGGCACTTGTCTACTTGAACTGAGTGAGTGTGTACTTGGTGAACTTCACCTCTTTTGCTTGCTTCCCAGCCTGCGCCTGCTGCTGCTGCTGCTGTTGTTGCTGTTGTTGTTGTTGTTGCTGAGTCAAAAGCTGGAGATGCAACTGCTCCTGCTGCTTCTTGTAGTACTCCTGTAACTAGAGACAGACACAGAACGGGGGGATGAATGGGAGAGGGAGGGGAAGGGAAGGGAAGGGGTGATGGAGATGGAGGAGAAATATGAGGCGAGTGAGTCACAACAACACACTTTTTGAATCAACCTCAACAATACCACACAGTACTTTACAATAGTCAAATGGCCCCGGCTCTAGCAGTCAGCCACCAACACGGCTGGAATGGTGGATTGAGTCTCTCAAGGAATGCAGTCGCTTCCGATTCCCTCCGCATTCAGCGAAGGCCGCAGTTTATTGTTGTGGCGCTGTGTGGTTTATTGAAACGGGACCACACACACAACTAAGCAACACACAGACATGAGAAGGGGACTGCTGAGGAATAGTATGGAGCTTTTATGATGTGTCAAGTTGTGTGTGTGTGTGTGTGTGTGTGCAAAGGGATGGTGTAATGTCAGCGCTACTGTGTGATGCTGAACCTTGCTTGGGTTAGTCCAATAGAAGTTCAAGGCCTGGGGAGAAGGATCTGATTGTTGTGTGGTACAATGCTGTCAGGCAGAAGGGAATGGAGAAGAAATACTGCACACCCACACACACAGACACTAACATGATAGGGAAATATATATTTAAAAAAATCAATCTGAGGATCTTAAGTTATGCCCTGGTGGATGACACACATAGACACACATGAACGCACGCACGCAAGCACGCACATGCACACACGCACACACACACACACACACACACACACACACACACACACACACACACACACACACACACACACACACACACACACACACACACACACACACACACACACCACACACCACACTGTACGTGACTGAACAGGACCGTTTTAGTGGAAGAACGTATTCCTCCGAAATACTTTAGGCCAACTTGTACAGTATTTACTGTAATGCTGTCATAAAAAAAACACCTGCGGGGACTTTATGTGTGTGTGTGTGTGTGTGTGTGTGTGTGTGTGTGTGTGTGTGTGTGTGTGTGTGTGTGTGTGTGTGTGTGAGCTCTGAGACAGTAAATCTCAAATGGTCTGTTTCTGTACGATGTGCAGATAGAAGAAGTTGCCCCAGGTTATGCATGGTGGTTATTTATAGGTTGTCCATCCATGGATACAGTAACCAGATGGACTCAAGAGGAAAGGCATTTTTCCACACTCTTCACCTTTACTAGCATTTTTGTCTTCTGCTGTTATTATGCAGACATTCTGCCAGACTGCAATGCTTAAATGCAGTCATTTAAAACTATACTAAATTAAGCATCGCGGCATAATTTATGGAAACACAAGCACATTAATTCATGATTCGTACACACACACACACACGGTCTCCTCTGACTGGCCACAGCTTGTCTGTTTGTTTGAGCTACTAATCACTAATTTACTCAGGAAGCTCCATTAAGATCGTAATCTTGCTGAGAGGAGAGCAAGGCGGACAGGAAAACTCACAGTGACCGCAGTGTGTGTGTGTGTGTGTGTGTGTGTCTGTGTTTGTGCGTACGCGCGCGTGTGTGAGTGTGTGTGCGCGCGTGCATGTGTGTATGCGTGTGTGTGTGTGTGCCCCTGTGCCTGTGTGTGTGTGTGCTTGTTGGGGGTGTTATCGTCTTGAGAACAGCTTGTACATGTGTCCGTCTGCAGTTTGTCTTTGTTACACGGTGCGTCAAATGTTCAAAGAGGCCTTTCAGCAGAGAATGACTTCACAGCGCTGCAGTTGTTTGGCTCCCTCAGCCATCTGACCCTTACAGTGAGCGCTCTACACACCACTGCCCATCCTCACCACCACCCGCCCTGTAAAGTGTCTTTAGCTCTGCTCTTTTTTGTGTGCAAAGCCGTCTTTTCATTTTACATTTAACTTCAATTTTACATCATTTTTACCCTTGTTTTTTATTCTACGGCGTTCCTTTCCTGGACTGACTGAGTCAATCCCTCTTGCTGCTCTTTCTTTTCTTTTCCATCTGTCTTTCCTCTCTTTTATCGCTCCTTAGGCGGAGTTAATCTCTCTTTTCCGCATCACTAGCCATGATCGCCTCCTCATCACACAGACAAATGCATATGCAAGCACACACGCACGCTCACACACACACATGCACGCACGCACACACGCACACACATGCACGAACACACACACACACACACACACACACAAGGCACTCGGCTGGTGGGTTCAGAGAATAATTAAGTGATAATTAAGGTCTTTTTAATGATTTGATTCAGTGGCTCTGTGCATTAAGAGTATGTGTAAGTGAGAGACTCACCTCTCCAGCCCATTACCATGACCTTGACTTTAGTGAACACACAAAAGAAAGTAAAGCAGAGCAGCTGTACCATAAGTAAAGGTTAGAGGAAACTTAAAGGTTAACACACACACACATACACACACACACAAACACACATGCAACTCCACAAAATAATGTACGTAGAAACACACAACCAGGGTTCTGCAGTGGGCCGTAAACCTTACTTACACACTCTTACACAATACTGTATTGCCATGGGGATATGAAATTTAATGCTTCAGTGACTGATATGCTGGTTGATTGTTCTGTGTGTGTGTGTGTGTGTGTGTGTGTGTGTGTGTGTGTGTGTGTGTGTCTGTGTGTGTGCGTAAGGGTGTGAGTAAAAAGTGCCTGATTTGCAGATATACACTAAGAGCAAGTCCATACTGTGGTTAATTAAGTGGGAGAGCAATGTTAAATTCAGTGGTTTTAATAGTGGAAGTGAAATGTGTGTGTGTGTGTGTGTGTGTGTGTGTGTGTGTGTGTGTGTGTGTGTGTGTGTGTGTGTGTGTGTGTTTGTATGTGTGTGTCTAAGTGAGTGTGCATTATCAACCCCTTGCCTCTCTCCCCGTCTCCTTTTTCCTCGTTAGAGAAAAAAAGAGCTGGTGAAGAGGTTCTTAACCGTCTGCACGTTTCCAGAGAGCCAGCCCATTTCACATTTCCATTATGATACATGTTGTCAGATCTTCCCACTGCAATTTATGCTCGCCTAAAGCTACGGCTCCTTATTAAATCTAGGCTGTGCTCTGGCCTTGTGTGTGCACGTATGTGTTTTCTACACAACCCTTATGCTGCAATTACTCTATCTGCACTCTGTTAATGGTCCTCTTCACAGCCTTTACAAGGTTGCCTGTGTGTTTGCCATCCGTAGGTAGGAGGTCACAGCTTCCTTGTGGCTGAGCATTTGACAGATCTGTAGCAGATGAAGAGTGTTTATTGGGTCTGTGTTGACATGGCAACCCCACTTTATCACCTGACGGGCATCAACACATACTCCTATGCATACACTATGATTCACTGGCTGAGGCTAAACAGTGTGTGTGTGTGTGTGTGTGTGTGTGTGTGTGTGTGTGTGTGTGTGTGTGTGTGTGTGTGTGTGTGTGTGTGTCGGTGTATGTGTGTGTGCATGCGTAAAAAGTGTGCACATGTTCTCCTAGCAACAATGCTAGAGAGGAGGTATTCATAATGACAATGAGTGTTTAAGTGGATATGTTGATCTGTGTTTATCATCAAAGATCTCTGAGCATTGAATAAGGTACAATCACGCCCAGTGTGTGTCAGCACCTATTAAAACAGACGCATCCAAACATGCCTCCCTGGGACACTGTGTCCAAACCAGTGTGTGTGTGTGTGTGTGTGTGTGTGTGTGTGTGTGTGTGTGTGTGTGTTTTTTTTACCTGCTGTAGCATTAGAGCCTGCTGTTGCTGCAGCAGGGCCTGGAGCTGAGGGGGTGACAGCATCTGTTGCATCTGCTGTGGAGTGATCATCTGTGGACTCATCATAGCCATGGACACAGGCACCTAAAGACAGACACAGGGACACACACACACACACACAAGACATTTTAGAATATTCACACTTAGAATAGCTTAGTTGCAAAGGCAGGCCATCTCAATCAATGGGTTAAGCTTTGTGTGAAAAAAAAAGGCCCAGTCAACAGGGCGAGCTTTAAGCATGACTGTGCCTGCAACCGAATGCTCATCAACACAAAACAAACAATCTGAATGCAGGCTGTACAGTATACTGGTACGGACAGGCAAAGTTAGAAAGGTGTGTTGACTCTTTATTCTTTGTTGTCAGTCACCGCTAAGAAGAGCTGGCAACATCTGACGAAAATAAATAGACAGACGCACACCCAATGTTGACACTCTCCTACACAAGGCCGGCTTTGTACGATTTCCTTTTTTTTTTTTTAAACTACATTTTAGTGACAACCGACCGATATACACAATCTTCCTTTAAACTATATAAAATCTTATCTGCTTCCATAAACACGCGATTAGGACGGCCGGCGATTCTCTTCTCCCTCAGTGGAGCCTGGCTAAGAAGAAAGGAACAACAAAGTGCTTATCTGATGAGACGTCTATCGCATCAGATAGAGCTGCAGGCAACCAAAGACAAGAGAGCGACACAGAGAGAGAGACACAGAGAGAGAGAGAGAGAGAGAGAGAGAGAGAGAGAGAGAGAAAGAAACGTGGTCATTCTTGCAGATGTGTTGTGCAAGCACTCTTTTAATGCACTGGCATTGCACACACAGATAGGCCCAGATGCTAATCTGATTACAAACACTGCAAAAACTGACGGCAAATTTACCACACAATCTGAAAGTGAGACACTCGCACGTGAGACACATATTATGCAGACGGAATATAGCAACGGTACAAACCAGACAGACAATGGTGCTGACGAGGTGCTTTTGCGTTTATTAACTGAATGAGGGAGGGATAAAGAGATGGAGGGGATCAGACAGAGATATTTAGGGAGTGAGATCGGTCTCTGGCTCCATCTCACTCCCCCTTCTTCCACTGTCTGCACGCCAATAAACTACATCGCCTTCTCAATACAAATAATCCTCTGTGTTAAGAAGTGATGGCTGTTTTACAGAGAAATATAGGGGTGAGTTATGACCTCTTAAATTGGCCATTTATCTACATTCACTCCATCGTGAAATACCTATCTCTCACATGGCCCAACTATGCGTATGTGTGTGGTCTGTGTGTGTGTGTAGGGGGGGGGGGGCATACACAGGTGTTAGTTTGTGTGTGAGCGGAGAGTCTATCTCCACACAACCTGAGGGGATGGCAGGTAGGGAGAGAGAGTGATTGGAGAGGGAATTGTGTGGCAGAGAGCAAGAGAGGGTGGGCGAGCTGTCACTGGTAAATTAAATCTGTAAAGAGCTGATTTGACTTTGTAAACAAGATTGGCCATAAATACTAACACCCTCTTTCACACACTGCCCCTGCCCCCCCCCTCCCCCCCCCCTTCCTGGCCTCCTCTCCTTCCATCTTTCACTATCTCCCTCTCTCCGTGTGTGTCCGTCACTATGTCTTTAGCAAAACCACGCTTACCCCAACTAAACACACACACACACACACACACACACACACACACACACACACACACACACACACACAGTCACATTACACTGCGAGAGGATGGAGAGAATAGGGTTGGAGATGGCTGGGCAGATGTAGGGGTGAGGATGTGGCAGTTGGTAAAGGAACAGGCAGAGGGGATGAGGGGTAGTGGGGGGGGGGGGGGGGGCAGGGGGCGTGATGGGTGCCGCTTGGCGTCATGCCAGCTTGCCCCCGCCGCCGGGCCTTGTCACTCTAAGCTGCCAAATGAAAAGCTGTAATTAATTGCTCTTGTGCATCCCATTCTTCCCCCCTGACAACTCCTACATTCTATTTTATACACACAGCCATTGACATTTTCAAGTCACAGGCGTAATAATTACTGGAGTTATAGCACCTTTCTGTGTGTTGGCTGATGCTCGTGACGGCAGAACCAAATGTGCGCCCATGTGTGCAAGTGCTGATATACTGTCCTCTGTGTGTGTGTGTGTGTGTGTGTGTGTGTGTGTGTGTGTATAGGTATAAAGGTGCACACTTGCATGTGTTCAAGGCTGAATGTGTGTGTGTGTGTGTGTGTGTGTGCGTGTGTGTGGCAGGCTGAATGCTGAGTAGTTAAGGTTTGACGCTATTAATTGCCCCTATAATCTAATATCACAAAGCGTGGTGATTATGGGGCACGCGTTGCCACCGCCATACGACACCGCCAGCCCGAGAGCGCCGCCACAAAACAAAAGCCTTCGCCATTAGCGATTTGACGGGCCAGGACAAAAGCGCCTCACAATGCGGAATTATATTTTCATTCGGCTTTGTCTCTCCCGGTGAATGATTTCTCCCCTTTCATTGGACTGTGAATAGGGAGAGTCTGAAAAGCCGGGCGATTTGAAGTCAGCCATTTATTAAAAGGCATTTCATTTTTTTTCTTCTTTTTTTTTCCTGCTGTCGTCCCATTTTTTTTTCTCTCTCTCTCTCTCTTCATGTTGCATGTTAATTTAAAGGAGAGAGATGCGTGGTAGATTAGTGGGAGAGAGGTGAAGCTGAGGGGCGAGCAAAGAGAGTGGAAAAGGAAGGATAGCATCCGCACAATGAAAGAAAGGAAAGAAAGGAGATAGGAGGGAGGGAGGGAGGGAGGAAGGGAGAGCTGACATAATGGTTGAAAAAAATTATAGGTGTGTGAAGAGTCATATGGAAAGAGAAAGTTTGGCCTAGAAGAGCTTGAGGCCATGCATGCGACGGTGAAGACGCACACAGCTGCTAGTGAACAATCACACAATACTGTACAGTTAGTAGGCTTTTAATAGATGGGAAAGATGAACCTCTTATAATTGTAACGTTTTAAAACCTATGTCACTCCAATCATTAACATGCAAGGATCAGTCACACGTGCCCTAGCACACACACACGTGCACACACACACACACACACACACACACGGACACGTAGACACTGCTGAGGGGATGGTGGATGACAGAGGTCAACCCCTGTCTTGGAAAGAGGGAGCTGGGGGGGAAGGAGGGAGGAGAGGAGAGGAGAAGCCAGAGACAGCCTTGTCGTTTACAGAGAGTGGAGGAGTAATTAGAGGGGTTGTTTGAAGAGGGAGTTTAACTGATTAACAAAGGAAGAGGGGGAGCGAGGGGAGCGCCCTAAAGATGGGGAAGGAGAAGCGGGAGAAAGGCAATGGAAGTCCCAGAGGAGCCCAAAGAGAAAAGGGAAGGGGGGATGTTACTTGCATTTCAATGAGGCTATACTACCATCCCTCTCTCCTCTCCTCCCTTGATGACTTTTCATTCTAACGAGGAGGAAAGCCCCCCCCCCCCTCCCTCCCGCCCCCCACACTTTCCATTTCAGATGAAACCTCTGTAAAGCGGGGGAAAGGAGGGCTGATGTCTGATATTAAACCAGGCACGCAGCCGGGGGAATAGAATAGAAGCCAGTGCAGCTCGGCACACCGTGTTTATACAGAGAGACAGGGCTGCACCCTCTCTCATTTAGGAGTGAACTTTGGATTTCACACCTTCACCTTCCCTTCTAATTGAGGTCTCACTCCCAACGACAAAAAATACACCCGAAGACACAGCAGCCGCCTAAACCACCATCACTTAATGTATGCTCGTGCACGCCGCCAAATTTAAGAGCTCGAGAATGTTTCTGGTTCCTCTGCTCCTTCTAGTTTTCAGGGGGAACTTTCTTTTTGACACAAATTTGAGAGAAAAAAAAGAACCCTACAAAATGTTGAACTTTCTAAGAGAGAAAAGCCAGTTGTGAGGTGTGTAACTCTGTGTGTCTGTGTGTGTGTGTGTGTGTGTGTGTGTGTGTGTGTGTGTGTGTGTGTGTGTGTGTGTGTGTGTGTGTGTGTGTGTGTGTGTGACGGCGGGTGAGTGGTGAGAAGAAAGGGAAGCTATAATCAGAATCCAAACAGGCTCTCAGTCTAAATGATGCGGGCCCTGCCTCTAGGTCTATGGGGACCGGCAGGAGAGAGAGAGGGATAATTGAAAAAATGACAGAGGAGAAAGCAGGAAGGAAGAGAGAGAGAGAGAGAGAGCGAGGCTGACACAGACCTCCCCCCTCCTCCTCCTTCTCCTCCTCTTCATCCCCCTCTCCTGGTACCGGCAAACCCCAGTGCTGTTTATCCTTGTCACTGAGCATTACCACCTCACCCTGGATGGGACGCTTGCCCCTCTCTGTCCCTCCTCCTGTCAAACACACACACACACACACACACACACACACACACACACACACACACACACACACACACACACACACACACACACACACACACACACACACACACACACACACACACACACACACACACACCTAAACGAGCATGAAAGCTGGCCTCCATAATATATTGCTATAAAGTGAGGTTGGGCAGTAATAGAGTAATAACAAATCCCCGGGTATTTAAAAATAGCAACATACAGTATTACTTTAATTACCGTCAAGAGAAAACTAGCATTGTAATGTGCGCATGTTTAGAATACAATGCCTTAAGTGTGTGTGTGTGTGTGTGTGTGTGTGTGTGTGTGTGTGTGTGTGTGTGTGTGTATGTGTGCCTGCTGTGTTCAAAGACACTACAAGTGATGGCAGAAGTCCTTTAAATGACGTAGGGAAGGTTTAAAAGGGATCACAAATCGGATACTGCCCAGCCATGCTCTAAAGGTGTTCCTGCATCTATTTCAGTACAATTTATTTGGATGTCACTATTGCCACACAGACATCTGATTGGACGATGACTGAGACACAGAGGCAGCAGTGGTAGAACAGGGAAGGATAGGTGCTTATTCAGGCCCATAGTAAATACTTTTATACACTATAGCTATCAGCAAGCTGGGTGGGTAAATGAGAGCGGCCGTTTCTCCATGTGTAAAGGCCTTAATGGTGTGTGTGTGTGGTGAACTCCATTCCTCGGCTGTTTACTAACCAGCTATCATCGCCATCGCTCGTTCCAGCTTTTCAATCCCTCCAGGTAAACAGACTGCCTGTGCTCATCATGCAAAGTAAATGAGATGGGAAAATGCTGTGTGTGTGTGTGTGTGTGTGTGTGTGTGTGTGGAGGGGAGGGGACGGGGACGGGGGGTCGAGAGAAGCAGAGGAGTGAAGGAGAAAAGCATTTGAGGGGAATAGGAGAAATAGAAGGAGCGCCCACTGTGCTGAGAGCGTTGTTTGGAGCTCAGGGCCAGGCCTCCACTGGAAGTAAAAGGGCCCCATTGTGTGTGGTGAGTACCCCTCCTCCAGCTAATCTGTAGCGGGGCCAGGGGCCACATTACTCTGGGGGGGGGGGGGGGGGGGGGGGCTGATGAGCGAAGCCAGGTGGGGTCGCAGATGATTCAGGCATCTCACCGACCTCAAATATTTGTGCTGAGTAATGTTTCTGTCTGAGTCTGTGAACAATGTGTTGAAGCTGGTGCCAAAAAAATAAATAATCTCCAATGCACCAAAAAGGAGGGTTGAGTTTTATTGAATCTTTGTGTGCAATTTTTCTATCTATTGCTAATTGCCTTTTAGCATCATAGTTATTCCTGTGCCAGTGGTGCATGCCAATATGGCTGATAGGCTGCAGTATTTCTATTGGCTATTTGGTGATTTGCATTAAATTCTGCATAAGCGATTAATAAAGTGTGTGTGTGTGTGTGTGTGTGTGTGTGTGTGTGTGTGTGTGTGTGTGTGTGTGTGTGTGTGTGTGTGTGTGTGTGTGTGTGTGTGTGTGTGTGCGTTGTTTCTTTATGGGTTCCTTAACTCCCATAAGCAAAATAAACAATTAAAAAAAGACATTGGGTATGGGTCTTAAGTTGAAACAGTTATTTTTTATAGCTTGTGAAAAGTTGAGATTTTGGAATTTGCATAGGGAGTTACGACATGACGTAGCAGCAACAGATACTCATAAACTATGCATGCAGTAGGCGCATAACACTCAGCTCTGACAGGGGCCAGACAAATGAAAAAAAGAAAAGAAAAAAAAAACTTCAGCGAGGACAGTGTCTCTCTCTCCCTCCCTCCGTCCCTTCTTCTCCCCTCGTCTGTTCCCTCCCTCCATCTAACGCCCCAGTGCCTCAGAATAAAAATGACAACACATTCCCAGAAACACACACACACACTCACACACACACACACACACACACACACACACACACACACACACACACACACACACACACAGACAGACACACACACGCGCACTCAAGGCATTTCATTGGGAAGTGTGAGAGGCCGTTATCGACCATATTTCATTACTGATTTCACTCATGTTTCAAATCACAAAATAAGAGTTTCACACTTCAGTGGGCCAGACCCCCAAACCTCTCTCCACTCCTCTCCATCCTCTCTGTCTGTCCAACCCTCTGCCCCAGAGCCAAAGCCATTCCACTGGCTGCTCCACCTCCTCCCTACACCCTTCACAAACTGTCAGGACCCCATACTACCCCCCCCCCCCAACACACACACACACACACACACACACACACACACACACACACACACATGCACAGCCCCAATTCCCCTCCACATCAAATAAGAGAAACTGCCAACTAAGCACTTTCATTGAGTGGACAAAAGGAGTGCTTGGGGAAGAAAACACTTTGAAAGGAAATAAAAGAGAACGAGAGAAGGAACCGCTTCAGCAGCGCAGGCTCAGGGGGGCTAAACACTCATCTTTCCACATACTTTTGTTGATTAGTTAACAGACTTTGAACCCTGCCTTACAATCCTTATGTTCAGTAGATGTGGTTCACATCAGGCGCCTGGGGGAAGGTCGGAAAAACAATTAAGCAACTTATATGGGGAAACTGGTGAATTGTGCGGTTGTAATATTGATTAAAAAGTATTTTCATTGAAATAAAAATAAATCTCAGCTTTAGGACTGACATGACTCAGTTTGACTTGCTCCAGTCTTCTCCTGCGTGTCTCCCTCTCTCCCACATTCCCACTGTGCTAGTGCCAGCCCCTCTCCAGAGAGCACACAGCCAATTAACATATCTCTAATGAGTCTTTTTCTATTTTTTTTCCTTCTAATTAAACGAGCTCCTCAATAATACATGAAAACAGGACACCGTTGCTATTCAATTACATACGTATGGGCCTCAGCCAACAAAACACGTGCGTTAATCTGTACGTGTGCATGCCAAGTGGCACTGTGTTAAGTGTGCCAGGCGTGTGTCTGCCAAGTGGGCGTATACGTGTCTTCTCGTGCCCACCCAGTGTATGAGCGACTGCCTGCCAAGTGTGCCCATTGTAGGGAACGTGTTGGTAGGTCATGGAGGCATGCTACGTATCACACTGGGTAATCCGCCAATTGCCACTCTGTCTGCCAACTGGTGTGCCCACCAATTCACTCCGTTGCAACCAACGCGTGCCACCACCACTAATGGGTAACTGTGGCCAATTATGCTCAATGCCTACTACAAACACACACCTAATGTGATATTATCCAAATACCGCAGTGGGTAGGGATATCTTTAAAGTGTATGTCTTACAAGGTAATGGCCCTTTTTCACTTATACTTATTCTATAAAGACGGACAGGGCTTTCATGCTTTTTTGTGACTATATAGTTATGCATAATTTGCTTATTTGACCTCTTTACTACCCATCCGTTGTTGTATATACATAATACTATGTTGAGAGATAGACCAACAAGATCATAGGCATGACAAGTGTCTGTCAATTTCTTATCATTATTTATCAACATTATTAAATATCATTTCTAACATCAAATAAAAAGTCCCTTTTGCTCTTGAATTATCAAGCACCTAAATAATCCCTCACACTACTCTGATAATGGGGCTTTTCAGCAACTGTAGCGGCAATTTTGTTGCACACAATCAATTTTTCCTGCAATTGCCTGTCTAGAGACTTAAGCTATTGTCGAGTTTCTCCTGAACGTGACACTTGTGACAGTGACACACACACACATACACGCACACACACACACACACACACACACACACACACACACACAGACACACACACACCGTGGATTGATACCATCTCACACCGCCAGCCAAACACAGAGACCATCTCTGAACAACCAATCAAAAAGAAGATATAATCTCAGAGTTTCTTTTGCTCTCAGCTCAGATCCTCCCTTTCTATTATAAAGAAAGAAAGGAAGAGAAATATGATGGGGAAGGGGAGGGGGGGGCTTGTCAGTGCAGACCAAGGCTTCTCCAGAGAAGTCAAGACACGAATAGAAGTCTTCCCGCTCTCCCTGTCTGCCTCTGTCGTTCTCCCCTCAGAGAGAAGGGAAAAATCTAATTATCGAGCTCCTAAAGATCTCATTATTGGCCGTGGCTCATTTGCATGTGTGAGAGCAGCCCGGCAGGAACCAAACCTGGCAACGGCCATTTTGTGCCTGATGTGAGCCACCGTGTCACTGTACGGTTGCCTACTGCCACCTTCAGAAATGACCAGATTAAATGTGTGACTTCACTCACTCCATCGCTCACTCACTCACTCACGCTCTCTTTGGCCGATTGCTTCTATTACAGCGACGGAGTGCAGTGGCTGTGACTTTTTTCAAGATCACAAATCTGGAAACGATGGCCATTAATTAAGAGATCTCTACGTGTCAACTTGGTGGTCAGGTCTGTACTGAGGTCTTTGGCGCCGCTTCTACACACAAACAAAACGGCTTTGCTTTGATGTTTGTGTCTGTGTTTTCCTCTCTGTGAGGAAGTAAAGACACAAACACACACACACAAACAGATATAAATCCAAGTGTGTGTGTGTGTGTGTGTGTGTGTGTGTGTGTGTGTGTGTGTGTGTGTGTGTGTGTGTGTGTGTGTGTGTGTGTGTGTGTGTGTGTTTGTGTGTGTGAGTGAGCAGGATGTGTGGGGCCATGTGAGCTGACAGCTCAGACAACAGAGATGTAGCGTGGATGCCCTGGAGAGTACAGAGGGGCTAGCCAGGCCAGGAACCAACAAACAGGACAAACAAGACAGAGATGGAGAGACTGGAGGAGGGGTAGTGTGATGTGTGTGCGTGTGCGTGTTTGTGTGTTTGTGTGTGTCTATGTTAGAGACAGATACAGGGCGGAACGGGAAGGGAAGGTATAACTCTTTTCATATAAGAGATGTGGGTATGAGGCAACCTAATGTTGTACCCCATTCATATGAGAATGCAGTCACAGGTTAATTCCTGGTTAGCCCTCATAGAGACTTAACTGTATTTTCTTAC
>NC_137233.1:29073621-29078621 GCF_949987685.1 Ammodytes marinus
TGTCATTGAACGTGAAAGCCGAAAAGCTAGAGCTGCTGTGGATGCTGCCGTCCTCCTGGGTCACTCTCTCTCTCTCTGTGATCTCTTGTATTTCTTTTGTTCTGTGTCTACTCTACACAAAAAATAAAACACACACACACACACACACACACACACACCTTCCAACTCTGATAAACCCCTCTCTTCCCTACTTTAATGCACTCTCTCCTTCTGCCTTGGTTTTTTCCTCAGAGGGACTCAAGAGAAAGAAGATGAAACAAGACTCAACATATGTAGTAACACAACCTACAAAGCATGTAAATGTGTTAAAATGGGGGCGCTGACGATGATAGCACAGTACTGCCAGCTTACCTGTGTTCGGAAGCAGGCCCCTTTGTTTACAACCACACGCGCACACACACACACACACACACACACACACAGACAGACAGACAGACAGACACAAACACACATACATACACACGCGCGGTATACAAAGTCGGGCTTACTGGAGAGGTGACAGTTAAGTGGGATTGCTATATGACTTTGGGGCATACGTGAGTGAAGGCTTGGTTACAGCCGCGGTGGAATCTCACGTATCAAATGCATCACTGTCACTCACCGCAAAAACCAGATTGCTTTCCCAGATCACTCCCCGCCTTCTTTCCCTCTGTCTGTATCACCCGATCTGTCTTTTTTGCCTTCTCTCTTGCCCCCCCCCCCCCCACCTCCCCCTACTCCTTCCACATAATGTAGAACTCACCAAAAGTTTGGCTGGCATCTCTCCAAGCATTCTGTCTGTCTGTCTGTCTGTCTGTCCGTCTGTCTGTCCAGTGCCCCCTCCCCTCTCTAAAAAAAAAAAAATCTGTTACCCATACCCTTATAGAAAATTGTGAGTGCAGATAGGGGATAGACGGATGCCTAAAATAGACTTTTCCAGGGCCAATAGAAAGCAAGCGGTTGTGAATGCAGCTGTTGGCCTTATGAGGGGACCCGCTCTCTCTGCCTTCTCCTTGACTGCCAGACAAAAGACTCGCTGCTCCCCACGGCAGCTGTGCGACTGCTCTAGGTAGTTAAAAGGTAAAGTTGCATTGAGGATCATATTCAAGTCACGGTGGTTCTAATAGATTTGTAGCTTTTTTTTTTTTTTTTAACAATTTCCACAATAGACAAGTTTTAATCCTAGTACTGTATTAGTTCTGAAGAGAATTGACACTCGTCTCGACAGTAGCTTGTTGGAGTTGTTCGGCATGCGCTATATATCAAGGCCAAAGTCTGGAAGGTTTTATCCCAACCAAACATTACAGCATGCTGATTTTAACTGACGCTTATGTTTTTTTTCCACCCAGACATTCAATTTAATGGAACATTTGAAGGATTATGTTAGGGTAAGAAATGCTAATGGTTGCGACGGGAAGACTGCTGCTGAGCAGGTAGGAGCATTGTCTTTGTTGCCTTCAAAAATAAGTGAACGTGTGTGTGTGTTTTTTTTTCTACACCAGCGTATCATCCCTGTTTTAAATATATCTCCCTGTGTCAATCATGGCTTCATTTGCTGTAGATCATTTGCAATGGATCAGAGGTGTAAGGGTAATGGAGGGGTGGGGGGAGTGGTATATTTAGGGTAGATCAGGGGTTTCCAGGGGGTAAACATATAGGGGGTAAGGGGTAGTCATGAGCCAAAGCCTACTAAAGCTGCTCAATTTCACGGAGGGTTACAAATAAACTATGCACTGCCAAGAGTTCGCCCCTTTCCCCCCCGACTCTTCCTCACATATACTTCCCCCGTCTCTTTTTCTGGTATTAATCAGGTCTTTCCGGCCTCCCCTATTCACCAGCTTTCCTGCCATTTGTTTTCGCTCATAGCAAAAAAAAAACGCAGACTTCAAAAACCCAGTGGTCCACCAATATAACTGAGGGCCTTAAAGCAAGGCGGCACTGAGTACCTCAATCTGTTTGGGCCGCCGCCCGAGCTGGAAGGATCTGGGACACCTATACAGAAAACACACATAGCCAGACGCAATCCCGTTCAAGCTATTTAATGTAATGTTTCCGCAATATAAAAAGGCAGCGTTCTCGAAGCGCTGAGGTTTTTAAAAAGCAAGCTTCTCCGGGGCCCCAGACTGACCATTAAAAAAAAAAAAAAAGAGAGAGGAAAGACCGCCTTCCAGAGCCAACGCAATAAAAACTCACAAACTCCAAAAAGAACTTCAAAATATGCCGTAATGTTTGAAAAGCCCTGGCCGATTGTAGATGATTTTTTTTTCTCTCTCTCTCTCTCTCTTCTTCGTCTTCAAAATCCTATTTTTCACAAAAGGGACCTGTTCTAAACTCCGGGGACCCTGCCGTTTTCCAGATGGTTCTCTTCAGTTTTTTAAAAACTGTTTGGTGAAACGAGAAAACCTCTCCCCTTCAACTATGTCCCTGCACTCATCTAATGTTTCTATTGATTCACAGGGGTATACGCACACAGTCATAAAAAGAAGCTGACTGAATACCCAGGACTGCTTTATATCATGGCACAATTCATCATCATGCACGCACGCACGTCTTTAACACACACACACACACACACACACACACACACACACACACACACACAGAGAAGAAAAAAAATGACTTCCTAAGGAGATGTTGTCAGCTTTTCTCTGTTAAGTGAAGAGAAAGGGCCATCGAGAGATAGACAATTAAGGATAATGATGAGGTGAGCAGGGACAGAAAGCGAGAGGAACTCCCTTCCTTGAAAATGTTAAAGCAGCTCCCTCTGTATTGTTGGCCTCATCTCAATCCAGGCCGCTAATTGATGGCAAATAGCTCTACAGCAGTTTCCTTCCACACACACACACACACACACACACACACACACACACACACACACACACACACACACACACAAGCATACTAAAATACACGTCATACATTATATACACATATGCAGTTTCCCTGCGGTTTTCAACACAGCTCGTTTGGCAAGAGAGGAAGGTCTCTCTCCAGACAGACCCAGCCCACAGCGGAAAACACACACACACACACACACACACACACACACACACACACACACACACACACACACACACACACACACACACACACACACACACACACACACACACACACACACACACCAACCAACATAAACGCACACACGGTGTATATGAGAATATTTAGCCTTTTATCTTATATAAGGTAGGACAACTAAGTCATTTGGTCCTGGGAAGACAAGGCCATTTAGGTGTCAGGTCTTAACTGGGTGATCTCCAGAGTTTGAAGCTGCTTCTAGCGCCCCCGACAAGAGCAACTCCTGAGAGGGGAGACTGTGCTAGGCCAGGCCCATGATGAGGATAGCACTAGCCTGGCAACCAGGCCTCACATATGGAAACCGTTTAACTGTTATTATTAATATCCACACACACAGAAAAAAAAATCAAACTAATAACACATGCAAGACACTGCCAAGACTCAGCTCGGGGAGACAGAGGGAAAACACATACATACACAAACAAAGACCGTCTGCCATGCGCACAAGAAGCACACACAGACAGACATATACGCACATATGTATACACACACACAGACGCCTGTTGGTTAAACAGAAAAACACGTTGCCTAGTCAGTGGCCTGTAAAAGTATTAGCCTGCCTGCCCACTTAGATGGAAATAAAAGGCTTTCATGTCTCTGGTTCAGAGGGTTTTTACACCTGGTTGTGGCTTTGGGGCGGGAGATGGACACACCCTCTCACCCGCGCCCTTACCACGCAGAGACACACACACACACTCACACATATACACACACACGTACATACGCACACATATATATATATACACACACACACATATACACACACAAGTACAAACACCGGAAATGGGCAGGCACAACAAAGGCTGGTCGCTGTAGAAGTTAACTTTTGAACAAGCACAATGTCTTTAATTTCCCCAGATGAGAAGAACGGGTGGGGTGTGTTCCAAAAAAGGGGAAACGGGGAAGTGTGTGTGTGTGTGTGTGTGTGTGTGTGTGTGTGTGTGTGTGTGTGTGTGTGTGTGTGTGTGTGTGTGTGTGCGCGGTGAACTTTGTGATTTAGTAAGAAGGTCACAATTCAACCAGATGTAAGGGGGCACATTTTCGTTTCAATTTAAAATAACTCAAAGGCCCAGTCAAATGTTCTATTCTTTTCAAACTTTTTTTAAAGGGGCGTCATAACTGTTCATTTATGAGTCTTTTTTATCTCTATGAATATATTTCTCTCATTAACAATAATGTTGGGAGAGTTTGGGTAAAATGGGGCCTGAAATTTAATTGAAAAAATAACTAAAAGTAAGCACAATGTTATTATTACACCAAGGGGATTCTGCAGCGCTATACTGCACGTTTCACTTTACCTATTGCACCTAATTGTAGTCCTGAACTGGCAATGTTTTTCCACACAACAGTCCAATAATTCATTCAGATAATAGAGTTAAAATAGGGGTTAACCTGTCTGATATACATTATAAAATAGCAAGTGAGAAAACTGCATTTACATTTAACATATTTTTTATTTTGGAAATGTCATGATAATGTCATTATATGATTGAGAGATTTATGATATCTTAATCATATAAAGTTGGATGACAACCAAGAAAAAAATCATATTTGGATGCGAGAAGCAAGGAGAAGTAATTCAGGTTTGTCATTTTGTGCTGTCACCTTCTATGATTTATGAAGTCCTCAAAGTGCTACCTTACGTCATCTCAAATAAAGTTTAAAAAAAAAAAATGTATTCCAAATTATTGATGGAAAACGTAACTGACAAGACAACAAATGCATTCTGCCAGTCAGGTTCAAATACAAAGGGGGCTTCACACACACACACACACACACACACACACACACACACACACACACACACTGTCCCAGAGAGAGAGAAGAAAGCGATCAAGAGTAAGAGAGAGAGAGAGAGAGAGAGAGAGAGAGCAAGAGTGCTACATTCCTCTCCTCCTCCCTGTTGACTCTAATCTCTCTTTTAAAATGGCTCGCACAAAGAA
>NC_137233.1:29083621-29111566 GCF_949987685.1 Ammodytes marinus
GCCTGGGAGAAAGAACACACACAGTGTTGTCAGGGAGCCAGGGTCACTACAGGGACTTTCTGTATCAGACAGTATTGATTTTTTGAGTGGTGGGCACAAGCTAAGCATATGGCCTCCATGTAGCTCTTCTACACCAATGGGACAAAGAGGTAAGCTCATGGTAAGTAAAACTTTAGGTTAATAAAAATAAAACTGACAAAACTGTCCGACATCTTATTTAAACTGATGGGAGTTCTGAAACTATAAATGGTCACTGTTAGATAAATAAATCGTTCAAGACAATTTGTGTTTCCGAGGGAGATGTGATGAAACTATAATGTTTTGCATATTCTGTTACAAACCCAGTTAGGTATTATCTTTTACAACTGGACACACAATCCAAAATCAAAAAAAAATAAAAAATAAAAAATCTAGTCAAATTTTAAGACGTTGAATTTACGATGGGAATATGAAAGAGGAGAAGAAGAAAAAAATAAAGTCTCTGAAGTCTTTCACAAATTCATAAATTCTACCTCCATGTCTGTGCATGCTCATTCTTGAAATAAGATGACATGTTCTGCTGATGCGTTTACACTGGAGGGTCATCCATAATACTACGACATACTGTATGTGTAACCCGTGGAGAAAATGACCAAACACACCAGAATCAATCAAGCATATGATCATATCAATCATATACTATACTAACCACTCAGCTGTACAGTAAAAACAAGCCGTAAACTAAGAGAAGGCCGCGGTGGGGCAGGAAGCATAAAAGTCCCAGCGTTACAGAAAAATATCCGCAGCACAGGAAAAGGACACACCTAGGCCTCATGACAACTCAAATCTCTCCAACCTGTGCAAATTCAGCTTAGCAGAAAGCCCTAAAAAGAGGGAATGGCTACAATAAATTACGTGCATTTACCGCCACATACACGTGGATGTAAGCGCTTTCTGTGAGGTGAGGGTTTTTTGGGATCTGGAGGAAAGGTTGTGCTTGTCTTTTCATGGTCCACAGCGGATAGAAAAAGGGGAAAAAAAGGAGTACAGTGTGAGAGAGAGAGAGAGAGAGAGAGGAAGAGAAAAAGATGGAAAGAGAGAGGGAGGTATGTTTGTGGTTGGTAACCCGCTCAAGAGAGGAAATACCAGTGTGCGCACACACACACACACACACAGACACACACACAGGTGCAAAAACATAGAGAGCGGAGACACGTCCGAGAGAGAATAAAGACCTGCTTTGTATGAGCTGCAAGTTTGGTGTTTATGTGTGCGCATTTGTGCATGACTGTGTGTGTGTGTGTGTGTGTGTGTGTGTGTGTGTGTGTGCACATTTGTGTATGACTGTGTGTGTGTGTGTGTGTGTGTGTGTGTGTGTGTGTGTGTGTGTGTGTGTGTGTGTGTGTGTGTGTGTGTGTGTGTGTGTGTGTGTGTGTGTGTGTGTGTGTGTGTGTGTGTGTTCTGGGATGAAGGTTGCTGAGGAAGCAGGGTGAGGATGCAGTCAGGAGAAGGAGGAGGGAGAGTGGGACAGGAGTGAAGGGCCTTGAGTGTTCCTCATTCACCTACTGGCTCCATCATTAGAATCAGAGGGATCATTTTAGCAGCGGGGAGGAAACCCTGATTTTTTTTTTTTTTTTATTACCCCTGGGATTCCTCAAGAAACTCAGCTGGTGTCGGAGAGCACCAGAAGAGCCCACACTGACCCTCTATGATGGGCAGACACACACACACACACACACACACACACACACACACACACACACACACACGCGCAAAACAAGAGAGAGAGAGAGAGAGAGAGAGAGAGAGAGAGACTTACTTACTTACTACATGCTTATAAAGCCAGCAGATACATAAATGGGAACATTTATTCTCCCCTAATCTCTTCATCAATTGCCACAAAGACTGACAGAGATGAATCAGTGACTTTCCATCATTGGATGACAACGCTCAGCGGACATTCCAGTGCACTTACGGACAAATGACTAATGTAGAGACCAGTGGCTGAAAAAATAAACATATGAAATGCTCTGTGCGTGTGTGTGTGTGTGTGTGTGTTTGTGTGTGTGTGTGTGTATGTGTCTGTGTCTGTGTCTGTGCCTGTGTGTCTGTCTGTGTGTACTATTGTGAAGGCTCCTTCAGAGAGCAATCAGAAAAGAGCTATGTGGAGTTTTGGGGGAATGCGAAAAATAAATGTCGAATTTCGTCCAAGAAGTTCCGGGAAGTTTGGAAATTCCATTTGACACAGTGGCCAAAGTGTGTATGAGTGTGTGTGTGCTTCTGCGTGCGTGTGTGTGTGTGTGTGTGTGTGTGTGTGTGTGTGTCTGTGTGTATGTCTGTGTGGAGGGAGGACTGACGCACGGGAGGCAGGAGGCAAGATAAATAGAACAACTGGAGACACTACACGCTGACGTGTCAAACACACACAAACACCACATCACGGATCAGTGAAAAAATAAAACATGCGCTCCCACAAACACACACACTCCTCCAGTCTTCCAGTAGCGAGTGTGTGTGTGTGTGTGTGTGTGTGTGTGTGTGTGTGTGTGTATGTGTGTGTGTGTGTGTGTGTGTGTGTGTGTGTGTGTGTGTGTGTGTGTGTGTGTGTGTGTGTGTGTGTGTGTGTGTGCATGCAACGTCATTGTGATACTGGGTCTATGTCGTACCCCCACACAACAGAACAAAATGGTTCCTCTCACCAGACCTTCAATGGCAGGTATACGTGTTCGAATTCTTTTCCCTGCCAGTAAATTGTAATAATATATCAGTGGGAACCTCTTGTCTATGAATTATTATGGTGAACTTTGTCCCAGTGGAATGGGTTGGCACATTATAACCGCTGGATAATTAAAGCAGCGACTAAACAACTTGTCAGAGCTTTTCAGCGTTCACACATGCAAGGGCTGACAATTACCAGAGCACTGGCCAAATACACGTTGTCACATCTGTACATTATGTAACGGCCCGGGTGTGTACATGCTGTTCTAGACAATGTTCCGTACATACGCGCATGACTCGCACAATGGGGAAATGTTGCAAAACATGTCTCACAAGCACCTATATACAGGTAGATCTGTCATTTCAAACAAACAATAGGCGTAGAAGCATGCACACCCACACACCCACTGTCAGAAGCATGCAAACACACACACACACACAAATACACACACACACACACACACAAAAACAAGCAAACACACACCTGTTGCTGTTGCAGGTGCAGTAAGTCGACTGCGCTGATCTCTCCATTGGTGTCTCCGTTAGACCCGCCCTCTCTACCTCCCCCTCCATCTGATTGGCTGCTGAGGCTGCTGACTCCGTTCTGGTTGGACGGTGTCGTTCGAATGGTCTCAGAGGCCGATTCCACCATCATCACTGGCACCTGAAAGTGGAGAGGAGGGAGGGAGGGAGAGAGGGGCGAGACAACACACAGATTAAACAAAAGTGACCTGGGCAGTTTGAGCAGAAAGCCTGCTCCCATCTGAGTGAACAAACAAGGCAGCAAACTAAAGTAAACACACGCAGAGATAGAGAAGTGAATGGATAATGCGTGTTTGTGTGTGTGTGTGTGTGTGTGTGTGTGTGCGCGCACGAGCACACATGTACTTTGTGAAAAGGGCTTTTGGCCATGAACCACCTACACACAAACATGGCCAAGTGGCCACAAAGCAACACCTGAAGCAGACACTTTTTTGTCTGTATGGAAAAGTGTGTCTATATGAGCGCAGGCATGGATTAGGATCAGACGTGCAGCAAATCTAAACTGACAAGGCTGTTAATACTGCTGCTATACAGTTAAATAACACAGACATTTCTCCAATAATCAGAGGTGGCATGTGTGCGCTGTGAGAGCCAACGAGCAGGTTGGTCTTTGAGAAGGGATCTGTTTGATGCACCTTCATAGGGCCCCTCTAATTAGAGCGTGTTCCTTCCACAAAACCGCGACAAAACGAGACCTTGCTGGATGTGTTGTTGTTTTTTTTCGCGAAACAACGGCTTCGCAAACACACAGGCACATTTGCCATCGTTAGGAGCCGAGTAGCGTGGGAGAGAAAGAGAGGAGAGACACAGAGACACACACACACACACACACATACACATAGGCGCACAGAACACATACAAAACAAAACAAACCTTCAGACAAGCACGCAAACTGTGAACTCCTAATGACAAGCTCAATCTCGTCTTTCTGCCTCATCCAGTTTTAGAAATTAACACACACACACACACACACACACACACACACACACAAGCGTGTACTTTTTATGTGGAAAGTTCTATCGCTTTTTTCTCAGCAACCCAGAGTGTGTACACAAAACGCTATCGAGGCATTGTACCCGCTGTGTGTGTGTGTGTGTGTGTGTGTGTGTGTGTGTGTGTGTGTTTCAGAGGCGTACACCTCATGCCTTCTGGGGAAACAATAAGAGGCATATCACAAGAGAATCTAACTTTTCTTTCCCTCTGAGGCAAGAGCAGGTGAACGTGTGTGTGTTTGTGTGTGTGTGTGTGTGTGTGTATGTGTGTGTATGTGTATGTGTGTGTGTGTGTGTGTGTGTGTGTGTGTGTGTGTGTGTGTGTGTGTGTGTGCGTATGTGTGTGTGTGCACATATTTCTTTTCTCTGTCAGCAGGTGAGGGTGTGAAAGAGTGCTAGTGGCTAGGTAAATGGAATGATGCCGGTCGCTTGGTGAAGGACAGAGACCTAACCAGTGTGTGTAGTTGGATGGTCTTGTGTGCGTGTGCTGGTAAAAGGGCCAATTTAACCAAATGTTCTTAAATTTTCTGCAGACAGTTTAGTTTTATTTTTCCAAGGTTATTTTGGACTGGACTGCTGCTGAATTGTCCTGCGGGTTGCATCGATACAATAGAGGATTGGATAACATTTTCAATTGTACCGCTCAATGGAATGATTTTCAATGAGATGTTTCAAGCGAGCCGCACAAACAAAAACTTCAATTCACTATCAATGTATTGAGATGGTGTCAGGAGTTACAGAGATGGATTTCTCAAGGCCTCGGCGCAAAAAAACTAAATCTCTGTATGGCCTAATAAATACACAGTTTCTCAGTATTTTGTATATATATTTTTTTAAACCCGATCCCTCATTCTTGTCCTTGTAAATAGGAGCTGGCAGTACAGGAGTGGCTCTGAGCCAACCTTGTGGTGAGATTGGTTTTAGTCAGACGTATTTTTTTTTTTGTTTCTTCTAATATTTGCATGAATCTAAAAACACAGTCAGCGGCGCAGCATGCCTACAGACATGTTTCGCCAGTTCTCTCTTAACAAGCGGCACCATTTGAAAAAAACCCACAAATCACGCTGTGGTATTTTTTTTTCTTTCTCTCCCCCATTGACTCTCTCCCTCTCTCTCTCTCTCTCTTCTTGTCTCCCTCCTGGCACCCATCCGCCAGTTGTGAAGTTGAGACAGAGGAGAAAAGTTGAGCGTTATTGTGACATTTTAAAGCTCAGTCACTTAATCTCCCAACCTCACTCCTTTGCTCCCCGGACAACTTTCTCCCCTTTCTTTGTCTTACTAGCCCTTTCCATCTCCCTCCCATACTGGCTCCATACCCCCCTACTAGGTTCAAACTGCTCCCTACGGTAATATTATGAAGCCCAGGCATAGTGCAAAGTGATCAACAGATTCCCAATGACTTTGCACCGCAGTGGAAAACTCCTCACATCATCACACGACTCACTGAGCATGAATCACCGGCCTGCTATCTACTAGCTCCCACACTATGCTGTGCACTGCTGCTGTAATGTACTGTACAAGCCATCTGCTTCTTCTTACTCTAACTCATTGACCTTATTAGCAATGAGGGGAAGAGAGATAAAGACGGACAGAGAGACGGAGCTCGCAGGTGGACAAGGACCTAATGGGAAATGTGGGGAAGTGTGTGGAAGACCCGAGCGCATTGCCCTCTCTTTTAACACACACACACAAGTACACGTACACTCACACACAAAGCAGTTTGGTATGCTCGTCTAAAGGGTGTGTACTCTGTCATATCCTGTAATGGGTGTATATAAGCTGGTGTAATGGAGGTCGGGAAAAAGGCAGGGGCATAAATCTACCCTGAAGTCTCTGATTAGGCCTATGATATACACACACACACACACACACACACACACACACACACACACACTCACTGCTTTAAGTTTAAGTGTTTCTGGCAGCGAAGAGGAGCTGCCCGTGCACAGGCCTGTCTCAACCCGCTACTCACTCTTTCTGTGTCGTTTCTCCATCTCTCTACATGCTCAGACCCCCTCCGGCTGAACCCCTGACCTCAGAGTGTGTTGGGAGAGACATTCCCACTACCCCGAGGGGACCTGAGCGCAGGGAGGGGAGGAGCGCAAGATCACAGAGATAAAGAATGTGTTTGGAGAGGAGAGGGAAATAAAAGGTTCTCCTCTGCCTTTTAATTGGGATGGAGGAGAGAAGAAGGCAAATGGGACTCAACATGTTTTCCAATGATGACTGTAGTGTGTGTGTGTGTGTGTGTGTGTGTGTGTGTGTGCTGTGTATGTGTTTGTTTAAGAGGCTGACACCTACCTTTGTACTGTAATGGATTAGCTCAGAGCGAGCGCTAGGTGCATTTGTGTTTATGCGTGTGTCTGGCGTGATTGATGAGTGGAGACGTTGCTGCGATGAGTCCTGTTTGGACAAGCAGCGTGTTCAGATGTTTCTCAAAAAAATGTTGCACTAATAATAATCAGAAGTCCTCTCTCGCCCCTCCTTTCCTGTGTGTGTGTGTGTGTGTGTGTGTGTGTGTGTGTGTGTGTGTGTGTGTGTGTGTGTGTGTCTGTGTGTCTGTGCGTGTGTGTGTGTGAGGTTCAAACAAGCCAAGGCCAAAATGCCCATGCCTCACAACTGCTGACTCTCAGGCTTTGTCGGAGGGATTGGCTCTGTCAGATTCCTCCTGGTCACAGCTCGTCAGGAGCGTTTTCACCTCCTGTGTGAATGTGTGTGTGTGTGTGTGTGTTTGTGGGCGAAGAGAGAGAGAGAGAGAGAGAGAGAGAGAGAGAGAGAGAGAGGGAGACTTGTTGTGTACCGTGTGTATTTGTGTGTGCATCTGTGTTTACAGCAGCTTAGTGAGATAATAAGTCTTTATCGTGTTATGCCTCATGTGGGAATATTTGCAGCGGTCCCAGAACGCCTGTTTCTGTTTCCTCCGCCTTGCATCAGCTCGCAGGAACGCTGCTTATTAGCCAAAGAACTGAGGGAATACGGGTGGGAGGGAGAGGAGAGGAGGGGAGGGGGGAGGAGGGAGGGAGGGAGGGAGGGAGGGAAGTGAGGGGAAAAAAATATTGTCTGTACCGGTATCTACACTCCATCATCTACCTACTTTCATCTGACTCTTGAATTATCTGTCGTTCTCCTATACTCTCTGCTAGGCTTGTCTTTCTCCCTCTGGTTATGCCTGGTTAATAACTATGGCAGTATTCAAACCTGGAAAACATACAAAAGTTTTTCACCCCCGAAATAGAATCCACATAGGTTTATTTCTATGATCATTGATAGTTCAATCAATATTTTGCTAGCAAGAGAAACAATTCTTCCCGGAGACAGAAATCTGAGGAAATGGGAAGCTCTGACCTGTTTTGTAATAAGGAAACGGAATATGGAGAAGCCTCTGTTGACAATGTACTATTAGGGTTTTAGCTTTTACAGCCAAAAAAAAGGGCAATTGATTCATTAGTATCCAAAGCCACAAGCTAAGAAACACAGGTGAAAGTCATTACCTGCTTTGCTGTCCTTGTGTCCACAAAATGTCCTCTTTTAACTGTCGGTGGAGCAGCTCCAGGATTTATTCTCTTAAAGGCTATAGTATAGTTTGACTGGGCCATGAATGAACACTGACAAACGCAGACATATCATGACTTAGTAAACACTTACACAGACACACACACACCCTTATTCTCACACTCTGGCAAAGACTTCTTAGAATACATAAACCCCCAACACTGGCCCTGAGGGAATATTCTTCCAACCCTCGAGAACAAAACTCAACTATCAGGTCTGGGCTCTTGTGAATCACTGCCAGATGTAACCAGGGAACACAAGACAAAATTAAAAGCAATAAATAAAAAATGTGCCGGACAAGGTGTTCTTGTAGGCCTATGATCATATTTTCAGGGGCAGAGTTCCCACCACCGCCCTCTATATCCCGATACCAAAAGCACATTTCCCTTTATCTTTCCATGCAAGGAGACATTTTAATATTAAACTAACGAGGCTTCCATGCGCTTGCCGAGACATGTCGATCGGAAGAACAGCATCACCCTTAATGTAATTAAAAAGGCGGGGACGACATTTAAAGTACTAATGCATCACCGCAATTCAGACGTTGCAAAAAAAAAAAAAAAAAGTTTTTGTTCCACTGTTCTAATTCTCTTTTTCATTCGGCCAATTTCCGATTTGAGATAAACCTTTACTAGCTTTTTTCTTTGAGGACTCCACATGGAAAAATCTTGTCAAAGGGGAATTGCAAAGGGGAAATGTACGCTTGTTTCATTTAATTTCAATAGATTTGAATTTTAGGAGTATTTGTGTTAAGAACTAGCCTGCTTTAACCACACAAATGTACATATAAAGAATAGCGGGGGGGTGGGGGGGGGGGAGAACCTTGACCGCACTCTGTAGATCAACATTTTTCAGATATCTTTTTCTACTCTCCTGAAGAATGACAGACGGGAGAAGGAGAGGAAGAGGGATGGGAGGGATATCTGCGTGGCATTTTCTGAGCTGACGTGTGTGAGCTTCAATAAAAAGAGAATGAGGTCAGAGCCAAGCTGAAGAAAAAACACACACATATTTTCACACAAGCGCGCACACACACACACACACACACACACAAACACACACGCATACAAAACATTCTGCACACATTCTTTTTCCATCACTTCCCAGTCCAAGTTTGGTTGTTTCCTCAGCAGCTGGCCGCCGCTACACTCTAGCCAGATTTGCAGCAGGATAGCAGAGACCAGAGCAGCCAGGTAGTCTTCCAGGCAGAGCTAATGCTACTAGCTAACACTGCACTGCTCCAGGCTACTCTGGCTGCTGGCCAGCGCTAACAGCTTTGGCTAACAGCAGAGGGCTAATGCTAGATGTCTGCGGCTGCCCTGGCCCTGCTCCAGTGCTAACAGGTGAACTCCATTATCCCACAGACAGATAGTCAGTCAGATGTGGGCCAATATCTACTACTGGCTGGCTGGCTGACTGGCTGGCTGGCTGGCTGACTTGCTTCAAAGAGCATCATCAGCCCATAGAGAGAGAGAGAGAGAGATGCTAGCAGCAGCGGCCTACAGCATGCTGTGCAGATGGCTAACGAAGAAGCCAGGTCTGTTGTTGGCAAGTAGGAGAGAGAAGGAGATAGCAGAGTGCAGATGATAAGAAAATCCCCTGCTATATAAACATGGGGAATTCTTCTATACTTGTGCAGGACTGTCTGCCATATGGCGTTCAGTTTGTCTGAGCATCTAAGTGAGTGCAGCCTCTGCACGTGCGCGTGTGCTTTTCTGTGTATCGGCCGTACAGTGTGTAACCTGCCATACATGCCCCCCCGCCCTCTCTCTCTTTTCTGGTGTGTGTATGATGGCGTGCGCGTCCGTCCATGAGTGAATTGTGCGTCGGCTGGCCCGCCTGCAGTTTCTCTGAAGACTTTGTCCCTGTTTACAGAGCCCATAAAGATTAGCCTCCCTGGGTCAGGTGGGTTCTGGAGCCATAGGTAAACACACAGCGCATTCCGCACCGATGAGATCGCTCCGTATGTGTGTATGACCGGGGCAAACATACACTCCTGCCTTCACCTCGACCCTTCCTTTAGAGTGCAGTAAGTGATTTACCAGCTTGCAGACTGCTGTCTGTTTGAGAATACTGGAGACAGACACAAAGACACACACACATACACACGCTGCATACACAAATATTTGTAGAAGGAGTGGACTTCATGCACACCTCATTTATCTGGGCCGAAAATCACGGGTTGTACATTCCTAAAGAGGTAAAAAGCCTGAGTGCGTGCACGTCCGCGCGCCCGTGTGCCAGTTGGAAACCATCCTGTGATCATGAGGATCATGAAAAAAAAAAATCCCCTTCATCTTTCTCCCCTCTGTCCAGAGAGGTAATGGAGGCCGCGCTAAGGTTATGACAGTCCACACGGCTAATGCTCACATTGTATTTAACATGGTGGAACAGGGGTGAAGAGGGGAGGTGGAGGAATGGAGGGAGAGAGGGAGAGGAGCTTGGGAAGAAAAGAAAAAAAGGCGACGTGCCTTTATTTGGATCTGAAACCAGCTAGAGCGCCGCGGAGCAATTAGCAGCTTCGTCCTATGAGAGCTCTTTATTAGAATGACCTTCACAGAGAGGGGGAGGGAGACAGGTGAGAGGGAGAGAGAGCTGAGAGAGATAGGCAGAAGAAGAAAAGAACATTTTTGAGAGACAGATGAAAAGGTGTCAGGAGGGAAATGGACAAATGACATGAAGGTGAAATAGATGAGTAGACTGACACTTAAATGCATTGGGATTTTAAATTTTTGTATTTGTGCGACACGTGTGTCATGCACAGGGTATGTGGGAATTCCATCTGCTTGACCCTCACTCTACCATGCATAAAAACAAGGTTGACATGACTGACAAGAATTCATAAATGCACACACACACACAGGTGCATGTGACCCGTCAAGAGTACATGAATACTAAGCCCTATTATAGCCAGATAAAAAAAGTGAACTATTCTTTAATTCCTAGAACATAACAATTCTAAAATTGCTCCATTCCTGACCCCGATATTCTCCGCCTTCACCAAAATAAACGACTAACTTCCCAACTTTAATTATAAGGGATAATTTACATTTTATGGCGTGAAAAGACAAAAGTTGTGGGAGAAATAAGAAAGAGAAGGGATATTTTTCTGCCTTGAGGTGAGACATAATTTCATTTATAATCGAAAATGTGCATTACCAGGAAGATAAAGTGGACAGATTTGATATTACCTGGAAAATGAGCAACAGCGGCTTATAATAATAATAATAAAGGGTTACAATGGAGAGGGGGAAAAAATTGTGGCGTAAGAAAATATAAATAAATAAATATCAAAGTGGACATGATATAATTTTACACATCGGCTTTCAAGTCGGCCACTTTGCATTTCCTAGTTAATTAATAGATTGGATCAGAGCGAGTTTAATCAAATATAATTGAATAAGTCCACAGTAAAAAAAAAAAACTGGCCAGACTTTAAAGGAGACATGCGGAGAAAATGATAGCATGTCCACTTTTTCAAATTAATTGAATTTTAGTATTTTTGAACTTGGTCCAAGCTGTTACAGAGGTAATTAATTCACATCCTTTCCAAAAGAGCTAAAACAAGATGATATCCCTGAGCATTCAGTGTGCGTGCACACACACTCACACACACACACACACACACACACACACACACACACACACACACACACACACACACACACACACACACACACACACACACACACACACACACACACAATTTTTTTTTCTTTCAAAAAAGCTAACTAAAAATCAACACTGTTGCACACCAATGCCAATCTAGTCCATAATGTATTCCATGTAATTGTTAGTTTTCTGTTCTTCTTGCTCATATCTCCTTACTTTTGTCTTACAGGCCACAACTAAAATATTAATAATTTCTAAGGCAGTTCTCATTGTATTGAAAAATGTCTCCTTTATAATTTATCAGAGAAAAGAAAAATCTTTGTTATAGTGACATGCATGCTAATTAATAGAAGTGGAAGGAACATTGAGAGAAGTCATACTAATTTGGAACATGCTAATATTAATAGAATAATTTATGGCGTAGTATAAATAAATTAATAGAGTATTTCGTTTGAAAAAAAAGGGAGGCCTTCAATTCAATTTAGGAGAAAAGAGGGAGAGAGAGAGAGAGAGAGAGAGAGAGAGAGAGAGAAAAAAGTCTGCCTCTTGGACAAGGACATTAATAACAGCGCTCTTTCACCAGAGGAGAAAGGGAAGAGACAAACCAAACATGCAGTGTTCACTTTTAAAACGCATCAATATTTCAGCCAGCTAATGAAAATTGGATGAGCACCACTTTGTATTTGCTGCCTTGTTATTTTCATTTGCTGTTTAAGGAGTTCTGGACTGGTACATTTCGGGCAGAATCTGCAAAAGGCGACACATTTAGTTTTTTTTTTCTCCCCTGTCTCTCTTTAAATGAGATGCCTCTTACTCTTCCCATTGGCTTCATGTAAACTAACAGCTGTGTGCCAGGCAGCGGGCGAGAGAGGCAGGGAAATAGACAGAGAGAGAGAGAGAGGAGTGGACTGGGTCATTACCATCCTTATTACTCCTCATTAAAATACAGCCATCACAAAGACTTTCTGCCGTGTGTGTGTGTGTGTGTGTGCATACATGTGACCGTCGCGAGCAAGTGCATGTGCGTATTTCTAGTGTTACTGATGTGCACATGTGCGTCCTTATGCAAAAGTGACAAAAAAAAGAACAATATAATTGGAGAAATGTACGCAGTAATAATAGGTATTCAGAAAATGATAATTCATATTAAACAGGGTGCACAAAGTCAGCCTCATTTGCATGTTTTAGATTATATGCATTTCAAAAGTAATTTCCGCAGGGCATATGAATGACATTAATTCCCGGGCGGGTTCTGCTATAGACCTCAAACTATCAAACACTCAAACATTTAACAGATGAAAAAAAGAGAGGGGAGCTGGAGCCTTGGCAAGGGGAGATTTCAAGGTTAAAGTATTTGAATGTGAATTTTTTAACTTCTGTCTTGGTTTGTTTAAAGTTGCTCCGCAGCTCGACTAAGAGCCCCATTAATTTGGCGATTCAGTGAACCGCGGATGGGTTTTCCTTTTCTTTTTTCTTGCTCAGCTGTATGCTGTGTGCATATGTGTGCGTGTGTGTGTGTGTGTGTGTGTGTGTGTGTGTGTGTGTGTGTGTGTGTGTGTGTGTGTGTTTTCCTGTACCAGTCCGAGAAAGACACCTCTCCTCCTAATCCACCACAATTTCCTTTAGCAATGAGCCTGAATTGGTCTGACTCACTATAGTTTGTGAGTCATATGCCCGTGTCACTCCAGAGGCACACTATGATCCGACAAAGAGAAAGAAAAGACGGCCCACGTTAATTGACCCTAACCGGTGGAGGGGAAAAGAAAGAGTGATGAAAAGGAACAGAAAAAAGCATGTGGAGAAGTGAAAGGAGGGACGGGGTGGGGGGGGGGGGGACAATGGGAAAAGAGTCATGGGGGCGAGAGGGAGACAGAGGATTCCCTCTACCCCTCTGTCCATGCTAAGAGGAAGACCCAGGGGCAGGAAACAGGCTGGATGAATGTGTGATTCCAGTGGAAAACGCTGGATGCCATGGACAACATTCTTCTCTTATTAGGGAATCTGGTCTGCAGCCACATTATAGCGCCTGACTCATTATTACTGCGCTTGTGTGTGTCTATCAGACAGACTCAGATGGCGCGCGCATCTGCACACACACACACACACACACACACACACACACACACACAAGATGTTCCCCACCTGTTATTCTTTGCTAAGTTTTGGCCCACGCACACAGTCCCAGCCAGAGAAGAGGGAGGGGGGGTGGGGGGGGGGATATAGCGAGAAGAAAGCGTATAGCAGGGGAAAACTAAAGCGCTCGGCATGTCTGTGTCTTGTTTGTGGTTTGTCTTCATCTGTAAACAGAGCTGCCGCTGCGAGTATGTTAACATGTCATTATCTCATTAAGAATTGATGGCTTCTGCACAGAGGCTTCAAACTGTTTTGTTTGTGAGCGTTCAGCGACTGATGTTGTACAAACACAACAAAGCCACAAAAACACACATATCCTACTGTGCGGCTGACAACACGCCAGCGCGAGGAGACGGTAGCAACACTCCGCTTTGCCTCCACACTGGCACATATTAAGAAATAACACAGAATCCCCCCCCCCCGTGTGAGTTGATCCAAAAAAAAAACACACACACATTTAAGAAAATACGTTGATGGACAAAAGTGGCACTTGTCCCTCTCCATCCCAGCCTCTCTCTCTCTCTCTCTCTGCCTGTCACTGTGTCCCCTCTGGCCACCTTTTTTTGTTGCTTATGTTTAAGCACTCTCAATGATGTGAAGCATTTTGTGTAAGCAAGTGAAGGGGGAGGAGGGGGGAGGGGGGTGAGGAGGGAGCATATCTAGGGGCAATAAAAGTGGGCTAATTGGGGCCTGGGAAACATGTTTGTTTTCTAGCTTGTTCTTTTTCCCCCCCCCTCCTCCTTTCCTTTCATTTCTTTTTTTTCCCAGCCAGTCACAGCAGATCTGTTCATCTGCGAAGGACGAGCGGAGAAAGCAAAGAGGATTAGATTCTGTTAAGACACAAATCGTTGGATGGATGTGCCACTGCTGTGCACACTCAGACCCACACACACACACACACATATTTAACATGCCATAAGGCAGCCACGGGGTCTATGTGTATGTGTAGGTGTGTGTGTGTGTGTGTGTGTGTGTGTGTGTGTGAATATTGAACAAGATCTGTCCGTCTTAGCCAAATGACCAACAGAGTGTATGTCCTCTGCGTTGGTCTGCCCTGCCTTATCAATACACCGCTGTTTGGCCTATTCAGCGGCAAAGAGCTTTCCTATGGCTGCAGCTCCACACTGGATCAATGTAGTGAGCAGTGCAGACAAACTGCTGCTAAACAGAGCGGCCCCTGCCTCGAAGGCCCGCCACCGCACCGGCTCCCCCAGGCTCGGATCGTTGGCCTAATGGAGGTCTCCCCCGAGAGCCCCTAACCACCAAACAGGCCCCCAAGGAGTCAACCCCCTTTACTACTCAATCTCTCTCTCTCCTCTCTCTCTGTCCACGTCATCCCACTATCCCCTCAATCGTTTAGCCCGTCAGAATCTACCATCTTTAATCAGGAGCGCTGACTTATCTTCATGTGTGCATTGATCACAACATACATACTAATAAGGAGAGTATGTGTTTCAGCTGCTGACTGTAAAACTGTCCAGCTTCACTGTTTCGGATAGTGAAAAAAAGGGAGAGAAAAAATCCCCCTCTTCCTCTCCCTCCTCCACCCCCCCACCCCTGAACGTTGCTGGGATCCCTCACCACATGCCTCCTGACGAGTCATTCTGCTCGCCCCTGCAGTTGTCTGCTTTAATAACATTGAAAATAGCAAGCGATTGAAAAATAAAAGAAGCGAGCGAGCAATGGAAAGAACCTGCATATTTGTCATTTCCGATTGTTTACCTTTTTCACGGCAAATTGATTTTTACATCTCCTGTTACTGGAAGCTCTCTGGGCTCGACTGCCAGCCCTGTCTGGCTCTGGCCTCGGCTGCCAAGGCCCCGTCTCTGGGCTTTATGACCTGGCTCTGGGGAGGACTTTTTAAGGCTTTCAACTCACAAGTCATTTCCAGTGATACAATACTGCTTTTGTCCTAAACCACCTTTGTTGTTTTCTTTCTCTCCCTTGCCGCCTCTCACTCACTCTCTCTCTCTCTCTTTCTTTTTTATTTTCTTTTTCATCTCTCATTCCCAAATCCAGTTTCATTGCCTTACTGTGTGAGTGTGCCGCCGCAAAAGACTTTGGCCTTTTTCATTCGTGTCCGTACCTGCTTGTTCGCAGGAGAGGTGGACTTGTTGCATCATGACAGTCAAACAGAAAAAAGACATGCTAACGGACACACACACACACATACACACACACACCAAACCCACACACACACACACAGTCAAAGTCAAACCCTGCCACTGACGTTATAGGCTTGCTGTGGGGTGAGCCTGGTTGAAGCAGGCTAGAGTTTCAGTGTGGTGGCCGGGGCGGTGCGCTGTGGTTGGGATGTTCCTGCGTTCTGGTAGCACTGAGGTTTGCCTGCGAGGACCTCCAGTGAGCCAGGCAGCAGGCCTGAAGCTAAACGGAGGCCAGAGACAGGAATAGTCCAGCAGGCCTAATGCTGTGTTTGTAAGGGCGAACCCAAACAAACAACCTGCAGTTTGAATTGAAGGGACCGAGGCTGAGGCCGAGGCCAGATGCTTGTCAAACGGGAGAAACACACACAAACACACAGCAGCGTGTGTATGTATACAGGGAGGACGGGGGCTGAAATAGACTTTGTGGCAAAAAGGAGTGCACCGCCATGTACCTCCAGACTGTTATAAGTCATGGCATCGGCCTCAGCACAGCAGCACACATGTCTGGACTGCTGCCTTGCACTCAGCCTGCTTGTGTGGGTGGGTGTGTGTGTGTGTGTGTGTGTGTGTGTGTGTGTGTGTGTGTGTGTGTGTATGTGTGTGCGCGTGCTTGCGAAATTCATGCAAACCGGGGTTCCGCGATTTCTCTCCATATTCACACTAATGAGAGAAAACGGCCAGAAAACCTCTTCTGTAATTACTCCCCAAGGAGAGAGGTTTCAACATGACCATGGTGCATAAACAAATACATGCTTACACACACACATACACGCACACACACACACACACACACACACACACACACACACACACACACACACACACACACACACACACACACACACATGTACAATTTGCTGATCATTCTAAAACAGCACAAGGCTGGCTGACATTTAAACTTTGTTCACCTGTTGAAAGGTGTGTGCGTAAGGCTGAAAGTGAAAATGTGAATAATGCCGGTAATAACATCGTATCATTATGAGAGGACATCTGCTAATTAGAACTCTAAAATGATCTAGTAATTGTGTGTGCTTGTTTGTGTGTGTGTGTGTGTGTGTGTGTGTGTGTGTGTGTGTGTGTGTGTGTGTTTACATGTAGCGGAGGGCTTTCATAACAAGCATAGACACCATTCACCTCACAATTAGACCCTTCTCAACCTACTCCTACACAGAGTAGTTGAACTCAGTCCAATCTCTTGTAATGACAAATCTAAATGGAGCTTTTGCCACAAAGGTGTGTGTGTGTGTGTGTGTGTGTGTGTGTGTGTGTGTGTGTGTGTGTGTGTGCGTGTGTCTTTCTCAGAGTGCGAGAGGAGGAGGCAGAGAAAGAAATAATGGGACATACAAAAAGGTCAATGTTTTTAATAAATGGCTGTCTTTGTCCCACTGCGTCAGTTCTGACTTTTCTGCATTTAATAGCACATTTCATTCAGCCAATGTCAGCCTGCAACAACCACAATAGTCTTATTCAGCACTGCACACACACATAGACAGACAGACCATATTTGAAAAACCTGCTCACACTCGGACAAAGAAGCAGGGATATACAACCAAATCAAGCAATCGTTTTTTTTTCTGTCTGAGAGTGAAAAGTTGGAAAGGGAGTCTTTGAGGTGCACACACACACACACACACACACACACACACACACACACACACACACGCTCCCTGCCCAGTGTTTGTGGTGGCGGTGCACAGCTGGTAACATCTGGATGTATTTTAGAAGTGTTTACATTTCCAAAATGCTGAAAAACTACACAGAAAAGGGAGAGACAGAATTCCGAAAAACACTACAGGTGCCAGAAGAGCAATAAAGAAAAAAGGAGCAAGTCTCACAAGAAGATTGTTTAAAATCCATCACAGTGGAGTTAGTTCACTTACACACACACACACACACACACACACACACACACACACACACACACACACACAGACATTCGTAACCATTTGCCAATTGCAGTTATTGCCATAATCTTAGTCCAACAATAACTGACATCTGGTGCACTAATTGGCAGCCTACAGAGTCCCATCAAGCTTCCCTTGCCCTAGCTAGTCGATTGGATGAAAACAGAGACTATGCGCATCGGCTTCACTGGGCGCCGCGTCTTTACTGCTCACCAGCTGACAACCACTCTTACGCACTCACCGCCCTTACACACAATTTCCGCCAATACACACACACACACACACACACATGCGCAGATGCATTGACTACCGACACACACACATACTCACAAAACAGCTGCGTTTCCATTTTACTTCCCCTAAATGACGAAAAACACAAAAACAGTTGGACTTCATTCAGTTTAATCAAAGCTGACATCGAGTACATCTCTGTGAGATGACGTCGCCAATGGAGAGACGCTTAAACAAACACACACTCACACATGCACGCACGCACACACACACACACACACACACACACACACACACACACACACACACACACACACACACACACACACACACACACACACACACAGAGTCTATAGGATGTAATTTCAGTGATTGGGTGTAATTGACGAGTGTAAGTTGAAACCAGACAGGGCAACTAAACTGATCTCTGCTAGATCAAAAACAAACTATGCATGGGGGTGGGTGTGGGTGGGGTGGGGAGGGGTGGCGGGGGACACACACTCATGGAAAGGCATACAACTCAAGGTATGACGAAAATGAACACTTTCATGGAGAGAGACTTGTGTTAATTTTGAAAAAAGAGGACCAGGTTGTCAAAGGTGTAAAAAATGGCAATGTGCTTGAATTTACAAGAAATTAGTATTTGAACATTGTCCCACGCAAAGTGTCCTTGGGATCACTCTAATCCTCTCAGGTATTCCACTTTCCCATGGTCCAATCTAAGCGCCCACAACACACACACACACACACACACACACACACACACACACACACATACACACACACACACACACACAGGGGAGATTATTAAAGCGACCTCGTGGCACATGGAGGTTACTGATGGATTTAACATCAGGAATGATTGTTAACTTTTAGGACTAAAAAGACTTGGAGTGACTCCTGAGAAAAACAGAGCTCTTAGCCAGACTCACAGATCACATGACACACTGGGCCGCAGCAGCAGGGACCCCTGGGAAAACGGCACAGTGCCATCTCTCAGATCAGCACGGCCTCAGGAGCCCGGCAGTATGAGGCATGTGCAGCTTTATCATATGGACGTATGAGTATATATCTATATACCATTCACGTGTGAGGGAGGTTGAAGTGGTTTTTGACGTGAATGTGTGCATCACAGTCAAGTGGGTAAAGAAAAAAAAAATTAAAGAGAAAAGATAATCACTGGGAAATAAATTAAACCTATTACGAGGAACATATGCTCAAGGTGACGGAAGAAATTAATTTGGCTCAACTATTGAGACCCATACCTCCACCCCGTTATAGGATTTCCACCAAACTAATTATCACGCTCCACTTTCAGAAATAATAAGGAAAGTACTTAATAGGTTAGGATTCACCCCTGCATTCATATGTCCATTTAACATCGCTGCTTTCATGCCCACACACTCTTTGCCTTAATGTAATTTTCACATCCGTGATTTAAAATAGAGGAAGGAATTATATTTCAAGTGGTGTCAGGATTAGACTATACAGGCGGGGGATATTAAAATACTGTAAGGGTTCTATACTGTGTGTGTGTGTGTGTGTGTGTGTGTGTGTGTGTGTGTGTGTGTGTGTGTGTGTGTGTGTGTGTGTGTGTGTGTGTGTGTGTGTGTGTGGCGAGCCTTTTATTCTGAGTGGCTGAAGCGGAGGTAAAGATGTTAAATAATGTTTTTTTGTCACAGTTTAGGACGACGGAGGAAATTATACAATGAAACCACAGATCTCTGATTAGCCCTCGCTCACTGTATATTAATTCCCCCCCCCCTCTCTCTCTCTCTCTGCTTAACGCCGGTTAGGAGTTTAATTTTTAAACAGAGCTCGGATATGAAAAAGACCCCCAAGTGTGTGCTCCCGCGCCAGCCACCGACGTCTGTTTATCTAGTCAGCCACTCCGCTCCAATTATAACAACATCAAAATGCAACTATTGTTTCATTTTCAAACATTCTTTAAAATTATAAAATCCCTATGTCTTGTGTTTTTTTTTTTTTTTATATCCCCGCTACTTACACGCTGGCTGAATTAACATTTCAGTGCCCCCCTAGGGCTATATGGAGAAAGTGCAAAGTCAAAAAAAAATGCAGGTTAGGCCAGTTTTTTTGTTCATTATCAGCACAACACGAAAAAGTTAAGAAGAAAAACAAATGGTTGAAACGATTGAGTAAGCCCTTAAGATGGGTTTTTATCACAATTGTGTTTTTCATTACTTATATTTTTCAAAGGATTGAAATGTAATCATCATTAATCCTTATATTTTTCAAAGGATTGAAATGTAATCATCATTAATCATGCATTGGTGAGGATCTTTCTGTGAACTATAGATGTTTTCTAATTATTATTTTTATTTTTTTCATTTAACACATACCCTGCTGTCCTTTTGCTGCTTTTTCTCTCCCTGTGTGTGATATGTCGCTCTGTGTCTCAGTAAATGTGTGCCCTGTGAAAGGTAACAGGGCACCGAAATCAATATCCCGATGAAGTCCGGGAGGATTACTACACTATATGTCACTTCCCCTGGATTAACAGCTCACACCTCAGAGTATACAACTACCACACAAGACCACCACAAACATCCCACTGTCCTCGAACGCATCGCAGGCTGAGCCATTGTCAGATACATCATCCCAAACAAGAAAATACATGAAAGAATTATAAAAAAAAAAAACAATAGGGAGACGGAGAAGGCCTATTAAGAGCTGCTGTGGTTTTCTATCAAACTCTAGTGGAGGTGGGGAGGGAGGGAGAGAGAAAAGGGGAAGAGGAGTTCACATTATCTAAGAGAATTCCAATTAACTCTCTCCCTCCCTCAGTAATTAGCTACTAAAATAGCTAGCGAACACACCCAAAAAAAAAAATCCACAACCCTGCCTGATGCCACACCGCGCTGCCTAATTAATGTTTCTATTAATGAATAGTGTACCTGTATAAAAAATAAAAATAAAGGTCTCAAAAATAATGTGTGTTACATACTGTCACATAACTAAAACAGAGCTGATTAACAAGATCCATCTATCGGAGACTATAAAGTAAAATACTGCGAGGAATGAAATGTGAGTGATATGATAGCTAATATGAAGTAAAAAGGAGCAGCTGAGCCCATCGCGGATGTGGAAGAATGAGGGGAATGAGAGATGGAAAGCAGAGAGCGAGGGGACAAAGCCAGAAAGGCAGATATCATTTAGCCGCCCGCCGCTCATTTGCTCCTTCACTGGTCACTTCTTCCACTGTTTAATGCAAACAGATGAGGCCCCCTTTTTTCTCGCTCCTTTTTTTTCTTCCAAATCCTTTCTTTTTTAACGGTGGCTTCATGGCCTTATGCAGTAACGTCAGCACAGTGTCTATTAAAACAGCATGTGTCTCAGACTGCTACACACACACACACGCACATACACACTCTCTCTCTCTCTCACTCACACACACATTCCCTCTGCACTTGGACTTTTTTTTTTTGAACTTTTAACCTCTTTCCGTGATGTGACATCTGAGAGGCATGTGGGTTATTAAGGTGTGCCTTAAGTTTTTACACACATGTGCAGGTTTACAATTATGTAGATAAAAACCTATACAATCCCAGGTACGTATCAGTGCACGTCGTTATATTAGAAATTTCAGCTATCTACTATGGCTCCCATCAGTGATCAGATAACAAGACAGAGATACACTCAATCAGCCCCAAACCCACCTGGCCACAAGGTGGGCTGGAAAAAGACTCCCACTCTAATAACACCAGACTAATTCATCTGCGTTTCAATATGCACATGACAGCCGGTTTCAATTAGACCTCTAACACACACATACACAAACACACATGCTCACACACACACGCTTATGCTAGGCAATACAGTAGCTCTATAGAGATTGCTTTAATACATTTGAGATACCCATCAAGAAGATTTTATACAGATTTCTTCATACACCAAACAGACACACACACACACACATACATACACACACACACACATACATACACACGAACATAGAGACACAGTGGCACATAATAAAAAACACATGCTGTCACACGCTGATCCGTATCTGGACAAGTCAAAGCGTGATAAAGTCACTCTTCAACTACAGCAATCGATGGAAGTAATTTATTTACCTCGCAAGGCAATTTCTGCTCTGTCTTCAGAGAGGAGAGAAGAAGAGAGAGAGAGAGAGAGAGAGAGAGAGAGAGAGAGAGAGAGAGAGAGAGAGAGAGAGAGAGGGGGATATTTGGCAAGCATGTGTGAGTGGTGTGTAAATTAATCTAGCAGCAGTGAGATCCAGAGTCTTGTATAAGTCCATAAAACAAGAGGAGGTTAAAGCAGCTCACATCATCATACATACACACATCAGGCAAAGGTCCAACCCAAAAAACCACTTCTTCCAGAGAGAGAAGAGACATGAAACGTCATCTAGGTTCCATTAATGTGACGTGCTATCCCTGGACGCCACTAAAAAAAACAGGAAAAATAGAACAGTTAAGGGTTCTTTCTCCTCCATTTTTATTCTTTCTTGCTTTTTCTCCCCATTCAAAAGCAACACACACACACACACACACACACACACACACACACTGGAGAGAGGCCTGTCCGTGCGGCCCTTAACTTTAACTCAATGAAATAAAAGGCACTTAACTAAGCCTCAATGATCGATAGAAACACTGCTGCTGGCTGGTACTCTCTCTCTCTCTCTAACACACACACACACACACACACACACACACACACACACGTACACGTACACACATGCAGGAACACACTTATCCCACCTCCTCAGATGCTCATGCATATGCATGTCCATTGTGATTTATGCATCCTGGCGGGGGTGTGAGCCTATCTGAGAGCAAGGCCAACACACAGGTCAGCTCATTTGTAAATCAGTTGCCTATTTATGGATGTGCATTGTGTGTGTGTTTGTGTGTGTGTGAGTGTGCATATCTGTGGACGCTGGTGCCTATAAATCTGTGTGTACGTACGTGTGGGTAGAGGTCAGTGTTGGAAACAGGCTCATAATCACTGTAGCACCTTCATTCATTGTATTTATTGAATTCTTTCCAGCTTCTGCTCTCGGGCCTAGTAAATCACAGTTCAAGTTCCTCACACTGCACAAGTTGCGCCTTCTCACTGTGTGTGTGTGTGGGAGTGCGCGTGTGTGCCTGTGTGTTTGAGTGTGCCTGTGTGTTTGGGTGTGTGTTATTGTCCACTGAGTGCTGACTTCTTCTGCCAACCGCCGCCCTGACCCCGCTTTTTTTTTTTGCAGCAGGAAGTCGCCCAACTTACTGACCTCTCTTATTATTCCCAGGGAAGGTTGGGGAGAAAAAGCCTTCAGAGAAATGCCTTCCCATCAGAGTGGCTGTCAGTTAATAGGGTCCCCATGGTCTTTTTCTGTCGTTTGCACTGAATTATGGGTAAAAAATAAAAATAAATAAGAAGAGGACCTACGCCCGAAAGAGGTGTTAGGGGTTAAACGTATGTTCATTCGTGGTCTAATCAGAGAAGATAGTCTTCTTTGCAGCCACACAGTGAAGCAAACAGTGTGTGCTTTCCATTGTGGAAATTCAGTGGTGTTGCTCCACCCTCCTCCCACCTCCTATGAACAACAGATTTGGGCTAATAGGGCAGCTGCTTGTCCCCCCCCTCCCCTCCCCTAAAACCCTGCTATGCTGCTCCCCCTGCAACCCCTTCCACCCCGTCCCCAAAAAAAAAGAAGAAAAAAGCCAGGAGGAAGCCTGTTGTTTTCAACTTGTTTTTCAACACGGCTGTGAATGGAAAAGTTCCAACAGTTGGAACGGTCATCCAAGAAAAATAAAGTTGCATTTAAATTTGTCCACTATTTATTTTTTTCCCCTTGAGTGTTAGGATAAAAGCTATAATGGAATAAAACATTGCACCAGGAGTCTGCCTGTTTATCCATCTATCCTTTTGTGTGGCTGTCTGTCTTTCCTTTTCTGTTTTGCTGTGTTGTGTTGTCAACACACAGGCAACCGTATCCCAGAAATACACCCATACACGCATTAGGCCGGCCAGAAGCAATCCGTGGTTTATAACGTCATCGCTTACACACAACAGTTCATACGCTCCACAATGCAAAAGAATATCATTTTGGAAAACTACAGCATGTGCCCTGGATGTACAAAAAAAATTAATAATACTATATTGCAAAGTATTGCAACACAACAAATAATTACCAGGGGAAAAGCCATTATGACAAAAAAAAATACTCAAACGCACACAATGAATTCCCTGTAGCGTGTGTAAGTGAGATGTTTCAATGGATTGAAAAAAACCTAAGATCGGCTAAATCACAGAAGACAGCAGGGCCTGACCTCTGAGTATCCGTGTGTTTGTGTGTATGTATGTAGGGGGGGGGGTGCCCATGTGTGTAACTGGAGCCAAAGTGTAAGCCATATGCCACTCACCCTCTGGTGCCAACAGACCCCCCCGCCCCCCAAACACACACACACACACTCACACACGCGCGCACGGCTTCCCTGAAAAAAGAGCCCCTCCACTTCATTAGGAAAGTAAACACAAGTGCTGTCTGAAGTGGCTAATTAGAGACTAATTACTCCCTGCTCGTTACTAATGCAAATTAGATTACGCTGCTTAACTTCCTCGTGTCCACAACGCTGCTGTTAATTGAGGCCTTTTGAAATTAAATTACCCGCTAATTAGCATATCAAAACCATTAATTCTGAGCAAGGAGAGGGGGGGAGGAAAACAACAACAAATGCCAAGTTTTGCTAATGCGTTTTGCTAATTGAATATGTACGCTCAATACAGAAGGGGTCTGTGCCAGGAATACCCATTCAGCTGATCAGCGTGCACGTGCATTTTTTGTGTGTGAGTGTGTGTGTGTGAGAGAGAGTGTGTGTGCGCATGCGCCGCGCGGAGGCAGCCAGAAACACCATGCATCATAAGAGCAGCATATAATTAAAGGAACAATTCCATCTCTCCAAAGGCTTTGTCAATATTTCTTGTGACTCCAGACTCCACTGAAGTTGAGCGCGCGGGGAGCGAGGGATACAGCAGAGACGCAGAGAGAGGAGTGCGAGAGGGGATGGATATTCATCTCATGAGAGGCACTGTATGTGAATGTGGAGTGTGTGTGTGTGTGTGTGTGTGTGTGTGTGTGTGTGTGTGTGTGTCTGTCTGTGTGTGAGCGGGGTTAGCGTTTGTCCAAGCTATAAGCCTTCTTTGAAGTAAGAAATTGTCTCTCTGCTGCTCTCCTAAAGCCCTGGACCCCCTGCCATCTCTTCCTCTGCCCCCCCTCCCCACCTCCTCTCTTTTCAACTGGCCACTCTTCACCTCTGCCACACTACCTGTCCAATTAGGGAAACCCACACACACACGCACACACACAATACACACTGTATGGCCACAAGCAGGTGAACGGTCCAATCTTTCCTTGAATCAAAGCAGAATCAGTTTTTACCCCTCTTTCTCTTCTAACCGAATAAATTATTTGAAACTTTGTGGATTGGAAAATGGTGCGCGTTATTCATGGCCTGGGCCTATATACCTGCTTATGAATAAGAAAGGGGACACACACAGAGGGAGCCAGGAGCTATTAGCTTCTTTAATCTGCTGATGAAATATAAAAGGATCACACATCTAAAAGATCCATCTCCGCTTTGCATGTAAAACCAGCGGAAATAATGTCATTCGGAACAACTCCCCCTTTTCCCTTTCCCTAAATATCTATCCAATCAAAGCACCTATTCAGGTCGGCCCCTTATAAAAAAAAAAAGTTCCATCTTTTCACACTCGGCGACTTCCTCATTTCATTATCCCAATAATGGGCAGATGAAAAATATAAAAAGGAATGGTAAAAAATTGAGAGGTAGCCATACAAAAAAAAAATTAAATAACCATGATAATTAGATGTAAAGATATTATAATTCCTTTAACAGGATGCATAGAAACTGCTGCCCGACAATATTTGCCCTAATTGCCAGAATTATCATATTAACCAGTTATACCATTTGAGTAAGTTGATTAAAAAATTGATTATTCCTCTATTTCTTTTAGGACTTTTCTTAATCAAAATCTTACATCCTTGAAAAATTAATTTGAAGCCGTTTCTTATCAGTTAATTAAATCGGGTTGGAAGTCTTTTTTTCTCTCTCTCTCTGTCTCTCTCTCTCTCTCTCTCTCTCTCTCTTCTGCGCGGCATGATTAGAACGGTTCTGTTCTCTTTCTGTTCAGACACCATGACGATAGAGGGGGAACTTTTCACTGTCTCATCAAACATTCACAACCACAAGAATAGGACTTCTTTGAAGGGCCCCGACGCCTATTTTTTTCTTCTTCTTCTTCCTTCCAAAAACCTCTGCCTTTCTGATAAATTGTGCTTTACCCAATAGATCTCTCTTTCTCGTTAACACATTCTCATTAACGGAGGACAGAGAAAGGAGATGGGGAGGGGAGGGGAGAGGAGAGGGGAAGAGAAAAAGGAGAGCGGGCTAGGGCAGGCAAAGGGGAGTACGTTGTGGTAGGGGGGGGGGGGGGGCAAGAGGTGTGCAAAATTAAGGGGTAAAAAAAAACGATAACGGCAAATACACTAGACAAATTCTACAACACAATGAAGAAAATGAAATATTATAAAAAAAAAAGACTGGCACAGACGCACACATGCAACGTTGCCTGGGTGACAGCCTTGGGGTGGACTGCGCTGAGACTAAACAACTAAGCCGGGAGCTAAAACACAAGGCCTGCTGTTACTACAAAAAAACAAAAATGTCTATCTGACCAAAAAAACCTGTTCTCTCCCAGTCAATGTGGCAAGTGGTGGTTAAAACGTATTTCTTTTCTTCCTCTTTTTTTAAACTGGTATCCACCATACATTTCACTTTGTTCTGTATCAATTCAAATATGCAGCTTTTTAAAAAGACTACACACATCAGTAGTGGGTGACTTCACCTCAGCGAAACTAGTTTTTCTATTTCTGGAAGAAGACTAATTATAAAGCTGTGCCCCGTGGGAGAGAAAAGCCCCTCTTGAAGGAGAGAGAGAGAGGCAGAGAGAGGAAGAGAGAGTCAGAGAGAGTCAGTGAGAGAGAGAGAGGCAATATAAGTTTGTCTCTCTCTACTTCAGCGCGCGGCGAAGCAGAACCGTACAGATACAGTGCGCTCCACTCATCTGTCCATCCCCGACTCCTCTGGGAGGAATGGGAGGATTGGAGAGGGAGAGAGGGAGAGAGGGAGTTCAAAAGGAGAATTAAAAAAAAAGAGGAGAATAAGTGAGGACACCGAGCCAGTATGGTGAGAGTCTCTCTGATTGGATAATGAATTGAATGATTATTAGAGCCCTGGCTATAGTAAAGTTACGCAGAAGATCTCAGCTCCCCTCGTTGGCCAATCAACACGCTCCTTGATCAACCAATCAACCAACCCACTCCAGGAGGTGTGTGAGGGCTACTGTTTGCTCTTCTTCCATCTGCCTCCCTCCCCATCTCTCTCTCTCTCTTTTTTTCTCTTCATTTTTTTCTTTGGTACAGCTGCCCTCGTCTTCCACAATTACCACACAGAACTATCAATTTCCCCTTCTATTAACCGTGTGGGAAGAGAGAGAGGGGACGAGGGAGAGGAAGGAGACGAGAGATTCAAATTTGAGGATGAAGAGGGCCACCTAGCCCCCCCCCCCTCTCCTCTCCATTCTCCCCCCAGGGTGCAGTCATGTGTCTGGGGCTGAGGAGGGAGGGGAATTACACCTCCTCATGGATGAACTTGACCCCGCCACTGGAGGTCAAACGAGTTACGATACAGCACAGGCCCCCTTATCCTCATTACCAGCAAATAGGCCCGGGCCACTGTTCCACTAATGCAGACTGTATGTTAATAAACCACAGCGCGCAGAGCTGTCGAAAAAGCTAAGGGAGAGATAGACAGAGGCAAAGGAGGGTGGTGGAGAGAGAGAGAGGAGAGGAATAGAATGGGAGGGATAAGGAGGGGGCGTGAGCCGAGAGTTGTGTTTCTTAGATCAGCGACTAAGGGCCTGCGCGCCGTAACAAGGGGACGGCTGTGGTGGCACGCAGGCTGCTTTCTGCACCCCTCTCCTTTAGGGAGCCTTCTCCCTTCCCTTCCCTTCTCCACCTCTTCCTCCTCCTTCCTCCCTCCCTCCACCCACTCTCTGAGC
>NC_137233.1:29111766-29124266 GCF_949987685.1 Ammodytes marinus
ACACACACACACACACACACACACACAAACTCACACACTCATATAAACACACACTGGAAAAGCCCCAAAGTGCCACCCAGAAAAAAAAAGACTCATCACTCTCTTTCTACCAGTCTGTGGAAGAAGGGATCGAAAGGAGCAAAGAAGGAGAAGGATGAGGAGGTGGTTGGAGCTAGGAAAGGAAGGAGGGAGTGAGGGGAGAGAGAGAGAGGAGGGGTTGGGGGATTACACAATTATTCAGATAACAGCTGGGTATAATCTAGTGGCAGATGTCTCTCGGTCAACAATGCCCACCACACACAGGCGTGCACGTGTACGTGTGTGTGTGTGTGTGTGTGTGTGTGTGTGTGTGTGTGTGTGTGTGTGTGTGTGTGTGCGCGCATATGCACCAAACACAGCTTCAATGCCCAGCGAGCAGCCACAGAGTGAAAAAAAATCAAATACAAATCGGCCCGCTGATGAACTAGCACCAGCCACTCAACAACACAGCTCTCCATATCGCTCTGTCTGGGAAAAGTTGTTGTCATTTTTTTTAATCAGTTTCTGATGCGGATGAAACAAAACCAGAAAAATAATAATAACAGGGCAATTAAATGCCCCCCTCCCCCCCCCAAAAAAAAACACACACACGAACGCAATTTTGGGAAAGTGACGACCTGTTTGCTTTTCTTTGCCCTCCGACAGGCCGCCTGAAAAACAAAACCTAAAACCTGAGGAATTCTGTCCGAGACGGAGAAGGGTGGAGGGGTCACCCGTTGATTGACAGGTAATCGTAGTTGGACACACAAACACACACACGCACACACACACACACACAAAATAAGCAAACACACACATGCAGGAAGACATCGGCTGCGAGCGATCTCCAAGACTCCCGATAGCGGATTCACTCTCCTCACCCCCCCTCTCCTCTCCCCTCCCCTCCCTTCCTCTCCCGTCTCTGAAAGGCCACTATAGAAGCCATAGTGTCTGCACCCCACTGGGCAAAGCCTGTACACTCTCTTCACCTTGAGAGCCACAGCAGAAGGAAGAAAAAGTAGAAGATAAAAGGAAGACAGAAGGTGACAATGACAGACCCACATGGAACATGTAGTCCTTTTTAAATGGGCAAAAAAAATATTTATCATATTTAGTATTAAAAAATGTATCTCTGAACATTTCTTCCAGAAGTTTTGAAAAAAAGCTTAAATTCCAAAGTATTTTTTTCATATCTTTCTTTATGTGAGGTCACACGTATAGCGGAGAGAGGAAATAAGGGGCGGCCCCCCTTAGCGAGCGCTTGGAGAGCGAGCTCTGTCAATCCATCAGCCCAGGCAGCCTATTGTGATTTACTTTAACACTGGTTAACAGCTCGTCCTGTCAGGGGATGGATCATCCCACGGCGCCTCACATGCTAATAGCTTAAGTAGGCATCCCATGTCCCCCGGAACTAATACCATAAATACTAATACCATAAAAGAGCCGTGCATGCACGCCCGACGCTCCAGCCTCACTTTCGCCTGCGTTTGGGCCAACATCCCGATACTTTACGGATTACAAAACATAATGAGATGCATTTAAATGGTTATTATTATACCTTCCCCCGGTCCACCATGGGGAAATACTGCATTGCTAATTTCCTATCATCATATGTAAATGTAGAGTCATCCCGGTTAGAGCCATTTCAAATATTCTGATGCAAATTAAATACACACAAAAAAAGAAAAAAATTAAAATGCTAAAATCAGCTCAGATTAATGGTGGATCTGATAACTGCTGTCACAGAGACACACAGGCTTTACCGACTAGAAATGAAATGAGCAAACTAAATTTGAAACAAATTTGGACGGTGAAGTTATTTCGCCACATGGTTTACAGAAAAGTCATACAATAATAAAAGGTGTAAAACTGATTTGAGTTGAATCCCTCCTCCTCCTCCTTCTTCTGTGAATCTCTGCGTTTTCATCAGTGCGTTTCATTTGTCCGCCCTCGGCAGATTTTCACTGCCACAGCACTACGGACCAAACCAGTGCTCAGGAGCTGTGTGAAGCCTATAGTCAAGACGGTTTATGAAATGTGCAAAAAAAAGTGTGTGTGGGTGCCTGCTTCCTTGTGTGTGTGTGTGTGTGTGTGTGTGTGTGTGTGTGTGTGTGTGTGTGTGTGTGTCTGCTTCTGTGTGTGTGTGTGTGTGTGTGTGTGTGTGTGTGTGCGTGTTTGTGCGTGTCTCTACAAACATTGGGAGAGAGTCTTGCGCTCCACAGCTGTCACCCACCCTTCACACAGCCATCCTTTTCAATGCACATTAAAGCAGCGCGGCAGAAAGTTTAGTCACATTGTTGTTCTGGTATAGCGAAGCGCTTTTTTTTTTTCTTCCACTGATCTGCTCCCTCGGTTCTCCCCGTGCAGCGCCGATTGACGGCTGCCCTGTCAGTTTGTCGCGGCGCTTTAGAAAACACCAACGGCTCTCTGATGAAGTGCTTACAAAAGGTCATAGGGGCTGGGGAGGGCGAGGGAGGGGAGCCTACTACTGAGAGAGAGAGAGAGAGAGAGAGAGAGAGAGAGAGGGGAAAAGGGAAAGGGAGACGGGACCAGAGGAGTGAAGGAAAATCCATAACACAAATACAGCTGTCAGAAGCAATGCGGAGTTAGCAGGGGACGCAACGACCGACGAGAGAGCTTTTTTTTCTTCTCTCTCTCTCTTGTGAAGATGCTCTGCTTGAACACAACAGCAGGCGTTCTTCTCTGTGTGTCTGCACACGCACACGCACACACACACGCACACAGCACCGCTGACCATCTCGTGTTGTGCTCTACCTTGTCGGTTACACTGACCGAATGGTCCTGCTTGATGACACTTTATTTCTGTCTGTAAAAATCGAACTTGACGGCTTCAACTGGCCTGACTTCACTCCTGTCTGTTCTTCTCAGCAGTCCACCCAGAATCCTCGGCAGCCGCGGCCATGGCCTCAGGTGCCAAGCGCACTCTGGAGAGGCTGATCTAATGCTTCCTCCACTATAATGGCCCACGCCTTAAAAAACCTCTGTCGTTTCCCCCCGCTCGCTTCTACCAGCCTTTCACTCTTATGTTCACACACACACACACACAAGCACACACACACACACACACACACACACACACACACACACAGACACACACACAGACACACCCGTCCATAGGAAACAGTCTCTTCCTCTCGGAGCGGTTGGGTCACTCCTTCCCACATCCATCAGCTGTTAATGGGGCCGGTTTGCTCTGTGAGGAGCTGGAGAAACATCCCGGAGTCGGGGCCTGCCTGCCTGCCTCCTCCCAGCAATCCCCCCCTCACTCACACACACACACACACACACACACACATTGAAAAACTCATCTGACTGAATGGCATGGACATGTTAATAATGACCACAGGCTAAACCACTGTGTCAGGCTAAAAATGATTACTTTATCAATCAGAGAGGGGGTACATTTAAAGAAAGACTTGGGTTGGGGAACTGTGGGCGAGCTGTGCTGCCGACACCACGTAAGTAATGACAGCTCTTTGAAAAAAGGCACAAAAGGCAAAAAAGAAAAAGCAACAGTAGAAAACAATTGCTCTCTCACACAGGTGGTCGACTTCCTAAAAGGCCGCTAAAGGCATATTCCGCGCTTTCCTTCTCTGCCTGCCCTGGCCTGCGACTTTTTTCCCCCCCGCACGACACCGCCTTCTGACCCATCATAAAAACACATCTCATCTTTAAAAAATGTGTGGGGTTTATTATGTGCACACGCAGGGAGACGGACCCACACACACACACACACACAGGCAAGTATTCAGCCCTCAACCTCTCCTAAATAACAGGTTCAATTAGAACCACATGTATAATCAGGCCTCAGTCTAAAGCAATGTGGCGGCAGTTTCACTGTGCAGTCAATCACTTCAATACACAAGCAGAACATTCCCCCACTTGCTGAGCTGCCCGTGAAGAATAACACTTTGATTTAATCAATTAATTTGTCAATTATATTTCATTAACATATTTTTAAAGAGGTAACCGGCTGTAACTCCCTTCATAATGGTAGTCAGTGATGATTACTTTATGAAGATGTGTACATTTTCATTTTCCATCTTTTTATATCCCAAAAAAAAAACGATTGTGGCTTTTTTTCCTTCCAAAAAATAAATATTCTTAACACATTCAAATCTGTGACACACTAAATTAAAATATGTTTCATTTGAACACTTCATTATATAGCTGATACAACCTGTAGAATACTGCGTCCTACTGTAGTGTTTCCACAAATTACAAGCCCAAAACCCATTCCGTTCAAATGCGCACAATAACGGCAGCTTCAGGACCAACACTTGAAACAAGTCCATATAAAACAGGCTTTTGGCTCCACATACAGTCATATTTTTTTTTTCTTTTCTCAAACCCCATCTAAAGAATATTGTAAAAAAAATTAACCATTTCAGCTTTTTTAAGCAGCTCGGTAAATGCACTAAGTGCTGCAATAGTAAGTAACCCTGTGTGAGTATCCATCACAGGTCAAACCCTACATGTACAGCAAGAGTCGCATACGGGTGCTCTTCAACATCACTTTGGAGCCACAAAAGCCCACTCAGACTTGTGGGTTTGGGATAGCAGGAGGGCTTTCATGAAAAAAGAGAGCACGAGCGATGGAGAGACGCACCGGCAAACCATCAAACGCTATAACCGACGCACAGGACATTTAAAAACTTCAAATAGTCTGTCCATTTTCACACAAGCAGGACAGGTGAATTGAGTAAAAAAAAAAAAAAAGAAGCACTCTTTTACACACAATCCAGCACTCAGATACGTACACTCTTACCACACATACGTTCACAAGCGATCATGCTGGAGGTATAAGGACTATCTGAAGTGAGTTTATGGACCAACACAATCATATTGCATGGCTTTTAATCCCGCTGAAGGGCTTTTTAGAGCGCCATGACGTTCACAGCCATTACTGCCCGTCTCTAGACGCTCTCACACATGGTGCTGGAGTCACACCCCGGCACACTGCCACATACACTGCTAGGGGCCGAGCTGAAAATCATCCTTTAAAGTAAAATGTGTCAGTAAGCATAACACAGACAATTGTCTGGTGGAGAACAGGGTCTGAGGCTGATAAAAATCAGCAGTACATGAGCGACTCTTACAAACAATGAAAGAAAACAGGACGTGGAAAAGACACAGCTGTCGACAGCGAGGGGAAAAAAGGGAAAGAGAGGAAAAGTGTTGGGAGCAAGTTCGTATGAAAAAAAAAAAACGGTGGCAATGCTGCCGAGGCAAACACAGACGCACACACACACACACACAGACGCACAATAGCCGACAGAGAGCAGAGAGAGTCAATCTGTCTCTGACACCTCTGGCTTCCTGCACACACATACTGTACACTTTTTTTTTTTTTTTTTTTTTAAACGACTTGTGCCTCTCATTATTTTTTTGTTTCGTAGTCTCCTATTGTATTTTACATGAAAAGCCTGTTATTGATGTGATAGCCTGCACATTGAAATGATAACTTTACAATGAGTTGATACTGTTGGTAAATGCTGCAGTGTTTCAATGGAAATAAAAACGAACGTTCAGCTGTGTCTCGCTGCTCGAGACTGAGCAAGTGATTATCAATAAGGGGGTTTAAAACAAAACAAATGTACTCATAACTAAATTATAGAATTGTCTGTATTGTGTTGGAAATCGTATAGCTACAGTTCCAAACACGATTCTTTTAACTGAGACATCTCAGCTGAGAAGACTTCACTGTACAAAGGAGAAATGAAAAAGCTGAGAGAACATTTAGCAACAAGAATCATTGTGTTTAAAAAAAAAGAGAGAAAATCAAACCCCAAACTGGCTGGATTAATTTTTTTCCATTTTTTGGGGAAATAATTTCCACGCATATTTAAGTCTTTTTTTAACAGAATGATCACAGACACATTGAGAGGTCAGAGCCAGCACACAACAATGTTTTTTTCTCTTTTGAAAAAAAAAGTTAATTTATGCTGATGTGTAAATAAAATACATCCAGCCTCTTATTATGTCTTTGCAAAAAAAATAATAATAATAGAGGCCATCTTAAAATTCTAATATAATCAATGCAATTTTGCTGGTTTGAATGAAGCAACAGGAGGCTATGGGAACACTATTGTACATTAAAAACTTTAATGTTCAGCTTTTTTTAAATGAAGGATGAAGGCTGCAGCTTAATGTGCAATTCATTTTTTTTTCATGCCATTATTTTAATTCCATATACACTTTACACCGGGGGGCTCCGGAGCCCACCACCACAAAATACCTGCTTTCCTGTCTTGACACCAGAAACGTGACAAGGTCATAAAACCTGATGAAGAGCTTTTTCATTCCCGCTGGATCTTCTATTAAAGCGCAATTAAAAGTGTGTCATCGCGTCGCGGAAATGCCAGCACAGAGGACGGGAGAGGGGAAGGGAGGGGGGGGGGGGGGGTGGGGGACAACAGGAGAGAGAGGGGACACAGTAAATAAAATTAATTATGCCAAATGCCCCGGCGCCCATCAATCACGGGGCAATAATGCCCGTGTCAGAGTGTGCACCCACACAGGCCTGTATGCTTTTTCTCTCAATGACAGACAACTAACAGCAATTAATTGTCATTTCATCTCTCCCTCTTTTTTTTTCTTTTTTTTTGTCTGAAGCTTTCCATCATGCGAGACCTGAGTCCATCTGACATGAGGGAATGTCCTGGCTGATGTTGGCTATTTGATGATGGGAGTTTGATTTTAGTGGTCAGGGGGGGAAAAAAGAGCAACTTCTTCATTCTCGCAACACTTCAGCTTATGATGTTAAACAGTGTGTATTATTTACAGTGGCGCGAAACTAAAGGCCGTTTTAAACTTTTAACTGTACACTCCATTGCTATGATTGTCTTAAAAATGATAATCCCGGTATTAAGTTTGTATTTGTTCATAGGAAGAAAAAGGTAATTTTTCCTTTGTGGTGTAGCAGGCCCTCTTTCAGTCGGTTTATGACGGTAAAAAGTAGGGGGGAAACATGGGTCATTCAAATGCTCTGGTAAAGAATTTAAATGTTTAAAATATTATTTTCTAAATCAGCCCTAAATATATGGACGTATTTTTAAATCTTTTCCTCAAAGGGTAAAGCACGTGTCTTTTCTCCATGCATTCTTACATGAGAATTTTTTTTTAAATGATTAAGGCTAAGACGCATTATAGTTAGGCCTATAACGCATCGATTACCGCCGTCTACAAACCAGTACAGATTAGATCATTGTTTAACGTTGTCCGTTAAAACTGGAATTAAACTTTTTTTTTTGTTCCTCCTCTCTGCACGAACAACTTTCCTGCGTAGCATACCGTTTATATATTTCATCCGGGAGGAATATGAAAGGGGAGAAATACATCAAAACTCAGTGAGGTCTCACAACGAGGTTCATATTTCAAAAGTCAAAATCGTTTGAAAAGAAACTATTGTCCCGTGACCTATTGACTATGTCCACAAGAAAGCTTTTTTCCCTTTTCTTTCTACCTTAAGACAAGGGCTCCATTATCTCCAGTGAGGGGTGAGTAATGCCCTTCGGTAATTTTAAACTTTATTGTTTGGACAAAAAAAATAATTCAACTATATTAGGATTTTTTAAAAGGCAGTGTTCAGGGGCTGGGAGTTAAAACAGGTTAGAGGCGATGACAGAGCGTTCAAACCATTCTCAGGCGGTAGTGTAAAATTATCACCACATAACCTTCGCCGGTGTTTATTATCAAATCCCTTAACAAGGGTTATTAACGTGGGGGGGGGACGCAAAGTTACGTTTCTTGCCTCTGTTCAAATCTTAAATTAGTCCTAACCTTTGGGGGGGGGGAATAAAATAAAAAAACTTGTTTTCGTTTTTGTTGTCTCTCAAGATCCTCGAGTTCGGACAATGACACTGTTCTAAAAGCACTGGTCCAGCTCCCTCCAAACGATGAGCTCTCATCAATTTTAAAACGTTCAAATAAATTGCCATATCCCATCCAAATAAATGGCGACTGATATTAACTTACATTTAGACTCTGTGTATAACACGTGTGGAAGTGACGAGGCGGTCCAGGGAAACATATTCCGCCGTGGATTTTTCTTTTTCTTTAACAAATAAAGAAACTCGGGCAAGATGAAAACAACTGCAGTTCAAAGAGGATCTCAAAACGTGGCTGATAAGTTTCACGCTCAGTAGCACTTCGCGGTGAAGAAGAGAGGTAAAGTTAAAACGAAACATGGACGGAGGAAAAGTCAGAATGAGGAAAAACTTCAGCATATGCCCCCCGCTGTAGGCTCTAATGCTCTGTAACACCACACAGTATTATCAGGCTTACTTGGAGGAGTTTCACAAACAATGTGCGCATGGAAAGTTTTCGGCTTTCTTTGGGTGAACTAACGTGTGTGTGTGTAAGCGATAGAGTTTCAATGGAAGCACAGTGCGACAGAGAGATAGAGGGGGAGAGAGCGAGAGGGAAAAGTGTAATAATAATGCATCAACCTGTTCTCTTGTGTTCTGAAGAAGTCAACTTTCACGCCAGTGGTTGGACCATGTGGACAGCTGCCCGCTTCTGCTCCTCAAGCCCACGGCGCGTCCACTCTCTCGCGGCGACAAAGGGGACAACAACCGACCGGGAAGAAAGATTTCTCAAAAAAAAAAAAAAAAAATGGAAAGAAACAGAGAGAGAGAGAGGGAGACAGAGAAATCTAGGATCTAAGACCGCAGCACCATTACTTTTTAAAAAACGACAAAGCGTGCTCGTTAGTCCTTTCCCCTTTTCCCTTTTGTGTGCGTCCTCTCTCCTCGGAGTGGCCCCTCTGGAGTGAAGTCAGAACAATACTGCCGCTAAAAACTCTGTGGCACTGTGTGCGCAAGTTGCCGCGGCGAAAGAGCGCAGCTTCTCTCGTCTTGTTGTGTTGCGTCTGCTGCTCTCTCCGCTATCTCTTCAAGAGGCTTATTCAGCGCGGATAACCTCTCCACCAGTCTTCACTTTTTGGCATCCCGTCTGTTGCTCGCTCGTTCGCTAGAGATCAGGGGCTGCTGTGTGTGTACACGAGTGTGGTTTGTGAGTGTGTGTTGCTGGGGGGACAGTTTGCTGCGCGCTACCGTAATGCCTCTAAAAGCAGGTGCGCGTTTTTTTTCATCGCTGCCCTATCCTTGCAATAGCCCTGGCGCACAATAGGAAAACAGCAGCCGGTGTGAGGTGGGCTATCTCTCTCTTTCGGTCTCTCTTTCTTTCAGTGTGTGTGTGTATGTGTGTGTGTGTGTGTGTGTGTGTGTGTGTGTGTTACTGAGCGAGAAAGAGGGAGAGAGAGGGGAAGGCACTGATCTTTTGACCTCTCTTTGCATCCCGGCTGAGTTGTGCTATTGTGGAGGCAGAGAGGAACAGATGTTAGCCTGCACAGAGTTTGAGTTCGGAAACCGTCAGAAACCAAGCAAGATCACCTCCTAAACAGATATAGTGCACTATTTAAAAAATGTGGAATCTCTACACTAGTTATACATGTTTTTTATTGGTAAAAAAAAAACATAGTTAAAACAAGACCGAAGTTGTTATTAAGTGTGGTTAATTTATTATTTTTTATAACTTTTTTCTCTCTGGACAGACCTTGTTGTGATTAAAAAAACCTTCATCTTTTTCCACCAATATATCCATTCGTGCCAAAACAGATTTGTCGACCTATAAAGATGCTGCATTCCACAAATAAAAAATAAGTGCAGAATCAGTTTAAGTGGGGGGGGGGGGGGTTCACTCTTGTTAAACACTTACCTTGCAAACAGACACTTATATTTTGTGATGGGACACTTTTCACTCTCTGCTTACCTCACTGTGTCCTTTATGTATTTTGGAAGCTTGACAACTCCTTTTTCGCAGAGATATTACCACCTTCTCGCCCCTTTACCACCACATTCATTTACTAATTGACAGCGTAATCAGTGTGGAGATGACTGTGTCTGATGAAAATTTGGAAATTACATCATACCTGTCGTTGCAAAAAAGAGAAAGAGTGTGTGTGTGGGGGGGGGGGGGGGAAGAGTGCCATAACTCATCAGAGGATCTTGGAATAATTTAGCTTTGGCCGTTAAATGGGATATTCTGCCCTCCTGCCTTTCTTCCTCTATCTTAGCTTTTACCATTGGAAAATGATGGCAGTCCATCACAGCACCACCCAACAATGGGCCACGGCCGCAGTAAATCACAACACATTCATTAGCACGATCAATACCACTAGAAATATGAGTGTGTGTGTGTGTGTGTGTGTGTGTGTGTGTGTGTGTGTGTGTGTGTGTGTGTGTGTGCATAAATGTTTGGGAGTGTGTTTGTGTGTGTGTCTATGAGCACCCATATCATTACTTTTTTTGTTTTACTTTCTCACCTCTACTCCGAGCCTGACACGTTTTTGCCCGTAACACTTACATGTTATATATCACCAATAAATCTCCAGAGAAAGTGACGGGTGCTAATGTGAGCCACTGGATGGTGATGAGCAATGCTTTTTTAAGTGGCCGTTACCATGAAGGTGCACTTTTCAAGTTAGATCGACAAAATCGCACAGTGTTATTAAAAAGGGACTTTACAACTGAAACCCTTTTATGGTTACTTAATAGCGACAAACAAACTGAATGATGTTTCTGATGTGATGCTGAATCATCCTTGCGCTTTTTTTGTGTTGCATCATTTATGAGTTTTACTTAAAGCCCCTTGTAAACCCATATCCACAAACTCCTTCTAACTATCTCATTTGGGCATGATAGTAAAAAAAGAGTGAGGCATATTAATCAATCCAATTGAAAGATATTGCGATTTAAGTTTGATAAACTTTACAGAAATTCGGTATAGATGAGGCGGGCTATATGCTCTGGTTCTTATGACACATTAGGTATTTTGAACCAATCACGGCAGTTCTCTCCCCGTTTGATACGGCCACGCCCACACAGTCCTGTCAAACGGTCTAGACAGTAGACAAGCTGTTTTACTAGTTGTATACTATTCCTAAACATTAATGTCCAATCAGATTTTTGTAAACACTTCTTGAGAAACCCAACTTTGCTATCATATATTGACATGTACTACTTTAGACCACGTTTCTGAGGCAAAACAGTAACAGTCGGCCCCGCCTGTTTTTCGGGGAATCATGATTTGTTTTTGTTTGTTTGTTTTAGCCAACGGCTGCGGAACAAATCACAAGACTAAACAGAGCACAGGAAACCCATAAGACTCTGTGTCATACATGGTCTGGATGAATCAGAGCCGAGCCGAGCCAGGCTAGGCCAGGCCAGGCCAGGCCAGGCCGAAGCAGGCCAACTATGAACCTGGATGGAAATAGAGCTGGCCCATGGACATCTTAAGTCAACACAGTCATTCTTGTTCTTGGTGAAAGGAGAAAAAAAACGCTGTTTGGCCCTCTCACCCATCTCCTATTCCCATTTAGGAACCCTTCTCTCCCAGTTAATCAGCGGGAATAATTATCAAAGTGGACAGGTAATTAAATTAAAACATAAGTGGCTACATGAGCTGGGTTGGCTGTACTACAAGGTTTTCCCTGGCTTAATTAAAGAGAAATATGGGAGTGCTCACCCACAGTGTCACAGAGCCTGGTAAAAATGAGGGGAAAAAAGCTCCTGCCGCTAACTTGAATAACTCAATCTGATCCTTTAGAAAAACGCAGGAGTTGGGATATGATAAAGAAAAGAAAAAGAGAGAGAAGAGAGAGAGAGAGAGAGGGAGAGAGAAAGTGAATCTGGCCGGTGAGTAGATGTGGGAAGAAATTCTTCTCCACTGCTCCATTCCTGAACGCATCAGTTCCGCAGACTGTGTTGTTTGTTTGCGCATGAGAGCAAAAGCATATGTGTGAGTGGGGAGCGTGAGACGGCGGCGGGGGGGCTGCAGAATGTGTGGTAGGCGCATTAAAAAAACAAAACAGCCAGCTTTAGCAGCCATCTGGGAGTAATGTCGTAAAATAAAGCTACAATGAAATAAAACTCACTCGCTGTTGATGTTTACAAACAACCCCCACAAAAATTCCCCCACAATGCCTTGAGAGTCAAACCCAAACAAGAGGCCTCAAAAAACACATACACATACACACACACACACACACACACACACACACACACACACACACACGTACAAATAAACAGACGCATAGCGGGAAAGCAGCGCACTGGGCAAATTATCCAAACATTCACAAACACGCTCAAATGTACCCACACCCACTTTGGTACGCATATGAGTGTGCATCTTTACAAATAAAGATAAAAGTGGCAAGGCTGTATACGCACACACACTCACATAAACAAACACACACACACACAAACATACCAGTTGCCTCTGTGGTTATGCAAAGACAACAGAGGACTGTGGCTGAAAAAACACCACAGCTAAAAACACAGGGCGTGTGTTAGGATAATTAACGACTAAGTTTAAACCCCACAAAAAGCTTCTCTCTCTCTCTCTCTTGTGGTACAGTACCTGTGATCAACATGTGTGTGTGTGTGTGTGTGTGTGTG
>NC_137233.1:29129266-29144266 GCF_949987685.1 Ammodytes marinus
TTCATCTTTCTTCTTGTCTTGTCCCCTGTCCTCTCCCTCTCTTCCGCTCTCCTCACTTTGTGTACGTCTGAAAGGCAAGACAGGGCCTCTGGCAGTCATTCAATACGGGATTGTGTGTGTGTGTGTGCGTGTGTGTGTGCGTGTGTGTGTGTGTGTGTGTGTGTGTGTGTGTGTGTGTGTGTGTGTGTGTGTGTGTGTGTGTGTGTGTGTGTGTGCATATGTGTGTGTGGGTGTGTGTTTGTGCGTGTCGGGCTAAAGAGCAGAGGGCTGATTTGCGGCATTACCTCCACAGCTTTAAACTGCATCATGCAACTTACCGAGCCCTCTTTTTTTACGACTGTAATATGAGGTACTTAACATATCACTGCCATAAAGTACAAGAGACGTAGGGTCGGCCGGTCGGGGGAACTTGCACACACGGACATGCACGCCTACGTATGGAACTGCAGAGAGTTGGAGACAGATGTATGTATAAGCTGAGTGAAGTTTTTTTTTTTTTTTAATGGTGTATACCAAGTCTTCCCGCTCATACAGGATAGTAAAGTGGGCCAATGCTGATATCATCTGATACACTTGTTTGCTCGCCAAGCATACAATCACAGTCCTTCCCTGCTGAGGAAGCGTTCAAACTGCTATTTGAACATCAATGCAGCATGCAAATAACATTCACCACCCCTATTCACATCAGATAAGATAACCCGCAATGCCTCGCCTGGCAGTGCAAAGATGTGTTTTGCATCCTAAGGCTACGCTGCTGTTAACAACACATCATAGATTGAGCGCTCTCAGCAAGTTCCCTTGGAAAATAAAAAAGAAGAGGAGGAAGTTAGTAAGTGTGTTTGAATATATGTACAGCAGTGTGTATGTATACACTCACACAGGCGTGGGTGTGTGTGTGTGTGTGTGTGTGTGTGTGTGTGTGTGTGTGTGTGTGTGTGTGTGTGTGTGTGTGTGTGTGTGTTTGTGTGTGTGCGCACATAAAGGGACTTCATGGTAAGAGAGGAGGAGATGGAGAGAGGATTAGAGGGGGGAGTGGAGGGGTGAGGTGGCCCTTTAATTTGGAAAGTTTGATGTGAATGACGCACATCTGGCTCCTCGAGATGATGGATTCTGCTACACATGCAATATGGGAAAGTGATCCATCCCTCTTTTACTTTCTTCTATATCTTCTCCCTCCCTCTGCATCCCCAGCCCCTTAGCTCAGTCTTAAATATCACCCACACACACGCACGCACGCACACACAAACTCACACACACACACACGCACGTACGCACACACACACACACACGCACGTACGCACACACACGCACACACACACACACATCCCACCCCTCTCACTCACATCACTTCCTACTTCCCGGACTCTAATGTACTGATTGGCATTTCACAAGGGTTTAAATGTACTTCGATAGAGCAAACCCTTTCTAGGGCCAGCGGCGCTTGCAGCTGTTTATGCGTGTCAGTGCTTACATTAAGGCAGTTGATATTTTTTTAATTTTCCGGAATCATTTATAGATATCATATATTGGAAATAACATTTTCTTCGTACTTGCAGTGGTCTTTGCATTTATCCTTCTTCCAAAGATACACTAGTTGGGTCCATTGGTTGAAATGATAATCCCTCTGACAACTGAGTACAGCTGTCAATGTGTACCAAGGTGTGCCTGAGCGTGCTCTTCTAGAGCATGATTTACGGGACACAGAACATTGAAATAAAATTATTTTATTTTATTTTGTGACCTTACATTTACATGCTGTAAGTCTTTTATATGATCAATGAAATTGCTCTGGAGTGCTCTAGAGTGAGCGATGTATTGTATGTGAGGTGTCTTTGTGTGGATGCTCATTATTGTTGACCATGTTGTAGGATATGCTATGGGTGCAGATGTCTTTATATGATAGGTTGGGAAGGGAATAAAGGGAAACAATAACGCAGTGTAGACATTTTTACAAGTAAAAATCTAAAGTAAAGTATTTGAGAATAATGTTTATTACATTATTGGATTGTGAATATCAATGTATTCATGTCAATCCCCCATTACACATATTTAAGTTATTAAACTAATAATTAAGCTGAATCTGCAATGTAATTTAAATGATCAAATAAATGTACTAATATTGCTTTTAGTGTAGTGGAAGTATAGTATTTATTTTAAATATACTTTATTATAGGATCATATAATACTCTGGTGAGTTATTTTTACAACATCCTACAATTTATTTTATTTTTTTATATAAATGTAAACAATATAAATAAATAAGTAAATGAATAAATAAACAAAACAAAAAACTAAACAAAACACAATAATGATAAATAATATATACATATATGTACATCCACATACATATGTACAGGCCTACATACAAAATATATTCATCAATTCAGCACACATATACTAAAAAAAACATAAAGTATATACAAGTTAACTCTTCACGACTATCTTCAAAATATTTAATTACAATCTATACATGTAAACCATTTATTCCACCGTTTCAAAAGCTCAGTTTCTTGATTTCTAATTCTGTAAGTTATTCTTTCCATTTCTAAAATATTACTTACATTTGACTTCCAGTTTTTAAAAGATGGCGGAGTAGGTTTTAACCAGTTCCTTATTATCTGTTCCATCGCTGCTATCCATAAGTAGGAAGTATAGTATTTGAGTAAATGTGCTTGAAGAAATACAATACAACAGGTGCAGTACTGTTGCATGAAGAGCTAGTTCATTGTCGCAGTCGTGACAGAATAACAGATCTTCCCTAGGGGAGGTATAAACTCCTCTTAACACGCATTTCTTCTCTATGCCGATGGCTTTGATTATATCTTCATAAACATGTTGACATTAGCCCGTGTGCTGGTAATTGCTATGAATAGAAATACTTCATAATAGCTCCTGTTATCAGTTAATCAAAAAAAGACCTCACATAGGTGCCATGGGGGAGAGAAGTAAACATGATTAAACATGTTGAGATTTACATTCAACTCTGTGTGTGTGCACAGACTTTTGAGCAACAATAACCTATCAACCAGTCCGTCCCAATTTCTAACGAGGCACTGCAATTAGGAACCCCACGTATTCCGAAAGAAATATATTTTACTCTCAACATGTAAAACATCTGACACTGTCTTCGGATTAATATTGAGCCAAATTAATACAATCATTAATGTAGTGGTTTCAAATGACTCATTAGGTTAATTAGAGGCTCTAAAATTAAACTGGAATCTTCACTGACATTCAAAAGTCATGTGTTCTTCTCAGGGTCTCACCCATCCAAGTTTAGACATCTATTATTTTGCATTGTCGACAGGTCACTACATTAGTTGTGTTTTTAAAAAAAAGGCTATTTAATGATCTTTATAATAAAACAGTCATGAATCATATACAGTATATGCAGTACTGTTCAAAAGTTTTAGGCAAGTGTGAAAAAACAAAGAATACTTTCTAAAACCGTAGTTCTAATAGTTCATTTTCATAAATGAACAAAATGCAGTGAATGAACAGAAGAGAGATCTAAATCCAGCAGTGCCATCAGCTCAGAACTGGCAGAAACCATTGGGCCCCAGGTACATCCATCTAATGTTCTCAGCATCGAGGAGATGATTAATCCTGACCAAATCTTCAACTCCATTTGCAGAAATGCCACACACTTGCATGCACGCCATGCTTCACTGTTGCCTGCAGACAGTCATTATTGTAACGCTCTCCAGAACAACTGCCTTCTGCTACAGCCAAATATTTAAAATTGTGAAGCATCAGTCCAGACAGAGCACCTGCTGCCATTTTTCTGAGCCCCAGTTCCTATGTTTTTGTGCATAGTTGAGTAATTTGGCCTTGTTTCCATGTGGGAGGTATGGCTTTTTGGCTGCTACCCTCCATGAAGACCACTTTTTGCCAGACTTGTCCGGACATTAGATGGGTGTACCTTGGCCCCACAGGTTTCTGCTAGTTATGAGCTGATGGCACTGTTTGACATCTTCCGATTTGGAAGGGAAATAAGCTTGATGTGTTTTTCATCTGCTGCACTAAGTTTCCTTGGCTGACCACTGCGTCTACGATCCTAAACGTTGTCCGTTTCTTTGTGCTTTGTCAAAAGAGCAGCACATCTTGAAACCCCAGTCTGCTTTGAAATCTTTGTCTGGGAGAGAATTACCTTGTTCACTCACTTTGAATTATTTTAAATTGATTAAAATAAATTATTATTATTTATATTTTTGAAAGCATTCTTAGTTTGCAGCATTTTCTCAAAGCAGCCTAAAACTTTTTTGCACAGTACTGTATATACAGTATATGAGTGTATGAGTGTTTGAACACCAACGGCCCTACTCTGGTCCTTCTGGGAGTCAAAGAAGAGTTCATGATTGGAACATTTGTCGGCCCTCCCTTCCAGGTTCAATGTATGGGACTGGCTTTGTGTAGCCTGGCTCCGCCCGCCTACCTACTTCCGCCCAAATTTCATTTTCCCTTCAGTAGTCAGTCTGGTGGTGGGGCGTATTAGTGAGATTTTTCCAAACAGATTTCTGAGTATCCAATCAGCGAACAGAGGAAGTGGCTGAGAACGACGGGTCGAAGAAGTCGCGCTCCAGTTTCAGTTGAATGCTGCGTTCCCTTACGCTCGGAACTCGGAAATTTCCGACTTGGTAGTTCCGAGTTCCGACCTGTCTGTGTTCCAGTGCATCTGCTCGGGAAAGTATGGACGCCTACAACCTTTCTCATCCAAATAACTAAACGTTAGGCTCTAACAAGTTACCGTTGCCAGGTACCGGTAGATCCATAGACTACAATATGTAGTGAAGTCGGAAATTTCCGAGTTCCCTGAACGCACCGTCAGAAGCCGGCTCACGACCAAACGTTATGCGATTGGTTGGCTAATCTAGAGTGGCACTGAGCAGATCCAATAGTTTTAAACTTCAACAGACACCCGCCTCCAAGTGAGTTAATGTTTGCCAATTACAGCACTTCCAGACCTTCTGTACAAATGAAATTAAGTACGATGGTCTGGTAGCGCCAGGCTAGGCTTTGTGCCCAGGAACAGACTTATTATTGATCTATCATTTCCAGACTCTTCCTCATCATCAACAGTCTTAATATGAGGACAGACTTCTCCATGCATTGATGTATGATAATCAATCATGCCATTAACCTCATCCCTCTTATGGCTGGTTGGTCAGCAGCAGGATCAAACAAAATGAGCACCTTTAAACTTCCTATTCATTTTATTTACTGGAGGGTCTTTGGTGTTTCGTGGAATCATGCTTATTATATTCCGTCTGTGTTGATCTTACCAAATTTGACAGCAACAGCATTCCCAAGATGCATCTAAATCCCTTTCCCAAGCTGAGCCTTCATAAACAGCTATATAAAAAAAAATACTGCGGCAAAACATTTAGTCCTGGCGGCGGACCAAATAGAATCAAATCGAATATGCCAAAGAAAATGACGTCCACTACTAGACCCAATACACCACGCTATGAACAACACGGTCGAATATTGGCAGCAATACACTGGGGAACTAATTGGCATGCTGCATGTGTTCCTGGGACATCCGTCTAAATGTATAAAAGATTTCAAATAAGAATAGGATCAATGTGGGGGCGCCCTTAGCTCACTTGGTAGGGCGTCCCCACCCCCCCCCCCCGGGCCGGGCCCAGCAGCGGACCCGGGTTCGATTCCCGCCCGCGGTCTATCTCTGCATGTCACTCCCCTCTCTGCCCCATTTCACCTCTGTCTCTCTGCACTGTCAATAAAGCATAACAATGCCAAAAAAAAGAAGAATAGGATCAATGTTATAAGGCTTTATATATGGCTTTAAATAAAGAAAAAAAACATTGTGTTTGCCACAGTGGCTGGCAAGTACATATTGGCAAGTCCTTATGGCAGTTTTCAAAGATGAGAACAGTCCACATTATGGGCAATAACAACAAAGAAGGACCACAGAGAAGGCAAACGATGGCGGCAGACAAGGCCTGACAGAGCATCACTAAGGAATATAACAAGGATCTGCTAATGCCGATGGGTCAAGAATGATAATATGAACATTTGTATGCTAGTTGCCACAAGCTAGAACTCATTTCCATGTTTTACTGGCCCGTTCATTCTTGTACCACTCTACTGACTGCCCTGCTACGGGTGACTTAAATGGTGTAAAAACATGGTGCGAAAGTGGCGAGAATTATTTCCTGATTGAATTTTGCTAAAGAATAAAGAAACTGTTTCTGACCTGTCAAAAGCAGTGTATTGTCACAGTTGTATCGGAATACACAATGGGAAAGGCGTTCAACCTTCACAAAATCTCTGCTTAAGAAAGTTCCAATCAATGAATGTCCCATGACCTTCTAGCCCCACGGAGAGTTCTTCAATCTTTGCCACGGTGATGGGCAACACACAAATATGCACACACAACTGCTTGTACATCAATGTCCATACACACAGCATGGCCTCCACTCTGAAGTACAAGTGTGTTAGGTTATTGTCAGTCCACTTTTTAGGAGCCTCCAAGCATTTAAAGAGGCAGTATTGGGTGTGCAGTGTTGCTGATGTGAGTCGCAGGCAGCTACATTTTTTGTAAATGAATTGTGTTTGCACCATGAATTATTCAAATATGTCTCTTCCAAAGTGCAGTAAGGATGGTGGGTGCTCTTTAGTTGTGATTAGGCAATCGCTTACGAATTCAGACAAGCTCTGTTCACAGACAGGTACTGCTACAAGTGCTGCAAAATTGGAGAGATTCCTTCCAATAAAGCAAAGAGAGGATTTAAATAGTGAATTTGTAACGTACAACTGAATCAACAAAACCACACACAGAGGATCACCTCAAGACACAATATAATGAAGAAAGTAGGTCCTGCCAATATTAATAAGGTTCCTTATTTGCTATAGCAAATAATGAAATATCTACAGTTTTTCCCAGCTGTATTTAGAAGACAACTTTAGAAGACATTAGAGCTGAAATGATTAGAAGATCAAGGGATTAATGGATCGATCGATTAGCCGGCCAATCATCAGAAAATTAATTTAGCAATAATGCCAAACATTCTCTGATTCCAGCTTCTCAAATGCGAATAATTTGTTTTATAGCTTTGTAAAGTAAATACAATTGGGCTGTAGACTAGTGGTCATAAAAAAACTGTCATGAAGAAGTAATGCCTGACTTAAGGGAATGTTGTTGAGCATTTCTCACATTTTCTTTAAACCATATGGTTGAATCCCTGAAAATATTGGCAAATGCAACCATAATGAAACCAGTTGCAGCCCAAGAGGATACACAGAGTCTACCGTCCTTCTAAAAGACAAACCTGACATAGTAGCGATACAAAAAGCTACATCAAACCATCACGGATCAAATTCAGGTCCAAGCTCTTTATTGACATACGATCCAAAAATTACAGACCACACTAGTCCAAGATGGCAGTCATCTGTGCTTAAAAAAAATATATAAAAATAAAAACAAACCAAAAATAAGAACTAGAATCAAATTGTAACCAGAAGGACAACAAGACACAAATAACACATTGACAACATTAATTGTGTGATCTAATATCTGTCTGATTACATTATAGGCCTATCACAATTACTAAAGAAAAACACATCTAAACCAAATCTAAAGGGAATATGTTATATTATATATATATATATGTTATATAGAAAAAAAAAAGGCTTTTCACTTTTTGGCAGCCGGACAAGACAGGCCAAGTGGGCCAGTGAGGATTACTATTTTTTTTTCATTGAACATAGTATACCATCTATTTGTTCTGAAACTCCTCATTTCATTCCCCTAATGATTCAAAGCCCCATACCTGCTGACATCATCAAGAGTTGTAAATGATTTTTTATATTTTAAGAAATGATTTTTCACCATATATATCCACTGTAACCCCTTGTGCATTCTCCTCATCTTGGCCCCGGAGAGCGCGCCACTGCAGCAGATTAGGTGATGTCCATCAGTGTCTCCATCAATCTACTGGCCCTGAAGTCACTGTCCATTTGGCACTGTGTCCACACTGATGGATTTGTAAACACTGGGACCAACATGTCCACGCACCCCACCACACACACACACACACACACACACACACACACACACACACACACACACACACACACACACACACACACACAAAGCATTTCTCTCTTTCGCACTTGCTCACTCCCACACCTGTGTCCAGATGATTGTGGGGCCATAAGGTGCCCTCTGACTCCATCAGCACAAAGGTAATGCTGTCGCTCTACAGAAGAATCACTGGGCCCCTTTCTGCTTTCGTACTCAAACATAATTCTCCCCATTTGGCATTTTGACATCATATCTTCAGTCCCCTCCTCACTCACCCCTACACCACAGTCTTTCTTTCTCTCTACCTGGCCAAAACACGGCCATAATAACTTTATTTTATTTTTCTCCCTCGCTCCGATGCACAACATTCAACCCTTAACGTTCTATTCTCTTTATAATGTCTTTTTTTTTTGTCCTCCACTGCCTTTCTTCTTTCGTTTTTGTCTGACTTCCAAGGTCAGACGGGACAAACAATGCCACTGGTGTCTGTCTGAATGTGGCTTGCTACCCACCACCACCGCTGCGGTCGCCTTGGCAACGCACTAACCATTAATTTTCAATTAAAGCAGACAAAGAGATGACAGCTCAGGGTCCATGGAAGATGTCAAGAAGCAGTATTAATATACGACAAGTGAGCATAATTGTGTGTCCATTTTCCTCAGCTCTCATCTATGCTATCAGTGAAATGTGAAAGCGGCAGATAATTTGAGGGTGTTGGAGACGACGGCCACTGTTTTCTTTTAACCAAGACGCCTCTGATAAAATATGGCATTCATCATTACCTTTATGAATATTTTGTCAGGGATGTTATTATTTTCATTATCACTCCATCACAAAGATGTTATTTCACTCTGCGATTTGAATGCTGACATGCGCACACACACACAGACACAGACACACACCTGTAAGCGGCATGTGGTGCGAGGACACAGCCACGACCGTATTCCGTAGGTTGTTATTTGATTTCCATTATCCGACCGTTGTGATGAGACCTCCAACTAATGCAAATGTGCAAGCTGCTCTCAATCTCTTTGTCTGGTTCTGCGGAAAGTTTACACACATTAACGCATGGACACAAGTTCAAACACAAACACACACACACACACAAACACAAAAGTGCTTATGTGCTAAAGCGCACAAGTCCAAGGCCAATGCATACCGTGGACTTCATACAGAGCGGGGCCTTTGAAGGTACAAGGAGAAAAATACTAAACAATTAAGTGTTCAGCCTTACAAAATGATAGGAAAATATTTTATCCGTGATGAAGTGAGAGAGGCAGAGATACTGTAGCTAGTATATAGAGAAGAATGGAACATTCAACATTTGAGGGACCAAACAAAACAAACACTGACGGACACACATTCAGCACCGTGACGTGGAGTTGGGACAAAATCACATATGTCGGAAAATAGAAATAATGAGTGGCTAGAAAACACAGGGGACATTTTTTGTGAGGCTTTAAAAGGTTTTGAAATGTTGCAAAATTATGTTACTGTGTGTTTCACCTGCAGTGACGCGCAAAGACTCCATCTGAATATAGGCCTGCAATGCATGCAGGGTGTACTAGGCAAACACATGCCTGTGAAAAAACTACTGTGTGTGTGTGTGTGTGTGTGTGTGTGTTCGCGTGTGTGTGTGGCGGCAAGTTTTAGGTGTCCCATTCCACCCTTTATATCCCATTTCACTCTTTATAGTGCGTGCCTGTGTGTTTGTGTATACAATGTTGCAGAGGAAGTGTGTCTGCCATAGCTGGGTTGAGTCATCTGTCATATGCCGGGCCAGATAAGGCCCAGTGTAGACGCTTTGGAACATAAGGCAAAACAGTGTGCTAAAGGAGGCTGTTGTGGATTGTTTTCTGTGCCGATTGTACATGAGTGGGTGTTTACGTCCATGTGAGGAAATGATATTTGGAGATAAGGAGAAAAACAAGTCTTGAGATGAAGCGTGGCAAGAACTGATCCTGTTTAATTCTCCCACAACTACTCTCTCTCTCTCTCTCTCTCTCTCTCTCTCTCTCTCTCTCTCTCTCTCACTGTCTCTCCTCACCTCTCCCATAACAAAACCATGCTCTGCCCTCACTCGTCCCCACTTCTTTTCTTTCATCCCAAATGGTCCCTCCCCCCTTCTCTCTCTCTCTCTCTCTCTCTCTCTCTCTCCCTGTGCCCACTGCTGAGTGTGCCCCTTAAATCAAACAGTCCCTAAACTGCCCCATAAAAGATGGCAGCTTCTCCCCTGCCTCCCCCTCTCCTCCTCCTCCCCCCTGTCTCCACACATTACTGCTTTAATTAAGGTAATTACTTTCAGAGTAGTACTAATCGGATCCTCTTCTCTCCTGGTGAACATGCACGCTCACGCACACGCACACACACATGCACGAGCAAGAGCACAATTTACTCATACGCACTTTACTCTCTCTGCATTGTATATGAACTTCCATAGCCAGCGATGCCTGTGTAAACTGAATGCTAGACATCATTTCTAAGTCTCAAGCAGAACCTTAAATAATGTCAAAGAGTAGTAGAATTCTGTGACGTCTCCACACCTGTGATAAGCAGAAACACACCAAACGTAACATGTTCCATTGTAGATGAAAATCAAGCAGCAATGACAACCTCCAGGTCTGCTGATCAACTGCACTCCTTCTTAAATACAATGAATTATTAAACACCTATTAGCTCCTTCATACTGGAGCTGTATGTCTAATTAAACCAGTCTCAAATAGACCATTCCTTTAATATAACATTATTCGACTCGCACGCTTTAAGAGCTCTCCCTTCCAGCTTAATTACTTTTCAGCCATCAAACATGGCTACTGCAACAACAGTCTTGTAACACTTATGTGATTCGAGTTTAACAAGCAGATTTAAGCTAAAATTGTTATTAACATCAACATGGTGAACCGTTTTAGAACCATGGTAATGTAACCAAGCGGAATAACCAAAAAAACTGTATGAAATGCTGAAAATTCTGCCAAAGGAATTCTCTGAAAGGGACATTTGACACACCGTCGGTGCTCGTCAGTAGACCTTTGTGGATAACTAGCATTTTTGACGGCTGTTTAAAAAAGGAAGAAAAAAGTTGGAATGTTCGTATTTATATCGCCGTGTCAACAACAGACATAGATATCGTGAGGTCTCATTCATGATGTACAGTGGTGGTTACAACATGAGCAGTGTTAGGGTTAGGGAAAAGATCTGTTGTCCACAAATGATGACGAAGAATCCAGCATTTCCAAATAAGAAGAGAGTGTCATGTACTTGATCTCTGGTCACATTTACCTTGAGATACTGATAACATGAACAGATTGATAGATTCACATGTTTTGCTCCAGGCATCTTTTTTTCTACCACTGATTGAAGAGACAGCAGACACAAATACTGGCTGCTAAGTTTAATTCAGTCAGGTCTGTGTATGTACAACTGGCCTGTCACAGGAGACTCAGGAGTCCTCTCCTTCCACCACCATCCCCCTCTCTTCTTCCCCCAAAGGCACCTTGACTGATAATGAGAAAGGGAATGCAGGTACGGCTCGGACTCAGGGGGGTTTCAATTAACGCCCTGCAGATTAATAAAGAGTAATAAGGTGTTCTGCGTTTATGTGTGCGCGTGTGCATGCTTTCTTTGTGTGTGCATGTGTGGTGAGAAGACCCATGTCGCTCGGTGTGATGAAGAGGACGGAAAGGGAGCTGTGAAAAAGCAGTGGCAGACCGTGGCGTGGAGGACCCTCAGAGTACAGCTCTGATTGGCTATTTGCCCATGGATTTTTAATTGGTCATCTGCTTCATGTCACCACAGTGTTGCTAACAGCAGGAGATCTTGGGGTCATTACAACTACACTCGCGCATGTCCATGTCCATACCTAAAACAGGTGCAAACTGGACTCAAATCTATAGAAGTAATAGAAAAACAACCCTTATTACAAATCAATAGATATAATCCTCAAGGTTTTCATTGAAATCAATTATTGTTAACAATTTGACAAAAAGCACCTCCAAGTCAGCAAGGTAACCAACATTTGTGTGATGCCGCAAGAATTCTGGGAGTTGGGAAATAAAGCTCTGCTTGTTGGTAACTATGGGTGTTGCCAAATCAAACAGGACTGAAATCTTAACTTTGAGCTTTTCTATCACTTTTTGACTCCTGTGTAGGTATGCTGAAACATGCAGACATGACAATACTGTTGAAGATGCATAAGTATGACGTTTTTGTATATATATATATCTTTTTGTTTCTTAAGTTCCAAAATGTCAACCCTAAGATACTGACCGGTATCATTTTTTGAGTGTTCACAGCATAAACAAATATTCAAATTTTCAAATTTCATTTGACAAAGAAAAAAAAACACATTTTGCAGTGCTTTAAGCATTACGAATGGAAGTACATTCACCTCCTTTTTATGTGTGGTAGTAGAAATAATCCAATCAAATCATTGGCATGTAATAGCAAAACTCTCTGTATTGATCAACACAAGTAGGAAAATATGTTAAGGCTTTGTTTTTGTAGTTGGTGTGAACGCACTCTGTGAATATGGGTCTGCCTGAGGGCGAGGTTATGCTGTTGTGTGTGTCTGGTGACACTCCCTGTTGCATTTCCCATTGTGCCTTATGAAGCCTAAATAAATACCCACACAAACAAACCCACACACACCCTGGTGCCTGTCACTGAACGCTGTTTGTTTTACAGAGTTAATATGTCTGAGTTTCTAACTGACGACAGCCTCTGCTTACTTCTTCTCTCGTTTTGTCACCACCCTCATTGCCCCCCCTCTCTCTCTCTCTCTCTCTCTCCCTCTCTAACTCTCTCTCTAACTCTCTCTCTCTCTTTCTCTCTCTACAGTACAGTACAGTAAAGGAATGCACCTACAGCTATCTCTGTCTACATTAACCTTTCCATGTTGGCTGTACTTAGAAAAGGCAACTTTGAAAGTTAGAACACACTGTATTTTATCAAAACATTTCTTATCCCGATTGTGTTTGTGAAGTTAGCTAAAGTAGAGTTACGGGTTTCTTTCATTGACTGTTTACCTAGATTGACTATATGTCACTGTCAAACCTGGAAGCTTTTGTCTCAACCACGTACTGTAGCATGCCCTGAATATCTCAGGCGTGCAGGATAAATATTTACATTTGCGAGAACTGGTCGGGAGGCATGTTGTTATTGGTAAGATGAGAAGGCATTTGTTGTATTTACCGTATGCGTCTGGGTGTGAGCATTCTTACGTGTACGACTGTGTGTGTGTGTGTGTCTGTGTTCAGAGAAACTATACACACTGTACAGGCCTGCTGATCTCAGGCACAGATAACACCTGACATGTGTTGCGTGTGCGTGAGAAGGGCATGCCTGTGTATGACTCTGGCGTGTTCTAACCTTGATTTATGGTGTAGTGTTTTTTTGCTGTGCTGTATGAGTTGAGTGTTTAGGGGTGAAAAGGACGCTTTCAGGTACCCTGCGGCTTTTACATATATGTGAAAACAAAGTCTCGGGCCCCTGGGATAAGCAGCTGCAGGAGTGATTGAATGACATGTGGCCCCACCCTGATGCATAAGGGCACATATAGGAATAAGGAATGCATCGAGGGCCGTTTGAATGTCAACAAATACCGCCGAGCATTCGAAAACGAAGAAAGGGAAGATTTAAAATAACAAAGTGAGTTTTTTTTTTCTTTTGTACACTAAAGTAAGACAGAGGGAGCACATAATGCACACAGAGAACAGCAAGTGACAGGCAGTCGCTCAGTCAAACAGAGAGCAGATTACTGAGTTAGAGATGGAACCGCCGCTTTGTTAACGTCTATATCATGACACTGGCAGAATCCCAGAGCAATCCGATAAAGAAAGAAAGAAATGGAGAGAGTCTTAGATAGAGAGAGAAAAAAATATTGTGGAGCAATAGTGGAAAAAAAGCAAACGGGAGATGTGACAACAGGGAGGACAAAGCGTGATGGGCCAGAGTGTGGAGGAGGGAGAATCAATCAGTCTTCAAGGGGCCTGTTGATTAGACATTCTGCAGCCTTCTCCATCTTCGTTAGGGCTTTAATTAATTCATAATACTGAAACAAATTACCTTTGCATGGATGAAAATTACACCTAAATGTGGCGTGGCAGTTTGGCATTTTGGTGATTAAATTATCTCTGGGGATTGCGGGGAGTTTGATAGAGCAGCGTGGCCTTGATGGAGTCGTCGTGTAACATTATTAGGTTTGAAATAACAATCCTCTCATTTCCTACGTGAGGCCATTTGTAACAGAGAGGAGAGAGAGAGAGAGATACGGTGAGGAGAAGGAGAAGGAGAAGGAGAAGGAGACATTGCCTGGTCTGTATTGAGTCTTCCTGCACACAAAAATCTGTATTATCTAAACGTGTTGCCTTTTGGTAAAAAAAAAAAAAAGAGAAAACTATTCATTTAACTTTTTTAAAGACTTTATGATATTCAGCCCTTATTCTGTGTATTTTTTTTTCATGAGTCTGAATAGATCGTGGCACATACCTTTTCTGTTTTCTTTTCTTTCTTTTTAATCCGCCTCTCACTGAAAACTGACTTATCACACAGAGAGCGCAGATAGTGCCCCATCAAAACTCAAAACGTGTGTTATCAAACCCACCTCATTGGCTTTTGTTCGCAAGCGATGTGTGGAATTTTCTGCAGACAATGAAAATATAATAACAATAATAAAAAAGATACATTCAATAAGAACACTTCCCTCCCAAACAATACAATAAAACAGCCTTGGAGCAGGAATGAAAGCAGGAGAGCTCCGCTTTGAAGAATGATAACAGAGTTAAGGAATATAGAAAATGGCCAGGAGTCTTTTCTTCTCTTTTTATAGGTTATAGTCAGATTAGGGTAAGCAGATAGCCGCGCGGCTTTATCTTTGTCTGAGCTACTCCAAGTTGGAAGCTTATAAGACGGAATGCAACAGCCCCAGTATAGTCTCTCATCCCACCTTTGTCCAG
>NC_137233.1:29146766-29174455 GCF_949987685.1 Ammodytes marinus
CCTCCAGCCCTCTTCATCACCGGCTGCCTCATCCCTCTCTCTTCTCCTCCGTTTCAGAGTCATCTGTTTGATGCTCCGTGAGGGCCATGCCGGTCGCAAGGATTACGACTGGTGACAGTGAAATGAAAATGCTCTTGTGCTGTGTTACTGTATAGGGATGACAGAGGCCTGCAACATGCTATTATCTAAAGGGGATTTGTAACGCACTGGAGTTAAGGGATAATGAGGCAAGTGCTCATCACAGCCACAAAGGCCACTGTAAACTGTAATCTCACACGTGCACCCTGCCAATAAAACCATTTCCTGATGCAGTGGCCCCCTTGATTTCTCAATCAAACTGCGCTTTACTCGCTGGGCCAGTGGGCCAGACACAAAGCCCAGTGGAGCCTCATCTGCTTTTTCAAAAGGACTCTTTTTAAAGGCCATATATAAAAGATATAAATTATTACCATTAAATATTCTCAAAAGGTTTAGTGGTTCAATAGGTTTAGAAAGAAGGACTGAGGTTATGTCAGGTAGATGGAAAGTAAACGAAAGGCTAGCTTTTCAACTTCAAGCCTTTTCATTGGAGTACTTTTTCTTTGCGGATGTTACTGTTAGTGTGGCCTTGGCGTTACGGCAGCGGACACTTTCTCCCCTATAGCGTGTGTGTGTGTGTGTGTCTCTCTCTGTGTGTGTGTGTGTGTGTGTGTGTGTGTGTGTGTGTGTGTGTGTGTCTATGTGTGTGTGTGTGTTTGTGTGTGTGTAGTCTGTAACACAGGTGCGTAGTAATCTCCCATTCACTTCCTTGATGGTCATGTGGGGCCGGTTGGAGTGACACTGTCCCCTGTGCAACAATCCAGGGAAAACAATCTGGCAGTCTGAGACTTCAAATACTGATCCAGCCCCACAGTGGTGGTGCAGCTGGCTATGTTTGCAGAGCAGCTCGCCTTGGTGCCTCCTTTGTTGTACTTATCGATACTTGTTGTTTGTGTAGTCTGAGAGACTTAAGTTTGAGAGGCGAAATGGCCTGAGGATAGGGCTGGTTTATAGTTTGTTTCCTGACTGATTTTTGCCTCGCACATGCTGGAATTTCTTTGTGAGAATCATGAGGTAAAGGGGTGCTGTTCTGTTTTGTGTTTGATTCTAGTGTAGATAGTGATGATTTATTTTCCTTTAGTCGTACAGCTCTACTTTTAATAGTCGTCTTTTGGTTATATTTATTATGTAAACAGCAAACCACTCACCCTGATTTATTTTCTTACCTCACCTTTTTCAGTTTTGTGAACAATTTAAACCTTATCGTAAATAAATAACTTTATTTAACCAATTACATCAGGTTTTATGTTGCCTCGCTTGCCCCTAGCGAGCCGGGTCGTAACACTTGGTAAAGTATAGTGTCCAAGAAGTTTGAATAACTAATCAATGACATTGACTGCAAAGCAATTAATACAGCTCTTACTCTGACCATGTAAGGAGAAAGTACACTATATTCCGTTACATGTGTCATTATTTAACATTAGCAGTGTTTAAGCAAACCTCAGTCATGGGTTTGTTTCAAATACAGACACTTTTAAATCTGTTTACTGGTAGACATACAATGTTCATATTTGTTTAATTATTTGCAAGAAATGACAAATGAATTTGGGCTACTGCCTCTCTTCACATCACAATTCACAATTGTGAACATTATCAGGTAGCCAATACAATAACCCTATTTATCTTATAGAGTTATCTATCAGGAATGTGCGCTTGCAGCTACTTGAATGCCAACACAGTGTATTCTTTGGATAACTTCACATTGTGTTGCAGCCAGAGTTGTGTCAGATTCCGCGGGTTTTGTAGGAAAACTTTGCCTTTCAGCAGCCTTCTGCATTTGTATCAAAACGAATGGAGTGCTGTCGGTTGTAAGAACATGGCCTTAGCTAGGCAGTATCGTGCGACCCTGCAGAAAATAGCTTTCTGTTCAGTTGACTGTCAAGACACAAGGACAAGGACTTTGGCAACATCTGTGCCGTGTTTCATGCTGCATCAAAACACAAAATAAGTGATCACAGAGCCAGCTGATTTACATGCTGAAGGATAACCAGTCAGACTTTGTAAAAAAATTGTTTTTTCTTTTGAAAATGAAAAAAAATAAAAATCGCTCTCAAACGAATCCGCTGTGTCCCTCAGGTAGCTGACGTTTCCCCTGCAAACATTACAACCTCAAAGCCAACACCATGACAACTCCATTGCATTAACACACACACACACACACACACACACACACACACACACACACACACACACACACACACACACACACACACAGCTCTATAGGGGAACAAGGGCATACTCTCAAGGGCCCACTACAATGTGCAAGAAGGCATTCACCTGGTAGAAGGTCGCTATTGTTAAGACGTTTAGCTTATGGCTCAGGCTGTGGGTGTGACTTAATGTTATTTTAATCAGAATGCTTGCATTTTGGCAGTGAGGTATGACAGATTTGCAGAACTAAAGTGCTGTTGCCATGTCCTGTTGGTTACTGGTACAGGGAGGTATTTAAAAACTAGTCACGGAAAGCTTTATTAGCTGGGCCAACAAATACTCACACACTCAAATCACTATCTATTATTATTATCTATTATATATTCGCATAAATAATCATGTGTCTAAATATAATTCCACATTTCGGCATGAGTTAGATGCCCAGCCTTAATTTAGCTGTTGCTGTCACAATCACAACCACTCTATACTCTTGTTTTTAGCTTTGCATTAACAGTTACATTCAAACAACAGAAATAAAGAAAATATGGCTGTGTCAAACTAACTGATGGTAACATTTCAAGGAGGTTTTCCAGATGATCACCTTGTTTATGTTGCTCAAATGAAAATAAAAGTTACCCCCCCCCCCTCCTCCTCCTTTGAAGCAAGAATTTAAAAACTGTCACTAAACTTTACCTTCAAGGGATAGTGGTGCTGTTTGGATCTCTGCTGCTTTTAACAGCACAGGTAGCCTGGATAGCAACAGGCTACACATGCCTTGGGCTGCCTCCATCAGTCATGTGTCCGTTGTCTTGCATCTCATAGCACTCCCTCCTTAGGTCTCCTGGGGGAGGAGAGAGAGGTGGCTGTTACACCTTACTAAATATTCCTCACCCCTTTTACTCACATCTATTGGCCCATTCAGAGGATGGGAGCTCCATTGAGATGTTTCTGTTTGAAAACGCCACCCCTAACAATATCCCCTCCTATCCCTCCAAACTGCTCTGATGGTCCTCTCCCTTAGGGGTCTTTTAGAGACGATGTGTGTGTGTGTGTGTGCGTGTGTGTGTGTGTGTGTGTGTGTGTGTTCACGCGCATGTATGAAAGAGAGAGCAATACAGCCTCAAGGGCCTTTTCCTGACACTAGAGGGGATGAAATGAAGAGAGTGAAAGAAAGAGAGTGGAAGGGAGTGAAGGGAGGGGGTAAAGGGCAGCATGAAAAAAAAGGGTGATTGGATGATGCTGACAGTTTTATGCGATCTCCTGGGTCTGTGTGGCGCACACACACACACACGAACGCACACCCATGCATACACACATATTATTACTGTGATATACACATAAAAGCCTAAAATAATCCAAAAGACTTGCTGCTCGGAAATGGCATTCTTTTTTTTGTTGTTGTGTGTGTGCGTGTTTGTGTGTGCAACATGAATCCTTGGCTAACAGGGCTATTCATATAGCCAGTGGCTTGAAACCTAAACCTTGTTTGTAACCTGACCCTCAAGGGTTAAGGTGAAAGGAGATAAGTCTGATCTAGTCCAAATCACTACACGCAAACCTCTGTAAAAAGACACACACACACACACACAATGGCTCATTATCTTATGCGTGTGTCCATAGAGGTCGTATTCAGAGTATTGAAAGGAAAGCCTGAAGCAGCCTGGTGTACAGTTCCCGACGTCGCTTCCCTCCCTCCCCCGCCGAGGACATTAAAGACCTGCCGGTTTATCAGACCTACTGTAGCGTTAGCCTATACAGCGGCTGCCTGTACCACACTCCGTTCTCCCCTATCTCTACCACTCACTGTGCATAAACCTTCGCTAATACTATCTCTGCCATTCACAGCGGATGGGCCCCGCTAACGATGCTAATTAGCAAGCGAACACAATGCACGCTTCATCTCCCCTCCCACCTGTCAGAAGTACATGCGGCAAAGCCTCAAAAAACCAGAGAAAATAACTTCCCCTCTCTTCTTTTCTCCCCTCCTCCTCCTCCTCTCCCCCCCCACCTCCTCCGTACCACCCTCACTCCTTCGCACTAGCACCGTTTTATGTTTTGTTTGGTTTCACGCTGTGAAAAACTCCAGGAGAAACTTTGCTACCTGTGCCTTTGTGTGTGTGTGTGTGTGTGTGTGTGTGTGTGTGTGTGTGTGTGTGTGTGTGTGTGTGTGTGTGTGTGTGTGTCTGTGTGTGTGTGTGTGTGTCTGTGTGTGTGTGTATGAATGTATGTATGTATGTGTGCTCCCGTGCCATTTTGTTTGATAAGAAAATGTAGAGGGGAGGCGTGAAGGGTACAGGGGGAGAAACAAGAGAGACCAAACAAACCAGGAACATGACAGACACGAGGCGAGGGGGGAAACGGAGTATATGAAAAGATTCCCTACTGTTTACAGTTGTAGCCTCTGTTCTCAGCATTGTGCGTGAGTCTTTTTGACAGAGGGACAGAAGGATTGACTGTAGAGGAGAGGAAAGAGAAATGGGGAGAGCAAGAGACACAACACCAAAGGCAGTAGTCTGCTGGCCACCTAAAGCCCTACGCGACACCCCTGTAGCCATCTATATCCGTCGGTCCACACCTTGAGGGCATTCCTCAGTTCACCTCTCAGATGAAAAGACTGAATGTAGCCTTTCTGATGCTAAATAGAGTGGTGTGTTTCTGCTCCCGAGAGGATGCAGAATCCCCGTTTCATCAATTCAGCCAGCTGCCCACACACACACACACACAAGTGCTTGTCGAGTGCATGTGCGTGGGCTAATGTGCGAATGTGTGTGTGTGTGTGTGTGCGTGTGTGTGTGTGTGTGAGTGTGTGTGTGTGTGTGTGTGTGTGTGTGTGTGTGTGTGAGTGTGTGTGTGTGTGTGTGTGTGCGTGTGTGTGTGTGTATGAGCAAAACGTATTGTGTAAGTGGTGGTTAGAATGCGACAGCAAAAGCTGCTCTCTATAATGGTACTCATATCCTGAAGGGCCTACAGGGTTTCAGTGGCGCCTGCTAACGAGGCATTCATACTGATCCATTACAGAGTACTGCGCACACGCACACACACACACACACACACACACACTAAACCCACACATAGATGATATTCTTACAGCAAAACGGATGCCAAAACTGTATGACATGTAAATAATGCCACATGATGTCAAAGCTGTCATGTTACACTGTTTTTAAGCATTTTCAAACGAATAAGAGCACCAATAACATTCTACAAAAAAAGATATCCAAAATGTAATATATCTGATAAATGAGAACTTCTAGATCCCTTATTCATTCACTCACTATAGGCCCCTCTGCCCCTTGTGGCGATTGGAGGCGTCAACATATCTGCAGACATCTGATTGAACCATGAAGACGCGGTAGCATTTTTTCTCTGTAATACTAACTATGGAAAGTGTTCAAGTTCTGATGACTTGTGGTGAGTCTGTCTGCAGTTTTCTCTCTCCAGTGAAAGACACTATCAGGCTAGAAGGAAAAGTGGATGATCCAGCAGACACAACAGGGGAAGGCCAAAGGCAAAACAAGAAAAAAAGGGAGCTGCATATTAGATTAGAATCAACATGTTGATCCAAATCACAAATTAAAGGAGAAATGATTCTCCACTCAGTTACAGCTATTATGCCATGAATGCTATTATATATCCTCAATTACTTTTCACTGCAGGCCTTCACCTCACAAGCAAATAGCAGCAATTATGGATCCTGCAAACTTCACCATTGTCAGAGTTAATGTTGGAACACAGATCCTTGTCATTGGCTGCTTATGCAGACGGATATACAGTGTGTAGGCTTGTAAACATTAGACACTGAAAATACTGTACATACATGTAAGACTATGCTAAAGACTAAGGCTAGGTTGTGGAAGTCCTATTCATCACAAACATTTAATCAATCTCATGAGGTCACCATAAAATATGATACATATGTATTTGACAATACTGGTTAATCAAGTGCCCCTCAACTCACAGTCAGTCTAAAACTTTTCTTAGAAACCACCTCCTAATTCAGTACTCTGCCTGGCAGGCAGGCTCGGCCCTGGGCATAGGCAGTATAGGCAAATGCTAAGGGCGCATCCATCCGCAGGGGGCACCGCTACAAAAAAAAATAAAAAAAATAAATGGGCTACCAAATTTAATTACTTAATTTAATTGTTTTTACTAATACTGTTAATACTATAATTTCAAAATATGAGTTAAGCTTAAAATATGACAACTACTGAGGATAGACAAACTATAAAAATAATTGAAGCGCCAAAGGCAAGAGTAGTCAGGCTGTAGCAAGGTGAGGTGAGCTTGTTGAGATATGAAGATGAGGTCTTACCATCTAAATGTAGACAGCTCTCTGTTGGAATCAAGTTAAATAGCAGTACAAACCAGAGGTCTCTGTAATTTAATTTTGTAATATAGCGTTTGCGTGGAATTATATTCAATGCAAAGTTATGATTTCTTTAAACTATACTTGTAATAGATTATAATTTTAAATTGTAACGTCTGCATTTTTCTGTGCGAATCGTAATATTGTATTCATTTTTGAATGTTATGTCACTTGTTTTGTAATATGGTTTTTATTTTGTGGGTTATTTTCTATCTAAAATGAAATGAAATGTCAAAGACAAAGCTATCCAGTTATGTGTGAGTGTATGAACAGTGGTGGACCTGACTGCAATGCAATGGGGGGCACCAGTTAAAATCTTGCCTAGGGCACCAAATTGGTCAGGACCGGCCCTACTGCCTGGAACCTACAGGTTAAGTAACAAGCTCTTCAAAGGTATTCTCAGAATGATTGTGAATATGATTCTTTAATTTAAATGAGAAAATAAGAAGATTGTCCATGCTACTGCCTGTGTGCTTCAGCACCCAAAACATTTTCAATTTGAGGAACTACAAGCCAGAATGGTAAGACACACTGCTGCCTTGGAGAGGTGGACACTGGAAGACACTATAGAATATCTGTCCATTAGCTCTGACAAAAAGCCTACTCACAGTTTAGAGAGAAGTGATGTGAGAAGGTTATGGGATTAAAAAAAAAGCTCTATCACAACTACTTATCTCAACAAAACAAAAACTCTGGAATCTCGAATGTCCCTTACATTGTTGCACTTGTTGTCACTACTACTGTAAGCTACAGTTGCAAGAGCTTCTTTAGCACAGCGTAATACTGACTTTAGCCCTCTGTAATATGAACACAGCTCCCTTCTCATTCATTTTAATGGGATCTAATGAGGCGGAGCAAACATAAGAAACATGACATTTGCACCTGGCTTTACTTTTTCCATGATACCTGAAGAGACACATCCCCACCGATGCGGACCCTTGCATTGTTTTAATGTGGGACTGTTCTTGTCCTGAAGGACCAACCAGGTTATAAGATTCCTCAATGTTAGCTATTCATTCAGTGAATTCCGATGACTGATCCAAAATTCCACACCTTTCTTCACACATTAAATGGTTCCTCTCTAACTGACTGTAAGCAATGGCGGGTTTACTAAATTCGATAAACTTTCAACACAAAATATGCCAGTTAAGTTTGTTTTAAGCAAACAAAACACACATGACACTGAGGGAAAGCCAGGTTGCACACAACAACAACACAAGCCTTAATAAAACCTGTTGCCCACAGGTGCATGTGAGTGTTGATGACCATCCATATTGTAGTGGTTAACCTAAAAAAAACTGTATTCATGTGTTAAACAGCAACAGCAGTATAACATTGGTATGCATTGGTGTGATTCCAAATGTGTTTTTTCTGAGTGTGCTTTAGAAACCTGGACTGCCAGAGGAGAGAAAACAGACACTAAGCTTTGCCAATCACTGGTGGGCTGCAGCTGTTGCATTCAATGTTATTCACACCGAATATTGTTGAGGACAAATGAGCTTTCTCTTTGGTTTGGCAGAGATCTGGTTATGTCTGTTTAATTTGTTTGTGTCACCTCTCCCCTGTATTTGCAATCTGTGCAGAGAGAGTTGGTAGACGGGTTATGGTGTGCTGTGTGAAAAGAATTTTTCGACTCAAGAGACTGCCAGATCTTCAAATTCATTTTCTGCTTCTTTTTTTTTATATTGTCAAGCGAGCATGTTTATTCAAAACATAAAAAATAAAAAAAAATATAATTACTTTAAATGCATGTCATCCTCATATTGTTAGAAATGTGGTAGATGACCAACAAATGTAGGTCTATACCTGACCATTTTTTGGGCTAATTTTAATAATACCGTATTCAGGAATGCACATAAAAGAAGATCCTGGAGACGTCTACCATATGAATAGTTGCTGATAACAACAATGGGCAACATACAGTATGTTCAACAGGTAACATCATTTGACAGTAACTGTCTCCTTGGAGCAGTGTCTGAAAACAGGTCTTAATCATCAAACAACATCTAGATTTCTACCATCACTATAATATTACTTTTAATATTTTTCTCACCTTCATTATCACTTGAGAAGCTAGTGCTGTTCCATGGGCACAACACAGAGATAAAGCTCAATGAAAGCACAGAATAAAATTGCAGTTTTTATAAAAAAAAATATGTATACACTTAAAAAAGTTTGATCATTTGGAGAAAAAAATATTTAGAAAAATTCTTCAAGTCATCAACAACTTTCCCGCGAGGACAAGCTTCTAAAATGCAGCATTGGAAAAATTGTTCCATTCCTTTCATCTCAAGGTCAAGTACTCTGAGGACAAACAATGGCCACGGCCTCACAGCAAACTCGTAAAGCTGTTCTGCGCACAGACTCTCTCTCTCTCTCTCTCTCTTTGTGCGGACTGTGCGTGTTTGAGAGACTTTGTGCTCTTTGTGTCCGTCCCAGCCCTTTAAAAGACATTGATTTCTACTTACGACGGACAGAAGGCTCTAAACGGGGAACAGGGATGGGGTGTGATGAATGGCCGCCGTCCTCAAGAGGAATGCTTGTTTTCTCGTCTCTCTTTGATGAGGTCACAGACAAGACACTGGATCACAGGTCATGCCGCCATATAGATTGACTTAAAGAGGGGGGAAAAAACACAAAATGCTCACTTTACTCTATTCAGAAGGTCTCCAGCGGGGAATTACCTACACATTGTTGCCACTAACCATGTCAATCTTTCCCATTACCTCTAATTCACACACAAACACGGTCTAACACACGTCCATGTACAGGCAAGACATGTCAAACACACACACACACAGACTGTACTCAAGCACATAAGGAAGAACAAAAAAAAAAGATCTGGCAGACAGCCTAGTAGCTCTACTCCATAATGTACTGTCTTGACTGTGCATAACGCTGTATACTGTATATCCAAGAAGTCCCCCACATATAGATGTGTGTGTATGTGTTTGTGTGTGTGCATCCAGGGGGTCAGAGGTCAGTGAGTGAGGGGCTGGGGAATGCTAGTGGAGCACACCACCAAAATTCCAGCCAAACAAAGCTCCATCTGTGTGTTCTACCACAAGAAGGCTTTGGTGGGACACATTGAAAAGGTGGAGACATCGGCCTCTCTGACCGGATGACTCACTGCATGTCCGATGCATCTCTCTCTCTATCTCTCTCTTTTTTCTCTCCCTCTCTCTCTCTATTCTCTCTACTGCTCTTTTTTTTCTAGAAATGTCCCTTGGCTTGGCTGTCGTCCCTCAAACACACAGCCAGGCCTTTCCTTTCCCTCTTGTCTTTCATTGGAGAGTACTGTTTCATTTTCATCCTCATCTCTGCGCCAACCGTTTCCCCCGTTTTCCTTCCACCTCCAGTCTGCCCATTGCGAGCTTGTTAGTATAAGGGCAGTGGGGTGTTTATGAGCTGGGGACATCGTGCCTGCCTGCCTCTCTTTGTGTGTGTGTGTGTGTGTGTGTGTGTGTGTGTGTGTGTGTGCGGTTGTACTTTTTGTGTGTATGTGCGGTTGTGCTTGTGTGTGAAGTGTTTGGATGCAAATGTGTGTGTGTGGCCTTGCTGTTGTGCCGGGGCTGTGGAACGCAGAGGTCAAGAGGAGCTGACCTCCCCCTGGGGCCTGAATCTGGTGAGAAGGGGGAGGAGAGAGGTGGAAATCCTTAGACACATACACACATACACACACACCCATATATGCAGACACAAACAAAAATACACACACATACACACTAAGGGTAATCAGAGTAATTAGTGTTGATACAGAGTCGCTGTTTACCTGCATGCATTCACACTTATAATCCTGATGAGAGTAGCAGCCAGGCAGGATTGCCTAGCTCATTGTCATCTAATTTTTGAAATTCTCTTAACAAAATGAAAACCAATACCTGTCGGTGAGGGAATGATTATACTTCTTCTTAACGTTCTAAAACAAGATTTATTTTTTGACTTAAACTATAAATGAAGTATCTTTTCTTATAATCCAACCTGTTGCTTGCTCTCGTGAAGTTGGATTTTAAAGCCGTGTCCATTTCATCATTAATTCCCTGATAGAACCGATGTCTCTAGACTACTAACATGAGACAAAAACAACCCTCCAAACCCATAGAGTCATGTAAGAGTTATGTTATGCAGGCACACACACACACACTCACTCACAGGCACATACACACACACACACACACACACACACACACACACACACACACACACACACACACACACACACACACACACACACACCTTCACACCTGCTCCCCACTTCTTGTCTCTGTTGTTGTTGAACTGCTTTTATTCCCCTCACATTTTTGCGGCCCCCTCTGCTCCCCTACACCCTTGTATTTCAGACTAAACAAATGTAACTTTGGCTGGGAAACAGCTCTGGATCCAGATGCTGTGTCTCTCTCACTCCCTCATCCCTCACTACCCGTCCTGCGTCCCCCCCTCCTCTTCGTCCCCCCTTTCTCTGACCTTTGCCCCCGCCACCCTCCCACCCTCTGTGTCTATGGCAGTGACTAGGAGTGCTCCAGCTACCTCTCGCCTTTCTCATTCAACAACACTCATTCATGCCCCCCCCCCCATCTCCCCTCCCCTCCTCTTCCCCCACCCCCATCTCCCCTCCCCGCCGTATGAGTTGAGAGTTGCTCATCTCCTCCAGGTCAAGACGCTCCTCTCTTTAACAGGGCTGGCTATTGTTTAAACCGCAGCGCAATTTTGATAACTCTGTTGTCCTACCTCTTACAAAACTTCTGTAAAAAAAAAAGAAACGCAGGACAATGGCTGAGAGAGTATAACCTTTAGTTAAGAAGGACCCTATCCAGGCTGGCACACATGTCTCCACCCATATGTACTTCTGCTTTTTTTCCTCATCACTTCATTGAAATACTTCCATCCGATCACTTGAAAAACACAAATACGTTATTGTAAGTTTATCAAAATTTCAGAAGAAATACTCACATTGCCGTGACCTGATCACACACTGACAAATCACGCCAGACGGACTTATTCTAGCTAGCATGAAAGGTCCACACACACACAGAGAGTCCATCCGCACTGTGCCGCAGGATTAGCGATGACAGGGCCCACCATGAGGGGAGATGTGAGGGATCTAATGTTCGCTTCTGACTGGGAACTGTGGCTAAGGAGTGGGCCCTACCGCAGCACGGAGAAAGAGAGACACACACGCAGACAGACAGAGAGAGAGAGAGAGAAAAAAAAATACTTTTTAAGTCCTGTGGTTATATTTCCCTGGAGCCTACCCCGGCTTTACAACTCCATTAACTGCTCTGGTGCAGATTTTTAGCCCGCTTCGGCCCAGATTTGTTCTGAAATAAATCAGAAATGGTGGGGAAGGCAACAAGTCCAAAATGGTTGTTCCCTTAGCACCTTCGGTATAATTCTTCCCGCTGGCCAAAGGGGAGGGAGCCAAATATTAGTAAGAGACTACAAAACCCAAGCAGAGCCAACCCGAGACACGAGCCTGCCCGACTGACCTCCTCATTTAAGACCTTAACTTCTTCCTCTCTACCCACTCCTTGAATTGAGTGCCAGCAGCTTGTGTCTATGGTTTGTGTGTGTGTGTGTGTGTGTGTGTGTGTGTGTGTGTGTGTGTGTGTGTGTGTGTGTGTGTGTGTGTGTGTGCGTGTGTATGTGTGTGTGTGTGTGTGTGTGTGTGTGTACGGTGTGTGTGTGTACGGTGTGTGTGTATGTGCGTGCGTAGGGGTCTCCAGTGATTCCCTGAACCCCGCAGCCAGTCTCATTTCAGCGCTTTCTCTAAACATCACCTCTCAAAGCTCATTCCCGAATAAAAGACAACATGGAAAGAAAAACAGGACAGCAGCAGAAAAAGGAGGAAATGTTATTTAAAAGGTACCAGACCGCAGCATTTTCCACTGATATTATATACTCACTGCCCAATCCAAAATATATACGGGCCGCAGGCCAAGAATGTAAAAATAAAACACATAGACTCAACATCTGGAGCAAACTGAACAAAACCCTCATTTCATCTGCCCTGAATACTGTGTTGTACTATTGGACCTCTGGCCTGTCTCACTCACTTAAACACACACACACTCCCTCATATCCATACTCTTCCATACATTCTTTATCATATATGCACCCCTACTGTCCACAGGCCTATATGAAGATAAAGTTTAAACCAGGTTTTACATGTATAACCACAAGTCACCCACAGAGAGTCTAACAGCCGATATCAAAAAACTGAATGTGCTTACTATACTAATAGACTTTCCGATCATAAATCACTTCAATATTTAGAGTACAAATGAACGAGGTATTTAGAGAATGAGCGAAACAGATGAAAAGTAAACCTTACGAACACCTGTTTTATACACATTTTGCATTTCAGCAAATAAAACTTCTATAAAAAGATGTCTGCGCTTGGCTAAGGTGAAACAACAATGAATCAATAAGCAGAAGGTACAATGAAGGCTGATGGAATGAAGTAAACAACATCTTTCTTATTCTTTTATTTTCCAGCAGTGGTATCAGACAGTGTCTCTCTGCAATGTTAGACTACCAATACACCAGCAAAAAAAAGGAAATTAAAATTATAAAAAATAGTGGCAGAGCAGACAAATTAGTTCATGGAAATAGCATAAATGCCATATTAGGTGGGACGCGCAATGAAATGCCCCAACGTGCCAGAGGTACAGAAGAGCTTCTGGTGCTCTTTTAATTATGTGCTCGTGTTAGACCCTCTTGAGAATATTAAAATAGCAGTAGTTAGTAAGACTTGTTGGACATCCGCTTAAAAATTGGCACAATATTTGGGCGGAAACACAGAGAGAAAAGAGGAAAAGTGCCTGTGTGTTCGACAGTGCTTGTTTTTTCTGTACTTATATGGATTGAACGTCCTTGCAGTTAATAGTTTGCCACTCCTTATTAATAAGGGGTTAGGATTTCAGTTGAGTGTTAAGATAAAGATTGCTATAAGCGTTTGTTTATGTAGTGAATGCAGTAGTCAGTAAAGTTCTTCTTCAAGAGTATCTTATGTGTGTGCAGTGCCTGTAAGTGTGCGGGGTCAGCATCCTCTCAGGGAGTTCTTATACCACCAGCGGGGCTGCCAGTAGCTGTCTGAGCTGAAGAGCAAGCTAAGAGCTGTGGAAGTTGTGGCTTTGATTCCTGCCCAGGCCAGGTGGAGAGTGCCAGGCATAGCAAACCACTGGGTACATGCACTTCTGCCAACACCATGGCACCCACTCTCATAAAAGGCATTAACCTCTTCTTCAGCCAGGCGGGCCTTTCATTGGGGTTAACAAATGCTTCATCTTGTGCAGCCTATAGCTTTAATCAAACACACAGAAAGTCATTTTATATTCTAGCCAAGCATGGAAAAGTTTCCCAATATAGCAGATAAGTCAAACAGTCTCTCTCAGGTATAAAATGATGCAACAGGAAGCTTGAACTTGTGTATGCAGCTGTACAAACTAAACTCTTGTGTTTTTATTATTCCACTAGATGTGCTGTAAATTTGGAAGTTTAAAAGGAAGAAATCAAATCTGTTCAAATGAGCAATGGTCTGTGCACCATTGGGCATATCTTTTTGATGTTATGAATCACTTCCAGGTTAAGAGGCGGAGGAAGAGGGAACAATATTCAATGGAATGGATCATGAAGGAATATGTAATGTGATGCACAACTGGCAGTGCTGACAGTATAAGCCAACGGGACAACCATCAGAGTAAGATGGGAGCAGAGGGTGAAGCTAATTGAAATGCTTAGCTGCAGATACAAAATTACATTTAACAAAGAAATTTCCAAAAAGGAAATTCAGCAAATAACACAATTTAAATGTCAATGTGTTATCACCGATACGAAATACAAAAACTGTTTTGTTTATCCTTTCCAGGAAAAAAATATAATGCATGAAATGTGTCATCCCTTAACTATGCTTTGCTTACAGAACTAGAGGTGTGTTATAGCTTGGTCCCCTCATACATGTGTCACTTGTAACAATCTTTACTTACACACAGCACACAGAGTAAGGTAGAGTGATGAGCAGTAAGGACCAAAGCGATCCTACCACAAACTCCACAAACACACACAAACATCAAGGTCCAGGGGGAGAACAAGAGAGACGATAGAGAGAGCCTGAGAGTCTGCTCACGCAGATAGAACTGTCAGGCTTGGTCAGGTTTACAAGCACAAAGAGGTGTGTGTGTGTATGTATGTGTATGTGTGTGTGTGTGTGTGTGTGTGTGTGTGCAAATGTGTGGGTGTGTGGGTGTGTGTGTGTGTGTGTGTGTGTGTGTGTGTGTGTGTGTGTGTGTGTGTGCGTGCGTGTGTGTAAGCATCGGATAACCTATAACCTGCAAACTCGATTGAGTGCAGCAGTGACAGCAGAACACAGAGACACATCAAAACCAAACCTCACCGACAGCTGTTTATATGCGGAGCATTTTATAAGGCGCACACACACACACACACACACAGGATCAGCGTATCAGAGTGTGAATATCAATAACCTTAGGCAGTTATAAAGAATGAAAGCTGACATCTTGTATCCATGATTGACACTGAACCACTGCATTTGTGTCAACGACAATTTACCAAACCTGAAAAACTAAATGCATCTGCTGACTTTCTCCTTGTAGCCTCAGGGGCTTTGTGTGTAAACCACATTGTTAAACCATTTTCCTCTCAGGTGAGCAGACCATCTGTGTGGTCAGCCTGTACTGTATCACATCTGATGCAGAAACATGTCTATTATCAGCACAATAGGTGCCTGCAGTCATCTACATCTACAAGGGACTTTGTGATCAGTCACATAGCAATGTTTTACTGTTATGTTAAAGTTGTGTGAAAAGCTCATCAGCAATTAAGTTGTATTGATATATGAAACAGAAAAACAGTGAACAGTCATGGAACCGAGTGCTGATCAATACAGAGCTGTCATGATTGCAGGGGTTAGGTATGCATCATGTTTGTACCCAGTTTATGTACAGTCATCCTCCTTCAATATAACTAACATATGCTAAAAGAGGAACAGCAGCAGTGCTGATGGCTACAGTAGTGTACTGACACTGTAGTCTGGTTCTTTCTTTATCTCTGTATTTGACCTTTTTAAATTGTTGGCCAGCCTTTTCTTATTCAAAACAAATTCAAAGTTTGATATGATCATCCTCATGGCTTTGTTTACAAGGCAAATTAAAAGTGCTATGTGTATATCAGTGCAGACAATGAAATACAATACGTTACTGCATTGTTTCACAAGCAATGTCCCAAAGACTCCCTGCCTTTACCACTTCCTATTCCTCCATATCTGTTTCATTTCAAATCTTTATAATCTCTCTCTCTCTCTCTCTCTCTCTCTCTGTCTCTGTCTCTGTCTCTCTCTCTCATTCTCTTTCTGTGTCTACCTCCTTGGCTTTTCTCTCTCCTGTCCACCCCTCCTCCTCCGGCTTGAGTTAATTCATGAACAGCATCATGATTGAATATTAATAATTCACATCAGCTCTCCCTGATGACTCATTACAACCCTTCAAATGGAGAGGGAGGGAGAGGGAGCCGGGCATACACAGATGAAAATATGAAAACGCATACACACACACACATACACACAGTTGATAGACAGACACTAAAGGTATTATCCAAACAAAAGTTTTTTTTTACTAACCTCCCTTTAAAAGTCAGATATTGTGCCCCAGAAAAAAAACATTAACACACATTCAGTCCAACATAATAATTGCTTATTTGAACAAGCTACGGCGGAGGTATGTGTGATGGCCGTGGCACGGTGAAATGGAGAGGAACGCAAATCCGGCTGTAGCAGACTTTTTTTTTTTAAAGGAATTTAAAGGAATCTTTTGAGAGTCGGACAAAAAGTGGAAGAGGAGCGAATCTAATGTAACCTTCCCCTTTCGAGTGAAAAACAATTATAAATATTAGAAAAAGAGACTTCATTGTATGTGCGCAAGTTATGTATAAGGGGGTGAGGTATTGAGTGTGTCAAGGTAAATTCAGTGAGTATTGGTCACTGAATAACAAGCGTGTTATTAAGCCAATTATTAAATATGCAAGGAGAATATTCACTTTAAATCAAGCGACCCTCAGAGGTCTTGCCAAGTTGTCATGGCAGTGACACACCGAAGAGGGACTAAATACAAAAAGTGTAGGTCTGCTTTGGATAATGATTTATTTCAAAGAATTTTCATGTTCTCCTTGAGTGCACTGGGAACAAATGAACGGTTGCCGAGCGCATGCACGTGTTTGTGTAACACACTGACATACCTTATCTAATGAAAATACTCAGGTCAGTCAAATTGTCCCCTCATCTTTATCTAAATAAAACCTCATTTAAATTTTAGTAAAACGCAGAGCTTAGCAGGACAGGCCATGCCTCGAGTCACGCACGCACGCGCGCACACACACACACACACACACACACACACACACACACACACACACACACACACACACACACACACACACACACTCTCTCACATACTGTTGCACGAGCATTTAGCCCCATTAGCAGAAAGCAGAGTTGAACACCTTGCAGACTGCGAGGTGTGTGTCGATCGAAGCAGGTTAAACCCAGGGTTCAAATATAAACAGCCGGATAAGTCACAATCAATAGCTTCTATCCCCCTGGCAACTGGTCAATACTTCCACACCCAGGCCCAGTCAAGAGAGAGGGAGAGGGAGAGGGAGAGAGAGAGAGAGAGAGAGAGAGAGAGAGAGAGAGAGAGAGAGAGAGAGAGACACACACACAAGGTGCCGGCTGGAGTTTCTATGTGCCTGTTTTGCGATAAGGATGTTAATGAATATATACGCAGTCGCACACACACATTGCCCCGGGTTGATAACCTGTTAGCAGAGCTGTGGTAACTCAATAGACAGCCGCTCTGAGGAAAAAAAAAGACAAAGAAAACACCACAGATTATTGATTTTCCTGCCGTGCCAGAATACCTTGAGCTGTGAATAACTCACTTTTAACAAACGTCTATTCTCAAGTACACTACAAACGGATGTGACACACACGCATACGTCTAAGGTTACTCTGTCCAGGCTGTTCCTCCTAAGTACTTCTTATTTGTCATAAACAGTCCTCGTCTTTCTACCTTTATATTACTTATTTATATATTTTTTTCTCCCTCTCCGCATCGTGGCCAGAAACCATACCCCTACAGTAGCGCGTCCAAAGAGTGCCAGGAAAAGAATATTATTTCTTGTGTGCGTGTGCACATGTGGATGCTGTGTGTGTGTGTGTTCGTCTCAGTCCTAAGCCTTAGAGGAGATGGACACCATATGCAGAGTGTTTTCACAGCCCTGAAGGAAATCATGACCATAGCAGAAAACCCCACCAGCTATTTCACTAAGGTCTCATTTGTCTGTGTCTTTGTGTGCGTGCATCTTGTGTGAGGGCACTGGTGAGTGTGTGGTGCGTGTGTGTGTGTGTGTGTGTGTGTGTGTGTGTGTGTGTGTCTGTGTGTGGGTGGACGGTGTAAGGCTGTGTGTGTTCCTTGTGTGATTTTTTTTTTGTTTCTGTATTGGCACGCACAGTGTTTCACACCCACCTCTCTCTGACCAGCACAAAATGAAAATAGTAAAAATATACTTCACTTCCCGTTAGCATGCCAGTCCAAGGCTTGGGAAGTGAGGTGTGTGCGTGTGTTTATATGTGTGTGTGTATACATATGCTTCCAAGGATGATGAGTGGGTGTGGGCAGTGTGTGTTTGGTGTTTTAAACTGCTCGAAACAAGGGTTTTCCACTGCAGCGAAATGCCATTATTGGGGTGCCGTGGCTTCACACACACTTACAATGACACACTCACACACGCACTTAACAATAATTAATCTGGGTTCATATATTCTTTAAGGCTAAATTCAATTAGTGATGGTGACGTGAATTGGGGTTTGATCTGAGTTGTGAGCCTAGGATGACTTGAATTAACTGTTGGGCTACATCAATCAGACTGAGAAAGGGAAGAAGATGTTCAAGAGAGGAGGTGATTACTTACTGATGAACTATTACTTTGATACAGACCGTCAGATGTTTTCTAACAGTCCCAGGCAGAGTCTCTCACCTTCTGCTTTTTTGTCCTTTGAACAACTTGTCCCAGCTATCAGACGCAGGCATCGTGGGAGAGCGTCCTCTTGTCTTTTCTCAGTCTCCAACGCAGCGTAGAAAAACGCAATCTACTGCCTGTTCCCACCTATAGACACCAGACCAGAGGAGATTGGTTGATTGTTTCTAATGCAGGCTCTAGTGAGGCCTTATCACTAGCAATAAAAGTCGGGAGCCGGGAGCTATCAGTGATGGCAGGCCCCGGCTAATACAGCTCAGCCTGAGCCATGGCTAATCATTTACAGCAGCGGGCTAAGCAGGGCACATGGCTCTATTAGCACCACTAGCATCATAAGCCTGATTAGTGAGTGCGCTTCCTTTTTCTTTTTATGTCGCCTGGCTATCTGTTTTGGTTGTGTGTATATCTGTGGACAATGAGGCTTTGGAGAAGAAGAATTCATGAAGCTATAGTGTGTAACTTTTTTTTCATATATGAGTTGACACAAAGTTGATTAAGCCTATCAGCTCCACAAAACTCTCTCTGTATTTACCAGTATGGCAACTTTACAAACTGGTGTCACCCGACCCCCCTGACACTGGCGAAGGAACTCATTAAAATCCCAAGAAGCGCAGAAGAAATGTTGCAGTTTTTTTTTTTTCTACTGCTAAGAAAAAAAACCTTGACGTTACAGCAAAGGGTATAATATTCACGCGTGATCACTGAAGACTAATTTCAAGTAGATGCGCCGACAGTGTTGTTTTAATTACTCAGAGTTCCTCACGGGGGCAACAGAAGTTACATACTGTAGCTTTAAGGATTCATAAGATGGGCCACTTTGAGAAAGCAGCCAAAAGAAGACAGAGGACCTTTAAAAAGGTGCACAGATGTGTTGTACAGGTGTAATATGAACTTGTCAGAGTGCCAAAAGGGGGAAAAAAACAGGCATCAGTGATTACCTAAAGAGCCATAGAGTCAGGAGACAGCCAGTCTTTATGATAGAATCAATAACCATTCATGCTCGGCTGCTCTGAAACCAGCAGTTTTTTTTCCTCTAACGCACACAGATCAATACAGGTGATTATCAGAGTTAACCGTTCACTCTCTGACTCTGATCCTCAGTCTCCAGACAGCAAAGCATTTAGCTCGATATCCTTAGATAACGAGCATAAGATTAAAACACATAGGGACAGGCACAGTATCGACATCACATCCAAAAAGATGCCGGTCAGTGGACACTGTACTCATAAAGTGTGGAATGACAGAATCAAATTGAATTTTTTTTTTCCTAAGTCCCACAACAACTCTCCACCACAAAATGGATTTCAGTCAAGTTCTGCTGCTCTTTAATGTTCTTCCTCTTTCTAAATTGTTAAGAATCCAGCACACTGCCATTGTTAGTGGCAGAGAGTAATGAAATACTGAGTAATTCCTCTTTTTTTTGGAGCTTCCCTGCCCTGCAACATTAGTGTGTGGCATATGGTGTGTTTTGTACTCGGATGCCCTTCTTGCCCTGGGTTGACTCTTTGTCTAAGGTCTAACCCCTCTCCCTCATTAGTTCTGATCCTCCGCAACCTCCTCTCATCTCTGGTGACACGCGGGTCAAGCCAAACACACTAATTACGCGGAATTGGAGGTGGAGAGCGTCAATGTTTAGAAGCAAAAAAAATAAGCAAATAATAATTAAAGCTCTGGTAAACAGTAGGCTGAGACACTGTAACACACACAAATAATACTTCATATACTGTATATATCCTTTTTGCATTTGCTTCAAATGTAATACAATTGTTTTCATTAAAAATGATAAAATCAGCTTAATTTTCTAGTGTAAAGTTGAATCTTGTATGTACATGAATCTCAGAATATCTAAGTATTTGGTACAGTATGTCCCCCTTTTGCTTTAATGACAACATGCACTTGAGCTGGCATGGACTGCAAGCCTTTTGGAAAACCTAATGGGCGCTGTTAACCAAGCATGATTTAACAATGATCCAAAGAGCTTCTTGTGTTGTCACAAAATGCTTGGTTTTCAAGTGCCCCAAAAATGTTCAATAGCGTCAGGGGAGGAGGAACGTCCATGACAGTCAGCACTCAGGACTGGACACATGAAAGCCCAAGACACTGCATTGCATTTTTTTTTTATTCCCCATGCAAACCGCTTGTCTGCTTTTTTTTTCTTCCTTTTTTTAAGATACTTTTTTGGTATTTTTTTATGCTTTATTTGATAGTTTGGACAGACAGAGATGAAATGGGGCAGAGAGGGGGAATGACATGGAGATAATGACCATGGGCTGGACTCATACCCATGTTCTTCTGCTTACACACACACACACACACAACACACACAGCATACATCAGAAAACATGGGACTTGTATTGATGAATATAATCTTTTACATACTGGATGTGTGTTTTCTGGACTATGCCAGAATATGTAACCTTCACATATAGGAGATGTTAATGTCCAAAAAAAAACTATAAAGATATTTTTGAACATAAACTTGTTTTTATTTACTGCACACACACACACACACACACACACACACACACACACACACACACACACAAGCAACCTCCGATCAATGCCTCCGGAATAAATACAAAATAATTCCAAGCATTTTTTTCTCTTCAGAGAGAGAGCTAAGCCAGCCAGAAACACCGGGCAGAATGGGTTACACGGCAGAATGGAGTGAACGTAATAGCAATAGGCCTTTCCTAATACTACAACCACACTAAGCACACACTCACTTCTCACACAGTCTATGCGGGTGCACAAATATGGACATTCATGCCTATTCAATAAGCCATAATTCCCCGACATGGCATGGAGTGACGTGCAGAGGAACAGAAATATGAAGTGTGTGGGGGGGAGGGGGTAGCAATGAGAAGTATTTTGCAATTCAAAGTCACTCAAAAACAATGTATATTCTGAAGCAGCTTGGTGCCACTAAACAAAAGTGCATGGTTGGCGGCGGAAAGAGAAAAGAAGGTAAGGAGAGTGAGAGGAAGACAGAGAGGGGGCTAAGATAACGAACCATTAAACTTGGCACCGCTGTCCAAAATCCTGAGGAGAGAGAGATAGAGCATCTTTAAACACTGTCATTTGACTTTGAACAAAGTGACTTTTGAAGTGAAAGAAGCCGTTTCCCCCTTTTTTTTCCTTTTTTCCCTTCCCTCCACATTTTAATGCTCCCTGCTCTATCATGTAAATCCCCATTCAAATTAGTTGGGCATTAGAGCCCTCAGCAGTAATGTCAGAGAGACTGAATGAGATGGGGGACTTAAGCACCTAACGAACAATGAAATTCCCAAGCCTTGGGACAGGACAATTAAGAAGCAGGCTTAGCCAATGATGAAAATTTATTGCTATCTAATACATATTTCTATTTTCTGAACACTAACCAATTTGAATGTGATTAAGGGGGGTGGGGCGCTTCATTAAAGAGACGCCAGCTCTCAGAGGTCGCTGGGAGAGGAGCCTTTTGATGTTAAATTACAAATACGGAGGAGAAAGGCACCGCCATTGTCTTTTTGGGGTCCAAGTATTGTTTTCCGCGGTTCCCCTTAAACGGGTTAGTTAACCCGTCGCTGTCCAGGAGAGATGCTAATATGACGGGCCTGGGGGAACAAGAGGATGGCGGTGGTGGGGGAGAGGGGGAGGGCTAGGAATGGAGAGGGCTTTTTAGTGGGATAATGGACAAAATAAATGCCTTAGCGTTTATTCCTTTCATCAAAATGAAAGCATCCATCCATTCATTGTTTCCTCCTTTTTTTCCCCTCTGTGCGTCAGTGTGTCTGTTGGCCACGCTCACAGCGGGGGCCGTCTCAGCCACTCGCACGGGAAAGAGCTCTAGTGAAAGAAGAAGAAGAAACGCAGGAGTAAAAACTAACAAGCCCATTAGGAAAACAAGGACAATTTATAGCAGATTACAGTTATGCTGCTCCCAATAAATATTAAGTGTTTTCCAAACTTGCCAAAATGGGTTTTAATGTCAGGACTTCAGAGGTCATACGGAGGGAGGGGGACACATTTCATTGCATCATGCAAAAAGTCTCAAATGACACCATCACTCAAGTTGAGTATGTTGGTGTCTGACACTTGTCCATTACTGTAAAACAACCGCATGATTTTTCTCTGATGATAAAATAAGAGGGGAGAGCTCGGGCGGCCAACAGCGCACACACACACACACACACACACACACACAGTCCAAAGCCAGTGACGGGATAGGGAGTGTGCTGGTGGTCCATACACAGGGCCAGCAGCAGTAAGAGGAGAAGTTCTGGACCGAAACCCTTTGGAGCTGAGAGCCAAGGCATCAGTGGCACGTTGTTTTTCAGACAGATATGAAGCTCTGGGAATGGCTTAGCAGAATACTCAGATACAGAAGCAGGAGAACAAAACGCATCTTGTTATTTAACCGTCCTGCTTCGGGGAGACAACGGACCATCATTTTGGGGTCGGAGAGCAGCAAACTGTGCATATATCTTCTTCTCTCCCTTGCAACACACTTACACACACTTACACACACTTACACACACACACACACACACACACACACACACACACACACACACACACACACACACACACACACACACACACACACACACCAGGGCCAGATTAATTTGTGTTAATGGATGCGTTCTCAGGCCTAGTTTGGAGGGGATAAAGGACATTTTCATTAACTTTCTTTATATTTAATGTTCAATTAGTTGCGGGTATAACCGGACCATAATCAGATGGAAATATGGGCAGGAATTAATGCCCCGGCAGGAAGAAAGAAAGACCAGGGGATTGGTATGCACCCCAATGCAAGCTGGGTGTGGATGTGTGTCTGTGTGTCTGTGTGTGTGTGTGTGTGTCTGTGTATTTCTGTGTGTGTGTGTGTGTGTGTGTGTGTGTGTGTGTGTGTGTGTGTGTGTGCGTGTGTGTGTGTGTGTGTGTGTGTGTGTGTGTGTGTGTGTGTGTGTGTGTGCGTGTGTGCACGCTCGTCATCAGGAGGGTATAAAAACCCGGTGCTCAGCATGCATAGCATTACAGTACAAAGGTTTAAATCTCATAAATACGTTTCAAGAGATTAGTGTAGATATTTACATGCATACACAAATATGTGCTGTTGTGTGTCAGATGAAGCAATGCCGTCGGGGGAGAAGAGACAGAATAAAGGAGGTTTACAACAGCATAAAATGGAAATGAATGACACGGGAAATAGAAAAATCAAACGCTTTATTGTGTGGGTGAGGTACGCTTTTATCATCCCTGATAGGCAGTGTTTAGTGTCGTGTGTGTGCGTCTGTGACTGATGCGGCGTGTTGTGTTGCATGTCACGCTGAATGATAGGATTACTCATTTTCCCCTTAGCAGAACACAAATCACTCTTTTATCCGCCATCATTGAATCTTTCCAGGGTTAAGTGTTTATGTTCACAGCTTCTCACCACACTCGCTCTCTCTCTCTCTCTCTCTCTCTCTCTCCGTGTCTGTGTGCTTGTGTGTGTTTGTGTGTCTCTCTCTCTCTTTTGCGCCTGTTGTTTTTGCATTCAGCAAAGTAATCCTTCAACAGCAAAGTGAAATGGCATGAACAAAATGTGACTGCTAAAAAAACAGTGACAGCGTATGTCCCACTTGTCTGGAGGTGTGTGTGTGTGTGTGTGTGTGTGTGTGTGTGTGGGAGCATGTCTTGCTGTCTGTCATGCACTCGCACACAAACTAACGCTAAGCAGTTTATAGACAGAGATGCAGAAACAAACAGAAAAGAGTTGAAGAAAAATTAAGAGGAAAAATGGGAAACTGAGAATAATACACTGAAAACTAAGTGTGTGTGTGTGGGGGGGGGGGGGGGGTTACTTTCTGGGGATTCAATGACTGGAATCCTGACTTTTTTTATTCCACCTTGTGCACTCGTATAAATCCCTTCTAACACCCATTCCCATCTAGAGGTGGTTTAAGTGGAGGTTGTGGCAGGTGCGACATCTTTTTCAATACTTTCGAGGTATTTCGAGGTCCCCATCCACTTTGCCGCTGTTTGACATTGTGTTTCTCCCACAAACGCCCTACACACATACTCACAAGAAGCTAGTTATTTGCAGGTAATAACTCATGAAGGCCTCCAATTGAAAAACAAGTGTCAAAAGTGAAGGCAGCATAGTATATTCATTTAAGGCAGTGAACATAGACACGTGGTATTTGTTCCTTTCGAACACAGAGGTTGACAGAAGATGAAAAGAAAAAAAAACCTCAATAGTCTGCGTTTGGAAGGGGGTCATGGCGAGATCAAGGGATCATCTGTCAAGGTTATGTCTGATCCTTTTATTTCTTTCCATCAGATCTGAGATGTATTAAATCTTCAGTCTCTCATCAATACTAGCATGCTAAAGTGAGAATCAGTTGAGGCCTTTGTCTGCCACGGCCTCCGAATTTCACACACTCAAACATACACATGCTTCAAGACATCAACCACATTCTATTAATTTATTTTTCTAAAACCCCATTCAGTGAGTGGAATATTCTTACTGACAAGGACAGCTGTGGGATGAGTTATCTTTGAGGAAGAGGGAGGGAGAGAAAGACAGAGGAATAAGCAAGACACCAAGACACTGCACCCACAAAAATGCTCACTGTTTCTTCTATATGCAATGTGCTTCACACGCCTCCACTTTTTCCAATTAATCTAATCAACGTAGGCCTATATGTAAATAAAAAGGAAGTTCCGATAACGTTAAGTGTATTTCATTAGTCCTTCATGTCCGTGCCAAAATAAACTAGTTACACTTTCAAATCATCTTTAGTCATAGTCAATGAAATTTCTAGTCATAGTCGATTCACAAATGCAATGTCCCCCTCCCTGCCTGTATTGGCTTCAGTGTTTGTGCACTCCATTCAAGTGAATTCCTTCCCTACTTTTTCAAACAATTTCATGCTCTAATTCCAAAGCCTTGGAACTGCTGGAAAGATAACGGCGAAACATGGAGGAAAAATCGGATCATTTGGCTTACGATTCCCTCTGAGTTCATTAGCTGCCCGCATTAATTAAAAAAAAACAAACAGGATAAATTGACCACAAATTGGAACTTTGGGTTGGAATCTTGTCAGCAATCCAATAACGGTTTGAAAAAAGAAAAAAAGTCAAAAATATAATTTCAATTACAGTGTAAGCTGTCTAAAGCTGGGGTCAGATCTGCCTCCTCTCTCCCTGAACTTCAGGGCTTCCCAGGCTGTGTTCTTGGTGAGAGCATCCAGGGACTTGAATACAGACGATTACTGAGGTAATTTGGCTGAAAGCCCACTTGAATCGGGCCCCAGACCCTCGATACTATCAGCCTCACAATTAACCAACAAAAACAGATAACCTCCAAATCTCTTCAAGCCGTTGCAAATCTCTTCAAGCCGTTGCAGCTATAATAGCTCACCGTTTCCTGCCCGACACACACACACACACACACACACACACACACACACACACGTGCATATACTGTACATATACTGATACAGTACAGATGCACGCACGTGAAGTCACACACACAAAAATGCTCGCGCAACGAAAAAACCCCAAATACACTGCAGGGATTTCTGTCCAATTAATATGCATGCAAAGCAATTTAGAACCCAACAAGATGTTTTTTGTCTGACTGCTCCAGGGTAATTTAGCACTTCTGTTTCCACACAAGCCTGCCACGGAGGGAGGGGAGCAAGAAGAGAAAGAGGGGTTAGAAAAGTGGAATGGATTTCTTGATTAAAACTGGCCTACCCCCCCCTCCCTCCCTCTCTCTATCGGCATACAGAGTCGCTAGGCCGCTGCTAACACACACGCAGCAAAACATGCAGGAATCCATATGCCCCAATACAGAAGGCAGCATCATTGTTAATTTCCTTTGTTAGCCGTCTGCTCCCTTGGCCGATTTATTTGTGCTGGTGTTTTTAGTGAGCGGCGGGTTCAGAATTGAATTAACAGACATTCGTTCACTGGTACATTCCTCTGTCTCGCGTCCCGGTGTGTGTGTCAGTTTTACATATTGTCCAATAATTGGACTTAGATTACTGTTGATGTGAATGCATGATCACACTGAAGCTCTCTGTGTGTGCAACGTGCCGGCTTACAGAGATGGTTGAGCTGCCTGAGATGGTTCCTGTAAAAGCCTGACGTTTAAACACTTTAAATGATTTCTCAGAAACGTCGCAGTCAAAGAGGAGCTGGAGAAAATACGCAAGAAATGTTTATGAAATAAGAAGGCCCCCATTTTGTTTGACGCTTTTATCTTTTTGCTCGGCAACACTGTCACTCAAACATCTCTATCTTGATTCTGTATCTCAAACACACACACAGACACACACAGACACACACACACACACACACACAGACACACACACAAACCGAGATGTTGTTTTTTTGTGTCGCTGACTAGCTTACCTTTTTCGCCCGTCGAGTAATTATTTACAGCAGTAAACAGGTGGAAGTGACATGGGAGATCTTTAGATCAGAGTGAAGACAAATTCAGGAGGAGATAAGAAAAACAAATACAGGAAAAAAATGTGTAAAAAAAAGACCAACAACTCGCCCCCACCTCCCTCCTCTTCACCCATTCCTCACGTAATTAAACCTATAGTCACTTTCAATTAGCTAGCCTTTCTCCCCGTGCACGCCTTGGTGCAAAAATTAAGTAGTCAATTAGCCAATTAACATGTGAGCAGGTCTTTGTGTTAACGAGGCTTTTACAAGCTGAGGCAACCCTGCAGTAATGGCAGACAGGGCAATAGACGCCGTGGGACTATAGTTTACGCCACACAGCTCCTGCAAGACCTAACAAACACACGCACACACACACACGCACACACAAGTCTCACACACTCACACGTGTGTCTCTCACACACGCACACGCACACGCACACACACACACACACACACACACACACACACACACACACACACACACACACACACACACACACACACACACTTGTATTTACTCTGCTGCAAACCCTTAACTCATATCCCTCATAGCAGATGGACTTGCTTGCTACTTTAGTCCAGTTCTGTGATTAGATGTCTTTCATTAGGGTGAATCAGG
>NC_137233.1:29174655-29287155 GCF_949987685.1 Ammodytes marinus
CTGTGTGTGTGTGTGTAGCTGTGTGTGTGTGTGTGTTTTCTTTTTCTTTTCTTTGTTTTTTTTAAGGGCTTAGTAAAAAGGCTGCCCGCTCTGCCTGGGCTCTAAAGCCACTCAGACAAGCAGTGTTTTAGTGTAAACACACAGTGTTTTCCCCTTACATGGCCATGTGCTGCCAAACTGTGTTTGTGTGTGTGTATGTGTGTTCGGGATGGGTGATTATGGTCATTATTAACCTGCTCTGTGTGTGTGTGTGTGTGTGTGTGTGTGTGTGTGTGTGTGTGTGTGTGTGTGTGTGTGTGTGTGTGTGTGTGTGTACTGGAGTGGACTGAGCTCATGTCCTAGAACGATATTGTTTATACAGTGCCAGGTATTTTATGTCACTGTACCACTATACAGGGCTGTCCTTCATCTCACACACCGCTGTAAAGCTCTCTGTGATTTGTCACAGCCAAAATATCCATCAAGCTAATAAAAGGAGAGAAGAGTACATGGTACATTTGAATGCAACATGCTTGTCAGCTTTGTAGGCAGTACTACTAGTATCTTGGTTCTCACTTCTAGATCTCACACACACTATGCGCCAGTGGTCAAATCATTTGCAAAACTGGTGACTTTTTGAAAAAGAAAACTTTATCCGGGACACTTTTTGATTGCTCTGACACTTTTCCATTAGTTCATTAGCTCTATCAGTGGCCATATATGGCAAGTAAATGAAGTTGGAGTGTTTTTATAGCCTAAAGACAGTACAGTCTCCTATCGTGAGGATAATGTGTCTTTATGATAGTGACTATTATAACTTTGGGCAGTCAGACTGGGACACGGGGGAGTGTGAGGGGTTGGGGTCCCCTAAGTCTTGGTAATGAAGCTCGATCCATCTCTCCTCCTTTCGCGTACACACACACACACACACACACACACACAGACACACACACAGACACACTCAAATTGGCCAACTCTAAAGGCTCTAAGGGCACCGAACATTGTGATTACGACCGGCTGGCCATGAAAAATTAACACTTTTATCTCTCTCCCCTCTCTCTCTCCTCTCTCTTTATGGTTGTTACTCCTCGCACGCCCCCCATCCCCCTGTTCTGTCCATCACCACTCGTCTCTACCTCCAGCCCAGCGATACTTTTCCAATTTTCCTTCAGTGTCTCCCCCCCTGAGCCCAGGGGAGGACTGGGGGAGAATGGAGCTGTGATTAAGTTGATACATTCTAGATAATAAAAGCAGAATGGCTATCATTCTCTCCTCTCTCTCTTGTACGCAGGAGTACTTAAGCCCCAACCACCGCACCCCACATGCCCCCTTCTCTCTCTCTCTCTCTCTCTCTCTCTCTCTCTCTCTCTCTCTCTCTCTCTCTCTCGCTCTGGGCACTTTGGACACTGATAGACCAACCATATGTAAGGACAATGGAACATATATATGGTTTTCCTTCTCGTCTCCTTGCTCCATATCATGCATTACTGCAGCAGGGCCGTTCCACTTGCTGGTGTCACACACGTTAAAAGTCAGGAGAAGATTAGCTCAAGTGCTGCTATCTGCTACAGCTTCTGTCTGTCCACATGTCTTCTTTTTTTATTCCCCTGCTTTTAGTTCCTTTACTCTGCTTGTCCTACTTTACCATCATTGTATATTTCCATTTTCTTCCCCATTAAAAGTTTTGCAAGGGGGGGGGGGATATATAAATAATAATGAACTTGGCTTGACTATGTCTATATGAATGCAGTATTCTGTGTTTGAGTGTTTATCATGAATTATCATGGTGGACACTGTTGACCTGTCCACATGGTTGCAGTCTGCAGTGTTTATTGCAGCACTCGGCCACGTTTTTATGGATGAATAAAGTGCAAATTAGGACAAGCATTGTTACCTTTGTAACAAAGTTGCATTTTAACCAGCAAAAAAAACTCTTGGACATTCTTTTAACTGTCTCAAGTGGTCCTGCTTTCAAAGGGAAGGCTGGGTACAAGGATTAAATGTTCTATACTTGCAGCAGTGAGTGGCAGTGCAGATACAAAACCTTACCTGAAGGAACATAATGAAAAAAATGTTATTCAACAGAAAAGTCCGAAGAATGTTTTTGAATCAAATTAAATATTTGTATTTCTCTGTATGTTATTGAATCATTTTGTCTAAATTATAAATAGAAAATTCCTAATTTGAAGCAGAAAGAAAAGAAAAAAAAACAAGTAAAGAGGAGGACAAATCTGAGCAGGCATTCAATGCTAGCTTTTTGCTACTTGTCAGCCTTCTGTCATTTCTGTCCGAGGACACCTTCAAGACCAAGAAAAGTATCTTGGTTGGAGACCCAGCTTTTAAACAGTGCTTCAAACGCCTCAATATTGACCAGATAAGGTTTACATAAACACTGTAGTGTGCTGTTGTACAACATATACAGGCCTCTGACGCCAGTAGAAAGCACGAGGACCTCTTGTATTTCACAGAGGCTAACCAAAATCCAAAAACCTCTAGAATACACAGTAAATATTCTCTCTCTGTCAATCTGATCAGTTTTTGTTTCTTTCTGGCGCCCATACTTTCACCTTCTACCACTTACTAAGCCTACAATAACAGCGGAGTCAAAGAAAAACTGTGCGTCACATATAATCGGTGGGTGACCTTCTCGTTCGGGGAGACCTTCACTGTCTTTTGTTTTGTTAATGTTAATATCCACTGAAATATTGACCTGCTTAGACTTTACTGGCACTAGAACTGGCCTTGATGCTTCCACAAAAAAAGAAAAACATCCACCCATTGCACACTCGCACAAAAGGGTCCGGTAAAAAACAGTCCAAGGGGGGGAAACGGACAGTCGAGTGCTCTTCTGCCAACGGAACACTTTGTTCCTCCAGAACGTAAACATACTGATTTATCTCAACAGCCCTCTTCAAACACTGCCGGCCTCTCTTCCTCTTCTCCTCTCTTCTCCTGCAACCGCTCTCTCTCTCTCTCTCTCTCTCTCTCCAGCTCAATGCCCTGCTGCACCCCGCTGCCCTCTCTCACTTTGGGACCTTGTGATGTCTGTGTTAACACTCGCAAACACCAGGCGGACCTGATCACCTCTGGGTGTTTTTTTTACTCTTGACCTCTCTCTCTCTCTCTCTCTCTCTCTCTGGACCCACTCACGTTGGTATTGTTCCCATACACAGAGAGCTTTGCCCTCTTGGATGAAAAAAAAAGAAAAGAAAAAGAAAACGTCACACCAGCAGCGGGGAGAGCGGGAGAGATGCTAAGAGCAGCTTTGAAACAAAATGACACATCCATGCCCACAAACTAAGGATGACCAGCCCTCTTTACCTATGGCATCATGCACTCATGCTGCCCTTTTCCTCCTTTTCTCTCCCTCTCTCCTCAGTTTCCTTTACAGTTTAGCTAAATACAAATCGCCTTCTTTTTCTGCTATACCTTTTTCTCTTTCTCCTCTCTCAGGATGGATGTTTGATGGCTCGCACTGATTCCCACGTCACAGGCAGACTGACAGTTGACATTCTCCCTTCTTTTAAAAAGCTGTCCTGCTCCTTTATTTCCTTGGCTGTGCTTAGATTGCCAGACTATTGTCAGAGGTGTAGCGATGGGGAGGGGGAGGGCAGGGAGAGAGATAGCAGCTTTTCATAGTCTTCTTCTGATTGTGTGATTTGCGGGCGAAAGGTAGAGGTAGAGCGGGAAACGGAGAGCGTGGAACGTGTACGGCCGGAATAAAGAGACAAAAAGTAAAGAGAGCGCAGAGGTGTATAAAAGGTGTCACTTGCTTTCATTCACTCCTTCATTCATCCATGTATCCAAGTCTTTTTCCTGCTTACAGGGCTGCCACGGTATAACAAACGCAGACACTGAATATCAGCGGAATACTACCACAGCATGGTCAGAAAGGGGTGATGAGGGAGAACCCCCGGATACTTTTTTGTGAATGTATTTTTGAGATCCCCCCCACCCCTACTGTAAGCTTCTGTGTACATTGTTTACATGTCTCATGACTTCCTCTGTTCTTTTTTTTCTTCTTTTTTGTCATCCGTCTCACATGAAAAGATTTCCACAACAAAAGATGCGGCTCTTGTAATTGAGTTTGTCCATGTGGAAAAACAATACAAGCCAGAAAAATACTTAATGCCTGGTATTTTGTATACATGTCAGATCGCATGAGTGTAAGTTTAAATTGGGGCCGTTTGTGCATTGTGTGTGAAAAAAGAAAAGAGGGAGAAGAGCTGAGTAGAGAGAGAGGAGGCAATTGGGCGTGGGGGGGGGGGGGGAGAATGCGTAGAGGAGACATAGAGGAAGTGGTACGGAGCTTAAATGCTCTAAGCGTGGACAAGGAATCCTTCACTTTCACTATGACTGTGTTATATAATAATCTAGTGGAAGAAAGTACATTTACTGTTAATTGAAATAGTTTAACTTCACATGAATATTTTCTGTTATGTATTTTTATATGTGCATATTACTACTTTTCAGGGTATTTGTTGTATTGTTACTAGTTTTTCTTGAGTATTTCTTCCACCACTGTCAAAGGATTAATTGATGAATCTGTTTACGTTGCTTGATTATTGTCAGTCGATATAACACAGCTTTAATTCCAGTGTGTAAAAGCCTTAAGTCCTGTTGGGTTCACATAGAAAAAGGTCCTGTAGTAAATGAATCTCATATAGTCATATTGGAAGAAAATTGTTATATTATTATTATATCTAATCAATGACCGCATCAGTTGAGTTAAAATGAAATTAAATACTTGTTTTGTAGCAGAAGACACCTACATGAATGACGCTAACGTCATAACCATCAAACAAACACTTGAAGCCGATAATGCTTTATCTGGCCACACCAATTTTAAACATACTAAGAGGGCGTGCCATGGTTTAATATATTTCAAGCTGAAAGACATGAATATTATTTTTTTATAAATAAAAACAAGCATGGTGGAGGTTCAAGGTTCAATCAATCCTGTCTTTTTTTTTTGATGAAGAGGCGTCTCCCCTCTCAAACCCTCACCCCCGCTTTTCCACTTTCTGCCACTCGTCCGCCTGTGTGATGTGTTTAAGCCAATCCCACAATAAAGGATGCGGCCATACATATTCATGATAGAAATCTAGTAATTAGTAACCCCCCCTTCTTCCCATGCACACGCACACATACACACACAGTCTTCATGCATATGTATGTCCTTGGCAAACAAAGGCAGTGGCAGCGTGGGGCATTCTCTATTAACACACACATCCACGTGTGATGGCACAGATAGCAGCCCTGCCACTCACACACACACACACACACACACACACACACACACACACACACACACACACACACACACACACACACACACACACACACACACACACACACACACTGAGAGATTGCAAGGTTGAGAGAGGAGGGGTTTCCCTCTCACATCAATAAAGAAACCTATAATTTCCTCCGGGTTGAAAAACAGCCTTAAACACAGGCTCAGATCAGCACTGACTCCCAGCTACTCACTGACACACACACACACACACACACACACACACACACACACACACACACACACACACACACACACACACACACACACACACACACACACACACACACACACACACAGCCCTGCATCACTATTGCATCACATTTAACAAAAGACAGTTAGGCATATTTAAGAACCCAAACCCTGCTGGGATGCTGCCTCCCCAACTCCCATCTCTCTGCAAACACTCTTCCACACACACACACACGCACACACACACACACACACACACACACACACACACACACACACACACACACACACACACACACACACACACACACACACACACACACACACACACACACACACACACACACACACCCTGAATGCTATCTCTCGCTGGCGGAACAAAAACAGCAGAATGCAAGTGAGAATTGGAACAATCAATGCAAAATGGTTGCGTCATGTGAAGTGCGTCTGCTGCTTTGAACCTGAAGGGGTTGCAGGGTTTAGCTTTTGTGGAACAGGGGTTTTGTGCCATCTGACATCCTGAGCCTTCCAGCAGAGAGAAGTTTCGATCCAGTTTTGCTGAATTAGATGATAAAAAGACAAGGGAGACAGGTGAGTTAAAGAATGAGTTAGAGGTGACAACAAGCTGAAAGCAGGGTTACCTAAAACTCTTTTTTTGTTAGACTTTTTTCTCACTCTCCTATCGACTTCTTGTTATACTTACGGGTGTCAAAAGTGTATTTATGTCAAACTCTCACGGTCACGCAAAACCAAGAGATGAAGGTTGCAAATGTAGAAAACCAAAGATAAGTGGAAATGATGTATTAGTTTAATCACAAAACAAACAAAAAACATTCAAAAAATCAATTTTGATAGAAAACTAAAAATAGGACTTTTTACTTTAATGAACAGAGATAACGATAAAGTTTAGAAGTGTAAGCTCTAACCATAAAACAGGCAACACAGTTATTTTGAGTGGAGACACTTTTTTGGCTAGAGCTGAGCTAAAGGCACACACATGCATTCACGCGCAGTAACAAACACAACCAGGAAGTTGTGTTGAGTTTGGGCGACCTGGTGAAAGAGAGGCCACTGGGCAAAAACAATGCCAAAGCTATCCCCTCCACGCTGAAGAAAAGAAGATGGCAGCAGGGAGCGGAAAAAAAGAAAGAAAAGGAAAGTAGGTCAGAAGGACTGCAGTGCCGCACGCCACAGACAAATGGATTATTTCTTCACTTTGCCAAAGAAAAAAGCCAGGACAGTGATGAATGAATTATAGTAAATTAATTAAAACATCTAGCATGGACTCCTCTAAAAATTTGAAATGTGTAATTTTTTTTGTTGTTTTTTTTACTCTCAGTAAGAGTACAAAGACATTTCTGGCACTCATTCCTTTTCCTAACATTATGGAGCACAGCAAAGTATACATGGAATTAATGTAGCCAGAACATGAATATAAAAAGTCTAAATGATTTCACCCAAACGACTGTCAATCATAAAGCTCCTTTTATTTTCATTCAGGGTAATAAAAAAAGGGTAGAGTTAAATACTGCCAACACTGTTATACTCACGTGGACTTTCTACATTTATAACTTTATGCAATTTTTAATTTCCTTACTCTGAATGTCATACAATCTGCTCTCCTCAGGAGGGACAAAGCTGTCGCTAAGATTATAATACATTAAAAGGCAAAATTGGGGGGTTGCAGGGCTTTGCCGGGGACACACACAATAGGACTATCTCTGCTCAGGTAGCCACAGTCCACCGAAACTATTTGAGCAGCACCACCAGCTGAGAGTGCTCTCTGTCCTTATTATCACATCTTCAAATGTGCGCGTGCTCAAACACACACACACACACACACACACACACACACACACACACACACACACACACACACACACACACACACAGAGAGAGCCTTTACGCTTTCTGAACAGGCTCATCTAAGGTTGTAATGGGTCAGGTATAAAGGGCTTTTTTGTGTGCATGTCAATCAGAGAAGTATGAAAGCCTATGAGCATGCGGAGAAAATGAGAGGTTTGCCACAAAGAAACATTCAGCCGCCTAAAATAATACGGCTCAACAGCCATTCAGGGGGCTCTCTCACTTCAGCATATGAATCATAGTGAATAATCAGGTTTCTACCAGGCCTTTAAATGAGATGGCATCAGCATTGAGAGGTGCGAAACAGAAGAAATAAGAAGTGATAAAGATCTGATGTTGGCCGTGTTCAAGTATTTTAGAGGTTTTGATTAAGTCCAATGTGGTTCATATAAAATGTGAATACACCTGCCACACATTACCTTACAAGACCGTACATATTAAGAATAAGTCTCAAACTTGGGAAACGTCTCTTCCCAAAATAAAAGGGGTCAGAAAGTCCCAGTCCTCACACCGGACACAAAAAGACACAACCGCTCCTTATTGGGTTAAAGGTGGAGTCAGCGATTTTGAAGAGTGATTGTTGTCAGAATCACTTTTTGTCAAAATCAGAGAATATCTTCTCATAATCCGCTACCTATCCGTACTGTGACTGCCCTGAGAAGAAATCTGGTCTTAATACACAGTATTGGTTCTGTAAATGGTATGTAAACAAAGGGGCCCACCCCCTTGCATGCCCGTTTACAGAGCCTAAGCTGTGTATTGACACTGGATTTTTTTGAGTAGATATTCACTGATTGTTTGAAAAAGTGATTTTGACAACAAACTTTCCCCTATAACTGACTCCCCTCCGCTTGGTTTGTGAGGTAAATAATGTCGGGAGAAGACAGAGTAGGAGGGAGATGTAAGAGAGGGGGGGGGGGAGAAGCAGGAAATGAACTAAACTCTGGTAAACTGCACCTGCAGGGATCTCCTCCTGTGTATAATGAGAGTGTTTAATGAGTGCACACTGCTTAACGCCTCTGTGTGTGAGTGTGAGTGTGTGTGTGTGTGTGTGTGTGTGTGTGTGTGTGTGTGTGTGTGTGTGTGTGTGTGTGTGTGTGTGTGTGTGTGTGTGTGTGTGTGTGTGTGCACGCGCTGGCTGTGATAATTGAATAGAGACACAGTCTTCATTCCAGCCCCCAGCGCCCTCACAAGGAAAAAAACACAACAAAAAAACTCATGAATACATTTTGTGCGTCCATTGCACATTTCTGTTGTTCAAGTTGTCCTCTCCTGTTCCTGGCATGGCGTCTATAGAGTGCCCATTCACAATCTCATGGAATAATATTACAGTTAAGTGGTGTAATAGAATTGGGGAATATGAATAATTAAAATACATTACTTATACGTATGTGCATGTCTGTGTCTGGGCACACGTGTGTCTGTGGGAATATGCAATGATATAAACAAAAAGTGTGGTGTGAAAGATGATCCTAAACTGAAAAACAACAGGAAACGGACAAATACAAATAAAAGTGAGACAATGTAATCACACGTTTTCTTACATAAAGAAAAGACCAGAACATGAAGGGGGTGGGGCTGTGAGAGAGAGGAGAGCGGGAGACAGGAGGGATGGGGCAAGGTGGTAGGAGAGATGAGCAGCTCAATTTATCAAACCCTTTGCTGGGGGAGACTAATTAATTTGTTTGTGTGATTGCTTTCCACACAGCGCACATACATTCACACTTATTAAACGTGCCCGCTCACACACACTAGTCACATAAACAACTTGACAGACCATAGCACACACACACGCACATACACATACACTGACCAAGGGTACAGCTCACTCATTCATCTCTCTCTCCCATTCTTTATCTTTTCTAAGTCTCTCTTTTTAATATCTGGTTTCCCCTCCATTATCTCACTCTTTTCTTATAGGGCTTTTGTTTTGTTTTCCACTTGTTGATACCATAGACTGTATATTATTTTAATATACCCATGTTTCCACGCCAAATTAAGATTTGATATGAGCAGGTCCTCAATGAACAGTTTGCAGAGTGGCCCAAGTCTCCTGTATCAGACAGCAGCCATTAATATTTGACTGCCAGTGAAGCTAATGGTTTACTGAACTGAAATAGTGCAGACACCATCAATAGAAAAAAAAAAGCTAATAAGTTTTTTAAATTTTCGTATACAACAGCTTAGTATAAAATCATTACAAAATAAAAGTTATATGGCCATTGAGCGCTTCCTGAATTATGTTAGCACAGAATTAAGTGCATACTTAGACACTATTCTCACAATTATACAAACACTAATGTGTAACCTTTAGCGAGCTGTTAGCTAGAGACGTAAACATTGGCTTTCACCCACCTAGGTAACATTAGCTTAAAAGTGTTTAGCTGATGTAGGCTATTTGAATGTATACCTGGCTTATAGTTAGCTTTAAGTTTACCTTAATTTAGCAGTTGCTCAGCTGACTTTGAGAAACATAGCATTTCCTACTCTGTCATTTAAAAAGGAAAATTCTTCCTTTGGCATTTTTTACTGTGCCAGTAATGAAAATACCAAACCGCTAACATCACAGAAAATTGATTAATGAAGATTTGTGTTCACTGGAAATGAACTTGTTTCACTATTGCATTCCTGCTCTTACAGGCTACTTGTGAGTGTCTCCAGTCTTCTTATGCTGACAATTAGGCACATCTGCAGACGTCTGCTACACGATAAGTATAAAAACAACTAGTCTGAGCAAGAGAGAGAGAGAGAGAGACAGACACACACGCACACGCACGCACGCACACACACACACACACACACACACACACACACACACACACACACACACACACACACACACAAACAACCTTACCCACACAATAACCACCTCCACATTCCCTTAATCCTTTGCAGGTGACTGTTGCATCTGCTGGTTACAGGGAGGAAGAGCCAGCTTATTTGAAACAGGAGCGGGTGAAAGAAAGTGTTTTAAGGTAAAACTGTATGCAGAAGCTAAGCCAAAGATTTCACTTTTGTGGTTCCTAAGAAGGTCTCTAGTTTACGTTTCCAAGGACCTGGAAGGAGTCTGGAAGCCATAAAAATTAAAAGCAGATTTTGTGGAGTTTGTTTCTATTTAGCATTCCCATTGTGTAGTGTTAAATGGTGACTGGTTAGGAGGATGAGTAGTGTGATTATTGTCATGATGACGATGATGACAAATGGATACAAAGGATACAAACCATTTACTTCCTATATCATCAACATATTAAATTAATTTACATAAAGAGATAGGCCAGGCTACCTCTCCAAATAGGCTACACAAAAAAGTAATACCGTCACCAGTCCCAGTCCAATGCCTGTTGTTAAAGCTATTTGACAACATCAACATTTAGTTATTAATAGGGCTGTCAAATTAACGCATTCATTTTGATTAATTAATAACAGAAAAATTAACGCAAATTAATCGCACTTCTATAGTGCCCTTTGACCCGGTGCAAAAGAGGTGAGACGATAGCTGAGCTGCACTTGTAGCTTGCAGACACGGCCCGCACTGGATTAAAGATTAAAGAAAGAAGCAGGGGAAAGGGGCCGAGGGCTCTATGGATGTGTTATGGGCTGCTCCGGGCAAATAAGCATGAAGGTAGGAATACGTCTTATGTTATTCTCCGCAGTGTCTGTGCATTATTGATTTAGTGGGTGCCTAATTAACAATGTAGGTTCAAAACAGTATCTCTCAATCTTCCTCCGTGTCTCACTTCTGTTTGCTAGCTGCGATCGTCTCCCGCTAACAGACACCCATTGCCTCTCACTCTTCCTAGCATATGCCTGTCTTTTTTCCTCCTTTGTGTGTGTTTGTTTGTTTGTTTGTTTGTTTATATATTAGGGACAGTGCATATTCATGAACAGCTGTAACATTTACAGCTGTAAAAATGCCAGATTTTAGCAAAAATGCTAGATTTCATCTGTTGTCCCTGGCATGCAAAGAAATACATGTTAAAAAAAGAATACATATACAAAGGCACAAATAACACAAGAAAATAGAAGAGTTTAAAGGTGGTCACAGACTCGGTGTGTGTGTGTGTGTGTGTGTGTGTGTGTGTGTGTGTGTGTGTGTGTGTGTGTGTGTGTGTGTGTGTGTGTGTGTGTGTGTGTGTGTCAATATTTTTGGCTATGAGTAGGACGATGGTGAATGTGCGCAGCGCTGTCTGTTGTGGGAGATAGACAGTCGTCATTTAGCCTGCTTGTTTTTTTGTGTTTTTTTTCGGCGTTAGTAGTTCCTAAATTTATTTCATAGAAACCTGGCTGAGGGGAGGAGACAGAAGTTACGAGAGAAAGAGAGAAAGAGAGAGAGAGAGAGAGAGAGAGAGAGAGAGAGAGAGAGAGAGAGACGAACGGTAGCCTATACAGTTGTTTATAAACAGGCATAAAAGTGTCATATAAGTATGCGATTAATTTAGATTAATTAATCACAGAGCCTGTAATTAATTAGATAAAACATTTTAAACGCTTGACAGCCCTAGTTATTAAGTAATGTTTGAATTATTATTTGATAAAATATTACCAACAGTTCAGGGATGTTCAAGCAGCAACCTGCTGTTTTGAAATAATACCCTGTTTGTGAAGAAAGGGGTGGAATTAAAAAAATAAATTATATTTTTTTACAAGATTAATCAATTATAGAAAATAAGTAATAATCAACCAATTAATCGATTTTTTAAATAATCGTTAATTGCAGCCCTTAGAATAATGATGTTATACTTATAATTGTGACATAATAATTACTTGTATTATACTGGCATGTGGCCTAATATAAAATATTTAGTTTGAGTATCAGCTGAGCAAGTGGGTGTGTGTGCACGGTGTGATGATTTGAGGTTATGATGATGGGAACTTGGCTATGGGCATAATATACTGTTGGTTCATTGTCACATTAGATGTTCAAACCTTCTGTGTATAGCAGGTGTGCCAAATGCTCTTGTTTATAGTTTATAGGTGTTGGTGGATTTGTTTCAATCAATGACTCATTCTGTGTGTCTTAAAGGCATTTAGAGAAAACAGAAAGAACCATATCCATAAGAAGGCAGATCTTTTCCTGCGTACTCCATTGAAATTGAAATGCTGAGAATTTAAAGCAGAGTTAGCTACCTTTAACACATGTTTATGGGTGATAAACCATGACCATGTGTTAACACACTTTTGGCAAGCCTGGGCAATGTTACGAACGCATAAATGACAGAGAGGAGAGACACAAATATGCGCATATATGCTTGCACCTGTCTGGACAACCCTGTAGTGGATTGATGTGCTTTGGCCTCTGGTCACAGTTTAATTAAACTGCACATCACTGCAATGCGCGCACAGTAATACAATACAGCTAAGAAGAAATCTCATGTGTCTATCTCTCTCTTTCATTAATTATACAAAAACACAAGTAATTTTCCATCTCTCCACCGTTTCCTGCTTCGGACTTTCACTAGCTGTAACTGTTTTTTATGATTCCTTATGTTCTCCGGTTGACTTTGTTGTGTTTCTCTCGGCCTTTCTTTCTTCCTCTCTCTCTCACACACACACACACACACACAAACACACACACACACAGTTCTAACATGCAACCTAAGCTGCAAGGTGCAGAAGTTTCATTTCAGTCTCTCTCTCTCTCTCTCTCTCTCTCTCTCTCTCTCCAGTTTCATTAGGAATTCCTTCAGAGCAGAGCAGTGTGTCTTCCACTGCTGGCTTGGAACTGCAGGGTCACACTGGGAAGCTAAAGCCTCCCGCCTGCCTCCACTCCACTTTACTGAACTCTGTCCACAAGCCACTTTTTATCATGACCTTCAGGATGCTCAGAGAGGGATAGGTCACAGCTCACAGGGGCCTGAGAACTAGCCAATTTGAAACAAGTCACTATATGTGTATGCATGTGTATCTTTACGATGCCAAAAAGAAAAAATGCAGTGCCAAGACTGCAATGGCCGTCAGAAGTGTAGAAGAAGTTTAGTTTAATTAAAGCAGGGGCTTTATCTCACATCATACAAACACAGACACAGCCCCACACCACTCGCTATCTCTTAACTAGTCAGACAAGCAAAAAGGCGGGCGGATCACTTGGCCCAAAGCCACAAACAAACTGAGCGTTAACACACAATCAACATCTCACACCTCTGGCCACTGGTGCCTGGGTGAACCGGAGGGGCAATAATTGAAAGTTGGCTCGCTTCAGAGAGCATGACACAAAACCAAGAGGGGAACCAAAAGCCTTTTCGCACTGTTTTTATAGGGGAGTTAGGAGGTATACTTGGGATAGGTCAGAGGGGGTGTCTGGCCCTGCCCAGTGGCTAGGCTCAGGGGTGGGGTAAAAGGCAACAGAGGTGGTGGGGTGTGTAAGAAATAATAGTTCTAATTTTAATGATTTTAAACCCCCTCATTAATTTGCATTTACTAATGTATAATCAAATAGAATAATCGATATATTCTTCACTTGTGACTAGACTCTCTCATTTTTCTCTCAAACTATCCCGTGAGAAAGAAAAGGAGGCAGATAGGTTTTGCTACAAAAAACTCCTTGATAGCTTTCCATAGATAAGGCTAGGGACAAGACGAGGTGTCTGTTATATACAAAGGCCTTCTGTCATTTCGTTACACAGCTGAGCAAAACAATCTCAAGCTTCAAGGACTTAGGCAGGGTTCATTCTGCTTCCGCACCGGTTCATCAAGAAGATGACGTCAGCCAGAAGAGGAAGAACTATGAAACACATGACACTAACCAATGATCAGCCTTGTTATGATATGCTTTAAATAATACTGCTGTAAGAGGAGGACTTCACTTTTTTTGTCACTTGCGCACTTTCTTTTTGGCTGTTCGCTTGACCTGCATAACTGTAACCTGCTGAACATCATTTTTCATTAAATACCATAGAACTTTTTTCGTCTGACTCCTCGAGCATTTTTGCATCTTCCATTCCTCTTAAGAAACGAATACGTGAATTAATAATATAGTTTTATTAAATTGGTGACCTCGACGTCCTAAAGAGGGGGAAGAGAGGAGGACGAGCCTCGACCAGCTGGTCGGGCCTGGAAGCGGAGCCTCCACTCAACACATCAGCTGACAAAAAAGAAAAAAGGTAATTGAACACCTGTTGTTTTTTAAAACCAAAGTTCATATTTGACTATGCCAAATTTTGTTGAGTGGTGAGTCTGAAGCCGGGTCCTAACAGAGTGGTATAAATTTAAGTTAGTTTGAATTTTTTAATTTGTTTTGGAGAATGAAAAATGATGTCGGCAGAAGCAGGAAAAATTCTGGCATATGTGTTTTGTTTATGTGCTAATGTCTGTCCTTTCTGTGCTTTTGAAATGCTGGTTAATTATTTTTCCCTAGATTACAGAGCCCGGGTTGATTTGTGTTTGATAAAATGATTATGAACTGCCAGAACCTGAATTCGGATACAAGTGTTTGATGTATGACATTTGTTATGAGGATTATCTAATCCGCGTCAGTTTAGCGAGGAGACTCCTCATTTATTTGGATGTTCGAAAACGGTTATGTAATTATACAGCGGGCTGACCAAACGCAGTGGATGTTTGAAACAGGGGACTGTATCCTTGTGTGGGAAGGTTTTAACAGTTTGCACAGAGCAATGAACGGAGTAAAGATGTGGGCGGAAGCTGCTCTTCGTGACAAAGTCTATTTTCTCTGTCTTTCTAAATAGATTGAACTGTTTTAACCAGTTATTTGTCTAGAAGAGTGACTCTCTGAGCGTGTGTTAGGACATGTTTTAAGTAGAGCTCTGTGTTATAAATAAATATAAAATTGTAATTACGCGGAAGCGCGCTTTTTTCTTCGTCGGCGACGGCTGCGTAGAGGGGAGGGGGCTGAAACCGTAGATTACACAGGACGGCTGGCAGGGTTGGACAAGCCCATGTGTGGGGTTAATGTTTGACAATAAGACTCATGTGTGGAGTTACGAAAAATAATGCTTTTGGCGTGGGCTCTGTAAGTCTCTCTCACACCAGCATGGAAATAATTGTACGTTATATAACTGCATGTTTATGTATTTGTCTAGTGTTTGCATGTTATTTATTGTCTACCTCAGATCAGATACTAACAGAGTATTACCTCAAACAACACACACACACACACACAAAAACACACACACGCTGACGTCCAAACATCACACACACACGAAGCCTGCGGAGAGTTCTCATTGAAATGCGCAAAAGTGGCACTGTTTTACAGGATTATTGACTATTATCAGATTAAAAGGTTTAAATGTATTGTATAATCATGCATAGTATTATATAGGTCCCGTTTGAATATGACAATAATGTAGTTGAGTTCACTCTCACTCAGAGGGTTCTCTTTGAAAAGATCTGCCCCAAGCTCTGTGAGCTTTAAAGTTTTGTTTCATAAGGTTAAATACACGCTTTGTGGTATTTCATTTAATATAGGGCCGTGATTATAGACAATGGAGATAGATATCTCAATTTAAAGGTGCCACACGTTTTTGATGTTTGTTTTTTGATTTATTTTTTAAGGCGTGGACTATCCTTCTAATATCTCAAGTTAAAGGTACTCCAGACGCAATAGTGTCTTGATTGTTAGACTAATTTTGATGTGAAAAACATATAAATGTGATCAGCTGTGTTTTTAAAAAGAGTTTCTTTTGAAAAAAAGAGGGAGAGATAGATAGTGTCTTCTCGAAATGCATGGTTGATGAACTAGTAATTACCAAACATTAGTAATTATACTGTGTAGTGTGTATTATTAGTGTCGTTAACTTTCTTTTCTTTTATCCCTTTTTTAGGCCCCAGGCTTGTTCTAGTGGACAGTTGGTGGGTCTTATCTCTAGTTGAAGGCAGCGATCGCTCTGACAACACAAAAAAGGCAAGATATCTTAGTTTTGACTGATATCTCTATAATTCAAATTCAAGGGGAACACTTTTTTATTTTTATTTCTAGGTTTTGTTATTTCCCCCCTAGCAAAAGATGTACAGTTACGAAACTGAGGAACAGGTATGCCCTGTTGCTTCCCCTAACACTACCTCATTCCCACCTGCAATGACCCCGAGATGCCTTTGTCTCCAAAGACAAAGACAGTCACCTACGGAGGAGGACGTTGCTGAGCACATTAAGAAAAGACTTGATAAAGTTAGGGCTGGTCTGGAAGAAAGAGAGGGAGAAGCGACTGGGAGCCTGCTCGTCGACACCCCTCCCATGGCCACACCGAGCCCTCAACCAGGCCCCAGTGGCACCGGTCCCTTTATCCCCTCTGTCATGCGAACCAGAAGCATGGCTAGATCTACATCAACACCTGGAGTCCCCACTAATCTCCAACTGCCACTACGTGTAGCAGCTACTGGAGCACACGTCTACACGCCCTTTGCCCATAGAGACATAGAGACAATCATTGAGAAGCTTCCTGAACTTACAGAAGGGGCTAGCCAGTGGATCAGACAATTCGAGAACTTGACTATGGGAGATAGTCTCTGTGCAGGTGATCTGAAGGCCTTACTAGGTCGAGTAGAGGGCTCTGACATGGCATGCCGCCTCCTCGTCAATGCAGGAATACTATCCACCACACCTGATAACACCCCCCTGAATACGTTTAGGGCTCCTCTGTGGACGGCACTACGTGAGCAGTTCCCTACTGATAGAACTGTCACTGACGTAGCGGAAATTAAGATCAACAAGGATGAGGCGATCCTACCGTACCTAAAGAGGGCTGCTGAGGAGTGGGAAACACACACAGGGGAAAGACACGATGCCAGTGATGCCATACAAGCCATGTGGAGGATGCAGTGTATCAAAGGCCTCCCTAAACCCGTTCAGAAAGCGTTGGCAGCAGAACTACCATTCGCTCATAAGAAGTACACTACATGGAGGAGTACTCTAGCCCACTTCTACAAACTGTATCAGGCAAAACAAAGCAAGGAGGAGGAAGAGCTGAAAGACCTGACTAAACGCCTGCTGAAACTACAGGTGGAGGAGTATGGTAAAGCCAAGCCTAAGCCTAAACGAATGGTTGTGACTTCTCCATCCCCACCATGTGAGCAACCTGCTTCCACCTACTATCAGAACCCACAGCCACAGCAGAACCAACGGAATAATAATAATGGCAGGGGGCGCGGCAAGTATAATGGAAAAGGGAATGGAAATCAAAGCCACCCGTGTTATGTCTGTAAGGAGGAGGGACACTGGGCTAGAGATTGCCCATACGTTAAGGAAACGATTCAGCGACGAGAGCAGCAGCTAAACCCACGACAACAACAAGGTGGAGGCTTCAACGATCCCTACCTGGGTGGAAGAAGGGCATATGGAGGATCTGGAACTCCCTGGAATACACCAGCCAACTATGCCCCTGGCCAAAGGTCCCAATTCCCCACCCAGAGGCCTAATCGGTACTAAGGAGACCCAGAGACTGATCTCCCCTGTGCCCCCAAAAGGCCTGTTCTGCCCACAAACATGCAGAACTAATAGTAGCCTGCTAAAGCTATACCAAAGACAATAACATGCCAGTCCCATTGTCCATCCCCTGGATTTATTTTTTGTTTTTAGTTTATGATTTGGCCAGCTGTGTTCCCCTTTGAATTTAGCCATATACACCAGTGATTAGTTTACTGGACCCTTACTGAGTTACAAATTAGATAACGTTTAGATGCAGTAGGTTAAAAATTAATTGACCCTTGACTAAAGCACATTAGGATGCGTTTAATATTATTTGCAGACTGTTTTGTTTTTTTTTCCTTATGTTTTAGGTTTTAATAACTCCACAGGTTGTTTTATTTTCTTTCTTTTCTGGTAAAGAAGAGGGACTTGATTGCTCCAAGTTATGAAGGAACTTCAGTCAGTGAAGTGTTCCCCACAGTAAAGTTTTCCTTTTGTTTTTGTAGTATTAAGTTTTACACTTAAATGGTGTAAAAAGAGGGAAATTATATAGGTTAAAATTAAATAGGTTATGAAAGCTAACCGACACCCCGCTGCCAATGACAACCTCTAAAGGTACACACACACATACTCACAACACTTCACATGAATTGCTGATAGCCTAGGACATGAGAAGAGGGAGGTCATGAACCTTCTTTTGATGTCTGGCAAATTAACTGTTATATGTTAATTGTCTGTATTAATTGTCTGTCTGTACTAATTGTTTGTCTCAAGTTTTGTGTTGACCAGGTCCAGGTGCAGTTGCAGGCTGGGCCAGGGTCAACTCCTAGCAAGGCTCCAAATAGGAGTGTGTGCGGTCCAAAGTTCACATTCACAGAGAAGGTGAGCTTATGACCCTGTGGTGAAAAAGGTACGCAGTAAATTGAACGTACTATAAGTAAAATGTAAGTCTGGAGCTATAGACACCACTGACAATGTGCACCTCATCTCCACGACCTCTCTTGAAAGAGGTTTGATTTAAAAATTGCAACAAGTGTGGCTCTAAAACGAATAAGTTAAAACTGATTGTCTACGAAGAAAAAAGCCATCACAAAATTTTTTTGTTAAGAAATATGTTCACTAATTATGAGAACTGCCCTGTTTTGATAGGCCCAATCTTAAAGTAAATGTATGCTCTGACTGTTCCCTCAGAGCCAATAACCTTCTGATTGCATATGGTTATTTGAAGTTAATGAAATGAATCACCCTTAGTAAAGTTAATTCACACTTAGTATGTGAATCTAGAAATGTTAACCCTTTGTATTTGACTTAGAATCTCTGATTCCATGTGTTTTTGTGTTAATCTTTTGAAAATCTATGTGTTATATAATCATGTGTTTCCCTTTCTTCCAGATTGAGATTAGCCACTGGTAAACACCCATCATAGACTTGTGGCTTTTTATGATTTTTGTAAGCAAATTATACCTGGATAAAACTGACAAAATGATTCATGCCTAGTGTGGATTTTGTATTCTGTTTTTAGACTCATTTTAGATGCTGTAACTAATGCCACTGATAGTAAATGTTTAAATTGTTTAATTTAACTGTTTAGTGTTGTTTTTTCCGTGTGTAAATATATGACTGTTATGCCTTTCCGTGTGTAGCGAAAATTAACTTTTAGAGGTGCCCACTCATATTATATATATTAGCTTTAATCAGCACGCACTAGAATATACACATATTACACATAGAGGCCCTAGATGAATGGAAGTCACTGCTAGGAGGTTTGAATCCCCAGACAATCTTATTTCGGTTGTCTGCATAATATGCTATAGATAGCAGAAGTGACACGATGGAACTTTGGCTGACCCTACACAAACACAAATTCTTACATATACAGTATTACAACACATTCTTGGATAAATGTATGACTGACTCTGAGTTTTCCTATGTATCACCGATTTCCCTTTCAGTAATGTGTGTTGCTTATTGCTTTTGTGATTTCAGTAGTTACCCAAAATTAACGTGACGATTAACAGGTGGACTGAGCTTTTAGTGCTCCTCGTCCCGAACTATATTTTTCTCAGTTATAAATACGTTAGAAACGTATTTGAAGAGGGTTTTGTAAGAAATAATAGTTCTAATTTTAATGATTTTAAACCCCCTCATTAATTTGCATTTACTAATGTATAATCAAATAGAATAATCGATATATTCTTCACTTGTGACTAGACTCTCTCATTTTTCTCTCAAACTATCCCGTGAGAAAGAAAAGGAGGCAGATAGGTTTTGCTACAAAAAACTCCTTGATAGCTTTCCATAGATAAGGCTAGGGACAAGACGAGGTGTCTGTTATATACAAAGGCCTTCTGTCATTTCGTTACACAGCTGAGCAAAACAATCTCAAGCTTCAAGGACTTAGGCAGGGTTCATTCTGCTTCCGCACCGGTTCATCAAGAAGATGACGTCAGCCAGAAGAGGAAGAACTATGAAACACATGACACTAACCAATGATCAGCCTTGTTATGATATGCTTTAAATAATACTGCTGTAAGAGGAGGACTTCACTTTTTTTGTCACTTGCGCACTTTCTTTTTGGCTGTTCGCTTGACCTGCATAACTGTAACCTGCTGAACATCATTTTTCATTAAATACCATAGAACTTTTTTCGTCTGACTCCTCGAGCATTTTTGCATCTTCCATTCCTCTTAAGAAACGAATACGTGAATTAATAATATAGTTTTATTAGGTGTGCAGGGAAAGGGTTAAGTCCTGGCTGCCATGGCTAATGCCTCAATCTTCTTGCTCCCCTTGCTACAACAACACGGGATCAACAAAGACAGGATCAACAAAGCTCTAGCCAAAATCCTCCGACGCACTGACACAGAAAATTCCCAGTTCTCCCCGGGCCGCACAGGGAACAGCAAACACACACTTACACACAAACACACACACACACACACACACACAGGCACACGCACACACACACACACACACACACACACACACACACACACACACACACGGATACACGTATCTCAGACTGCTTAGGGAACAACAAACAAAGGCGGTAAATACAGCTGCAGACGGCTGGGCAGATAACAGCCAATCCCTATCCCCAACTTGTTCCATGGCTCAGTGGCTACTGACTGCCCTCTGCAGCTCGCTGCCTTGGCCATGCCTTCTACACAGCACAAACACCTGCTGCTTAATGCTTCAACTCACTCAATTACAGCAGCCCTTGTCAAACAGCAAAGTTTCTCTTCTCCGGGTTGTGCAAAACTTTTCTCCATTTGCAGGGTTTTTTCACCCATCCCTTTTTAGAGTTTTTACTCATTTGTTTGCAGTATTGCATTGCCACACATTCAGTTTGTATTAATGTCATAAACATTTATATTTTTTTCATTAATGGGCTGCGTTCAAATACCCAATAATTCCCTGCTATCTAGTATGACAGAAACAATTAAGGAGTTCCCAATACATGTGGTCAGATGCAGCATGCGTAAAAATACCTGGATGACAACTACGTTCTTTTTATGGTCAGCTGTAGTATAGTAAAAAGATAGAATATGCTATTTGCATTCAGATTAAAGGTGCATGCACACAGTCAGAACACACACCTCAGCACTAATGGTACAGAAAAAGGCCCGTGTTTAGTGGAGTAGACAGAGCCAGATGGCAATGTCTGGATGGAGAGATGTTAAGATAGACTCCCTGCAAAGGAAGAGATGGAGAGAAAGAGAGAGGCAGAGAGTGACAAAGAGAGAAAGAGAGAGAGAGAGAGACACAGGGGGAGGAGGTTCAGCAGCCCAGCATGCAGAGGGGGTGTTTGATGTAATCCAGGAAGTTAGTTCAGTAACTCCATCCCCGCCGTCCCTCCGTCTTAGTGGAGGACAGGAGAAGGAGGGATGAAGGAGGCCCTTGTCTGGAGAGCCAGGGGTTTTCCACATCTGTCCTCCGCATTGTAGCCAGCCTCTCTAAACAGCCCAGGAGTCTGTTATGGCTGGGGAAATTCACACACACACACACACACACACACACACACACACACACACACACACACACACATAGACACAGCAGCTATGTCTGAGTGAGCCTTGTGGAACACTTTAACACTGATTGCAGTTAAGCGTTAAATCATCCATACTAAAGTTACCAGTGAGAGAAAACACATCAGGGCAGAATTCATAGCTGGGCCATGTCTGTGTTTGGTGCATTTGTGTGTGTGTGTGTGTGTGTGTGTATGACTGTGTGTGTGTGTGTGTATGTGTGTGTTTATGAAACGCCAGTCACGCAACACTGCCCTGCCTGCTGAAGGGATCCTTGTCTTTCTTTTCTTTTTTTTCTTCCCTCTTTTTTTTCTCCTCCGGAATGCTTTCTAACACGCACTTGCCCTTTTCTTTCTTCGGGATATATGACAGGTTGCCCCTCCGAACCCCACTCAACACGCAGTCCCCCCCTCCACTCCCCCCGCTCCCAAACCCTTAAACTGTAACCTGGCAACTCTTTCATACTTTCAGTGGGTAGGTGCCACATAAACAGAGGCGAGCACATTCATCAACTCATCCTTCAGCATAACTCACTACACTGGCCAGGCTCTTTACAGTAAGGCCTGAGGCATGAGCTGAAGGGAAGGAGGTCTCTGCTCAGTCATGCCTCTTGCGGTTACAAAGGAGAATGACTGTACATACTGTAGAGGCTCAGACCTCGGCGCAGCAGACCCGTGTTCGAATCCTGCCCGGGTCCTTCTCTGCATGTCAATCCCCCCCCCCTCTCTATTGTAATGGTTCAGGTCAAGAAAAGAGTCTCCAAATGTTCACAATTAATTTTCTTTATAGAGAATAATAAAGAAAGTAATAATACACAGGAGCCCAATTAGAGACCAACTCAACTCAAATTCAGCACAAAGTAACATGTTAAAAGTGAATCTTATTTAAGGTTATCATTAAATGGTCAAGGACCTTGCACAAAGCGAGGCCTTTTATTGCATGACTTGAATTTCATCCGTGTCACTTTCTTAGCACAGCAGGCGCTCAACATTATTTCTTTCATTCTCTCCATTTCAACCATGTTATGCTCATCTCAGCAGGCTGACATGTCATTGTAGTGGGCGTTTGACAGTCAAACACATTTCAATGTAATTGCCACCTCATAACGTCATAATTACCATAGACGACGCTACAGCACTCACTTCTGAGAGGCTTGACAATAATGGGAAAGCTGTAATGATAGGTGTGTATCATGGCGCGCACACATGCACACACAGACAGGCAAAGGCCAAAACAGCATTGTTCCCACATGTCGACTCTGGCCCTGGCCCTGCTTCTTTTTTGCCATTTCTCTCCATGTAGATATCTCCCATTTAATTCAATTAAAACTTTTAAACAACCTAATTGGAAACAACTGCCTGGAAAAATTAAATTACATAAACAAAACTATTCTGACAGATTACGTCTAATATTAGGCATCTGGGCCTTATTAGGGCTCCAGTAATAACAGCACCAGCGCACAGGGCGGACAGGGGAGCGAGCCATTTTCTGCTGTATTAGCTTTGACTGTGGCTACGCAACCAGAAGGTGGGTTTGTGTGTCCGTGTCTGTGTGTGTCTATAGGAGCTGTGCACCCCACACAACAGAGCAGTGTTTATTTATCCTCTATTAGAGCGGGAGCAGACATTAAACCCAAACAGGCCCTGGGTAGTGACCCCCCCCCCCCCCCCCCCCTCTTACCGCCGTCAATTCTGCATTCCCTCCCTCTGGCCAGATTAAGAACATATGGAAATGGGGCACGCTAAAGGTGAAAGAGAGGGGAGGGGGGAACGCATGTGAAGAAGTGTCAGCAACTATGTATATATGCCTTCCTTGTCTTGAGGCTGTAAAGTGCTTTGTAAATTAAAAATAAATCTGTTTCCTCTCTCTTATAGCTGTCGTTGAATGTATTCTCTTAAAGGCTAATGCACTCGCACAGCATACAGCCTGTTTATCATCAGTTGTGTCTGCTATACCCTGCCATACAAGGTGTTCTTGTATGGCTGACTCTCACTAAACAATGGGTGGGCTGAGAGCTTTACGGTATGGCAGGTAGTGACTTGTATGTTGAACCATCGCTGTCTGTAGATGGTAGTCCAGTGCCGGCACCGCACTTTGTTTAAGAGTGACTGCTGCAGCTGTTGTCAAGGTCAACTCTCCCTCTTAAAGCCCTCTCTCAAACTTTCTCTGTGATCTCAAACTGACCCTCCAACCAACCGCCTCTTGCTGTCTGTCTCCCTCTCTCTCCCCCACCTCTCCCTCTCACTCCCCTGCTGTGGTTTCAGCCCATGTCATCACATCAGAGTCGACAGCTCTAATCACTGTGCAGAGCGGACGGGCTGTAAAACATGGCAGGGACTGACAGCAGGGCTCAACGCACACACCTTTCATCTTCCTTTACCGCCACTTCACGGATTTCCCACGTACACACTTTGCTTTCATATACAGTCACATATGAACTTGCACATGCACATGCTTACACACACGGTGCAACAATTTTGCACAAAACAGGCACAGTGCGCCGATTGAAGGGGACCTCATGTGCCGGAGCAGTCCTCCCGTGCGTTGTAGTCATGGTTTCCCGCTGTGTTCTTTCGTAACCCCAAACACGGCGTTGCTCCAGGAGGAGGTAGAAGGGGGAGGAGGGAAACGGAGGATCTGTCAATCAATGTCTGATCCACCTAATCCTCAGGTAAGACAGGAGCTTTACGACGGAAGACTGTCGCAGGCCCGACAGAGAAACACACACACACACATCTGACCCTAGACACCGACTCACATCTTCTGTGCGATCTGAATTCATTTCACGTGTCACTGGAGAAAAAAATTATCAGTGTGTGTTTTTCGGACCTATTCAAGGCTTTTTTTTTTATCAGAAACGTAATCTGAATCCTATTGCGGGCAAACTCAATTAAATAGACTTGAGCCCAGTAACTGCCTTAAGTAAGTTATTAAAAAGGTGCACAAACAGGCACACTCACTAATAAAGATTGACAAAGAAATCTGCATGTAGGCCTAAAAAATAATTTGACATTGACTTTTAATGACATTTTTAAATATTTGAAAAAAGTGGATGCCAGGTTATTGTTAGTGTATTAGTTTGTCTGTGTGTGTGTGTGTGTGTGTGTGTGTGTGTGTGTGTGTGTGTGTGTGTGTGTGTGTGTGTGTGTGTGTGTGTGTGTGTGTGTGTGTGTGTGTGTGTGTGTGTGTGTGTGTGTGTGTGTGTGTGTGTGTGTGTGTGTGTGTGCAGGAACACACATCCATAATTTGAGTGGTAAAAAGCAGCGAGTCCTTTGTCAGGCGGCACAATTGGTTTCTTCGAGGGGATGGTTTAAAGCTCCAATTTGTACTGTAAAATAAGTCAGAGTTGATTTTTGGAAAAAAACCTTTTCAATGTTTATCTTTAGAGACAAGATTTTAAAGCAATCAAACATGTTTGGGTATTTATTAGTTTTACCATTCAAAGCAAGCAAATTTTCGGAGTTATATAGGTATTCAAATAATTTTTTAGGCTTGGTAGAGGAGAAAGGACCAGTGCCTCCCAAGGTTGGTCTGATTGTAGTTGAAGTAGCCTGGTGTCCTTGCACTGTCCAGTCCTTGTATTCTCTCTAGTGTTTGTAAAGCTGTGTTTGCTTCTGTGCATGTGTGTGTGTGTGTGTGTGTGTGTGTGTGTGTGTGTGTGTGTGTGTGTGTGTGTGTGTACATGCCCATAAATGCACACAATGATTTAAAAAATTTAAATTAAATAAAAATGTAAAAGTATTGACAGCCACTGTTCTCCAAATACAAAAGGGTTTGAATTCTGCATTCAGTCTGGCATTTATTAAGGACACTTCAGCTTTGAGCAAGACAAGAAGATCAAAAACTGAATACAGGTTAAATGCTTTAAATGCTTAAACTGTTTTACTCACCCAAAACTCAGTTCAGCACATAATAAAATAATCAAGAGGACACAAATAACTACTAATTAAAAGAGGCTACTATCACCTTGTCAAAGGCTCAAACAACACCTGTAAAAAACTTTCTCCACAACATTACCAACAAAATAGAAGGAAACCATTTTCAGTTATAAAAGATAACCGTTGACAAAGAATATAACTGGTTAAAACTGTTTAAAATTGTTTGTCCTTGAGCATTATTGGAGAGCAGAATCACATCGATACATTCCCTTACAAAATATAGCCATGAGGAACAAATTGAGATCTTTAAACCACCTGAGCACCAGACACAATTTCACCAGCCTTTAGTCACTGAAAACACATCCCGACCTCTGTTCCTTGACTACAATGTTAAAAGTTTGTCTGGTGCTCGGGCAAGAGGAGCAAGGCTACTTTCCTAACTTCTGAAATAACAAACTGACAGCAACAAAATGTTGTATTTCGGGGCGCTCCGGTGGTGTAGTGGATAGAGCGCGTACCATGTTGGCTCAAGCCTATAGTTGCAGTGGTTGCGGGTTCAACTCAGAACATTGGACCTTTACTGCAAGTCATCCCCCTTCTGGCTCTGTCGCCTCATTTCAATTCTGTAACGTAACCAAAAAATAATCTTAAAAAAAAAATATATATATTTATATGTTGTATTTAACCAAAAGTGGCCATTATTCAATTCAAATATAATGATAAAAAAGGAAAAGATAATGATGAGAATAAGTTTTACTCCAAAATTCAAAGAAACGTTTTACATCTGAAAACATCTGTGCCACCTCGAGTGAGTCAGAACCATAACATCTCTCCTGTAATATAATGCACATAGGGGACAGTTTAAGTGATGCGCGTATCCTATTCAGTGTCGCCCTAAGGGTTCAGTGGGTAAGAGGGAGTCAGAGGGTGAAGCTGTGTGTGTGTGTGTGTGTATGTGTGTGTATGTGTGTGTGTGTGTGTGTGTGTGTGGGTGTGTGTGTGTGTGTGTGTGTGTGTGTGTCTGTGTGTATGTGTGTCTGTGTGTGAGCTTGCTTGTGTGTGTGAGCTTGCTTGTGTGTGTGTGTGAGTGTCAGGAAACAGGATGGCTTCAGAAGATTTATCACTGCTTGATCAGGTTGCGAGTGAGTTACTGCTGCCTTCCCCCACCCCCCTCCACTGCCCAGGGGCCAGGGTGGTATATCAGCCTCTATATGACACATGCACACATGCACACACATACACATGCATGTGTGCACACATAGCAGAGCAGTACATCAGGCCGTCTGTGACAGGCTCGGTGTGTGTCTCTCCTATCATCTGGCCATTAGACAGTAATGGCTGGGAGAAGAGAGTAGGGTTTCCCTGTAGGCTCAATACAACAGCATTTATTACACACAACAGAAGCACCATCCTGCTCCTGCCACTCACCACAGAGACATAGGGGGGAGGGAGGACAAAAACAGGCCGTGTTAAAGGGATGGGGAGTGCAGGGGATAGGTAACGCGTCAGGAGTTCAAGGGGAACAATGTGTACTCTCTTCTTTGGGTATTCATTCATGTCTGGAATGGATGCTGCTTGTGCCATTAAAGCAGCATGACATTTTTGACAGTTGAAATGACACGTTAAAAAGTTTAATCTCAAGCAATAAAACATGCTCTTGCTCACTAGACTTTTTTACACAGTAGGAAATAACATTAAGACTATTCAAGTATCCCGGCATGTAAGCCATGCCAATGGTACAGTGAGCCAGCACGCACAATACCAGGATTCTGGTCCTACTATTATGACAAGTTAGACTCACTAACTTGCTCTGGCATGACCAGTTACGTACAGCAGCTAATGTTATCTAATGTCACAAGACTTAAAATAGATTAGATACATTGCAAACATTTTGACTCTTCTCCTGCTTCTCCTGTATTATGTGTATGGATAGCTTTGAATATTCATTGTTGCATTTAACATTTACAATCATTGACTGTTTGTATTTAAAATTTCCCCTTGGGCCAATAAATCGCTACTGTGTGCTTCAATAAACATTTCCTAGACTTTATCCCAAAATAAAAAAAAGAATTAATCACACCAGACTTCACCTCGAGACAAACTTGTTGGAAGGTGGAGTCAGCAATTCTGGAGAATGCTTCATTTCAAAATCCCTTTTTGTCAAAATGTGTTAATATAACCCTCCACTACTTGTGTGTGCACTGAAAATAAATCCAGTGTTAAAACACATCTTAGGCTCTGTAAATAGGCATGTTTTATTGACAGGTAGTGGATTCGAGGAGATATTTACTGATTTTGACAAAAAGTGATTTTGACAACAATCATTCTTCGGAACTCAATGATAAGGACATCTAAGAATATGTCTTTTATATTCTACTTTGCTTTCTTTCCTAAAAAATAAGGAACATCCAGAATGCCATTGCTTCAATTACCTCATTGGATACTAAACAGAAAGGTTGCATGGAAATAAAGGTGAAGGCTGCAGAAGCACTGTTACATATAAGGAATAAAGAGCACAAAACAAAACTATTTGAAATAATGGAACACAGCAAAAACCGACAGATAATAAATTCCGTTCCTGTGTTCCTGATACCGTTTCAGGTTCCCCTGAGCGAGCGTCCTTGGTAACCCCCGCAGCGGGATTAAGAGGCATGAAAAAGAAGGGTTTCACATGCGGGACACAGGGACGTACATCATGTTAGCGTCGAACAAAACATGTGCGAATGGGCTGTAATTCCCCAGTTTAAGTCCCTTATTTCCATTTTGTCATGTCTGAGCGCCTGTCATGCTTTTGAACAAACATTGACATAATTAAAATGCAAATGCAGTTTGGTGGTGGAGGAGACGGAGAGAGATTTCTAAGCTGATACGCACACAGATACAGACGCACAAAAGGAGAAACACACACACACACACACACACAGACAAACAAAAACACACACACAGCCAGAACCTCTGTGTGTTGATATTGCAAAACAATGATAAAGGTTTAGAACCGCTTTCCTATTTGACCAGAAAACTATGTGAGGACCAAGTAAGTGCTGATGAGGGCACTGTTGTGTATGTGTGTACGTAGGCCTACACACACACACACACACACACACACACACACAACTCCATAGGCTGCAGGCTCCCCAGCCTCTGGCCTTTATTAAGAGCAGTTGTTTGATGAGAAAAGAAGCTGGCCTTCACTCCAGGGCCCGGCTGAAGCCTGGGGAGTGGGTAAGTGGGTTAACCCAAAGGCCCAGACAAAGCCTGAGGAATGGATAAGTGGGTCACCCGCCCTCAACTCAACACTCAAAGGATCCACTCTGACTCCTCTCCCTTTTATTATTAGAGCTGGTCTAATGTGTGAAGGGACCTCAGGAAGGAACGCTGCACTCCCGGCATGAGTGACTGAGCTTGTGTGTACGGGTATGTGCATGCGTGTGTGTGTGTGTGTGTGTGTATGTGTGTGTGTGTACGCATACTCTTGCGATCTAAAGCGCAGAGAAATGCTGTGGTCCTTGAAGACATAGAGAAATCTGAAGTGCCAAGTTCAAGGCCCGTACGCAGGGACATGTAGTGCTGCTGCTATGGTGTGAACAACACAGAAACAGAAGCAAAGTGCCATATTATGTGAAGGATGCTCACGCCTTGGGGTCAGGAATGTAAAGAAAACGTATGTATACAGAGAAATCCCACTATGATGATCTGTCAAGAACTACATTATGCTGTTTACTGTTATGCTACCGTTTTCCTTGACAGCACGGTGTAGCGATGCTAAGAAGGTACCGAGATAGTCAGCCGCTATAAACTTTATAATTGATGCTTTATTAGCTGACATGCAGACCTGTTTAAATAATTCAAAAAGTGACATGTTAGAAATGTGGTAGATACGATTAATTCCCTCCTATATAACCAGAGCTTATTTTGTGACGAGCTTACTTTTTTCACCTTCAGAGTTTGACGAGGTTATTAGGGCAAAACTGTTTAATTTGGTTTTAGCTTTTCAGCTAACTAACTTTCCAATGTAGTTACAAACATATGAAAATGCAACGTTCACCCTGCTAACATCAACTTTAACACAGCTTGTGTTAACAAGTTTACAAATCAACAGCACCAGTTTTAAATGAGCAATTCATTCATTTATGTTCATATTATTCTTATGCTCAAAAAATTGTGCCGTTAAGTGCTATTCAGTGTTTTCTACCAGGACTGAGCTATCGAAGGAAATTCATATAATAATCTTTCTCTTTCAGAAAGCAAATATAACCAACAAATGAACCTTTAAACAAGAAAGTGTTTGCATACAGATATGTTTGTATGTGAGCTCTAAAACTGAAATATGTAAGTATTGAAACATTTTCAAGCTTAACTGTTTTCATAACTTGATTATCAAAACAAAGCAACAAAGCAAAGGCAATGTGATTAGTGGCACATTCATATGATACATGCAATAGTTATTATTTCATACAAATAGTAACTATTTCATAAAAAATATGAATTTATGAATTTTCATATATGCAGAAGCTCCTACTCCCTTGGCATATCTGAACTTCAAATTAAAGTGCCACCTATGGTTTCTTCAAGGCCACTACTGTTGCCATCCAATTACCAGTGCATAATTTCAAAAGCAACACAGACACCGGTGCTTGTATCGCACTGTGTATAACACATCCAGGAAATAAAGCTTAACTGGTAAACTACACAAGACTTCACCAACACATGGTACAGCAGAGTCCACAATACACACACACACGCACACACACACACATGCACAAGCACATACTTCAGTTGGAAGATCAGCAGGAGGATCAAGTGTAAAGTCTCTTGCGTCATGGAAAGGCCTTTGATGAAGAAGAACACAAACAGTGCAGCCACACCATCATAAAACAGGCTAACACACACAGAAACCCACACACACACACACACACACAAATTTGCTAATTCCCTCCTAACTGTAATTATGTTCTCACCACACTCTCAATAAGATTTAGGTTTATTCATGGTAGCATCTAGTTTCCTGTCATTTGTTAGGCGTTGTGAGATTAATGAATTACTTTTACTCCTCTAATTTTGAGTGACATCCAACAACATACACGAGCGCATGCACACACGCACACACACACACACACACACACACACACACACACACACACACACACACACACACACACACACACACACACACACACACACACACACATAAACAAACAGAGTGGGTCTTTGTATTCCGCTGCACATCACCACAACACAGATCAACAGTCCCTGAGGTAACGGCCAAAATAAAGATCTCATTACTTTACTCTCTCTCTCTCAATCTCTCCCCCCTCTCTCTCTCTCTCCGTGGCTTGTCAGCTGCCAGACCCTGACGTCTCCTTTCATGTTGGCCAGGCCTCTGAGAGGAGCTGAGAGGAGCTGAGAGATGCTGAGAGGCGAAGAGAGCCTCCCAGGGCTTTGAGGAGCGTTTGATTCCAGCTAGATAATAGCTGGTTCACTGTCAGCCCCGGGATGATCAGTTAAATCCTTAATCACTGCCTGTCCACTAGCATGACAGTTATTTTAGGGCTCTTTTTCTGGACCTTCTCTTCTCTCTTTTTTCCGGCTCTCCACCTCCCTCTCTCTGTGAAAATGTAAATCCCACAACAGAAAGCAGCCTGCTGTGGTGTGGTTCAGAGGGTTATGAGGCAGCTTCAATTCTGCAGGGAGTGTGTATGGTGGCGAGGGAGAGCGAAAACTTACATGCATATTCTTTGTGTATCATACTGGTCGACCTGTATGGGGTTTTCAAAGGCCGATGTTGATATTCAAACAGCAGGTTCGTCAATGGCCGATATGTATAATACCGATATCACGTAGTTGATGTGTTGTTTTGCACTTGATACAATACAACAATTTAATAATAATTACAAATGAGAAACAAAATTGGACTTAAGTGAACATTCATTTAATAAACCTCACCAGATATGGCCAAGTGCATTGTCTATTCAATTGGCCTATCCTGGTGTAGGCTCTATACAATATTCCATAAGGGATTTCTGGATTTCTATCCGGCCATCTGTAATTATAAAATAGCAAAACATTCCTGGTAAATTAAAAAGCGCTAATATTGCGCCACACTGACAAGGCTGTCTGCAGTTCCTACATTGTCTTGTTTTTTGTTTTTGTTTTTATTTGGCCTCTTGAGCACAGGTATCGGCCAATGCTGATTGTTTCAAAATGCCAATTACTTGGACGATTAATAAGCCCAACCATTGAATCAGTCTATCTCTACTGTATATTTCACTCTCGAGCAGCAGCGGCTCGCCCATAGAGGGTGATAGGGTGACGCCCTCCTTGAGCCATACCAGCAAAAAACAAAAATATAATAATGATAATAATAATGATGAAAAAATATTTTTTTTGTATTTATAATCATAATTTATGATTTCAATACAGTTTTTACCTGCATCTAAGTCTGAATATCATTGTACAATCAGCGTCTGTGTTCTGTACCGTCACTCTGGGGCGATTTCGGGCTGGTTGAAAATCGCTCTCGTAGACTTCAATGTAAAACTTATTTTTTTCAAACTGCAGGCCTCACAATGCAATCTCTATGGGTTCCGGGGGTGCTCGCCCTAACGTGCTGTCGTCATACGTACGTAATGAATTACAGTGACTGAAACAGTCACATGTCCGGTCTGCTGCCCAAAGCGGTCATATTCAAGACCAACATAACTTTATATCAACTCAGGCTAGGCTGGCATGTCATTAAAAGGACTAGGTCCTTTCCAGACAAAATGTAACCACCAAGCAAGTATCTACCAAGATGGATTGGGGGATCGTATAAACGCGGATTTTCACGGGGCTCGTTTGAACGGATAACGAGGCTAGCAGGATGCTAAGGCGCTAACGCTCTGTTCTGCTGCCGCTGCATGATGATTATGGACTGTATACTGGCTTTTTATCCATCATGATGGCAGCACTGACACCGCATGGATAACTTCGGGTGTCACCCCTATGCATCATCTCTCAGAAAAGGTAAAACAAACATTAAACATCAATCTGCATATGGACGAGCCAGCGCCGTTCAACAGCTGATCCATAGACTGTTTACTCTGACAGCGTCCATCACCGTCCGACATAAACCTAGCCTACCAAGTGCTATAGACAGTAGTAACCCAAACCAATGTGATGATTATCACTGTTAATGTTGCACATGCCAGCATCCATTTTTGTTTAATCAGAACACAACTGTCAAGTCAATCAGATTATTGTGATTAATTGTAGAGCAGTTCTCTTAACTTTTAAATGAAGCCTATCTGAGGAGCACACTGGTAGATGACAAGTTATCTGTGATGGCCACAGCCGGATAATTATATCATTTTAGAGCTAACATAATTTTATTCAAGAAATTAACTAACTTAATGTCCAAAAATACTGTACAGTACAATGCTTGTCTAATGTTGCCAGAGTGGTTATGCCAGATGAACAGGAAAAACAAACTGTTAAATGCAATATGACATTGTCATATCAGCTATCTGATTTAGGTTAATTTTGGGTCATTTTACCCATCATGGCAACAATTGCCCCCCCTGAGATTATTGTCAGGAGCCGCCACTGCTCTTGAGTCTCGCTACATGAAGAAGGTCAAAAAACAGAGTAAAAGAACAGGGTTTGCACCAAAAAGAGAAAGAAATAAAGAGAAAAGAAGTGAAGTGAAGGCAAGTGCAAAGACCAAACTTAGTGGAACTTGTCTTTGACCTGTCAGAATAAAAGCAAAAAGAAGGAGGACCACTCTGATTTTCCTTCCTTTTTCCTGTACCTGCCTGTTCTTAAAGGACATTCAAAGCCGGGCAGAGAGTCAGTTCATGCGTTGTCTGTCAGCCTGTCCTGTTACAGTGTCACGGGCTGAGCAGTGCGATGGGATGAGTGTTCCATGTTCACGTCCAATCCAGGGCCTTGATCAAGGCTGCTCCACAGCCAAGTGCTGCCACTTCTGACAGCCCCACCTCCAACCCCACCTGCATCTTGTCTGGAAGACAGACGGCATTTGACTTTGACAAAGACAGAAGTTTGGGGTTTGAGGTAGGGTTGGTGGAGGCCTACTTAAGAGGACAGTTTGACTACAGAGGTATCACAAAAAGTTTTGGACAGGTCCTGGACACTGACGTTGTTGAGCATATGCTAAATTCTCAGATCTTTGACGTTCCAATAACCTGAAAGGCAGTGCTTTGTGGTAAAGGTTCATCTGCACTCAGTTCAGAAGTATGGAATCAAATCATAGGATTCAAGTATGAAGGTAAAAAAAAAAATTAACCGGTCACTACAGATACCTGCACTAACTAGTGTAACTGAGGTCTGATTAAATGACTTTAAAGGTACAGTGTGTAGAAATTACTGGCAATTTTCAGAACCTACTTGAAATTGAGAATCAATAACTAAATACATCTTCACCTCATCACTCGATATTGTTGAATACTTGAGACAGTGATGGTTGATATCATCTTTAGTAACTCGAAGGGCTGAATAGTGATTTGTGCCCCCAGCAGAGCCTTAAAGGCAGCGCTGCCTGGAAGGCCCTATCCCCTAACCCTAACCAGCGCTGCCTGGAAGGCCCTATCCCCTAACCCTAACCAGCGCTGCCTTGAAGGCCCTATCCCCTAACCCTAACCAGCGCTGCCTTGAAGGTTCCGTTGGGGGCACAAAACACCAAACACCCCTCGATCAACCACGCGAAAATCAAATACTTTGTCATTTTCCCCTGGTCTTAAGAGTTTTTTCAGGAGTGTATTATGAGTATAATATAAATACTCATCGCAGTAAAATGTAAAATAATCATTTGGAATGACGGCCAACCCTACAAGAATAACATCCGAGTTTAAATAAATCAGAACAATTATTCTAGAGCTGATACAAAAAAAGCTGAATTAGTTAGTTCCAGTTATGTCACATTCTCATTTAACAGAAAAATGACATTATTTTTCTCATATGCACCACTGTGCACAGAATGATGCTAGTGTGGCAGTGCTGTAAAAAAAAAGAAAAGAAAAAGGACAATACTCCATTGCCTCATTTCCACGAGTCACCACCTCTGACCCTCCTGATTCTGACTGGCGGCCCCTTGCTGTAAGGCACAGGGAGCCTTTCAGCCAATAGAATCAGAGCACGGCTTGAGGTTAGAGGGTCACAGACGCACCATGTATGGAATTCCATAGAGCCACGAGAGATCGGAGGTCACTCTCAATCACAGTCAACACAGAGCAAAGAATTGAGAGGCTCCTACAGCCACAACACAACAACTACAGTGGAGAGAGAGTCACAGAGGAGAACAAGTGAAGCAGAAGGGCTCGAAAGGGGTAAAGGATTAAAAGGATGATTATGTAAGATAATGCATTTTTATTACATTGTTAGAATCTTGAGTGTCAGCATTTTCAGAATTGTACTGTAATGACAAGATCTGGAATAAAGTTTTGTTGTTAGTGTTTTTGTATTATGTAGGACTAATACAATCATTAAATGATTTTGCCATTCAATTCCGATTGTAAATCAAAACAAATCATTAAGGCAGGCATAGTAGTCCCTCGGTCAGTTAGACAAAAGTCAGCTGAATTGGTGATACTTTTCTCTGTGTAAAAATCTGTTTATATTTTTGAGAAATGTCTCTTTCATTACTGTATACTGTCCAAGGATAAAAAGAGGAAATGCGCAGTCACACCTACTCACAGGTCGCAAATAACAAACAATAGCAGTGATGCTAGCTCAGTGGAACCGTCTATTTGTGATATTGGGCTATAAAAATAAAAATTATTTGATTTGATTTGATTTGATTTGATTTGATTTGATTTGATTTGATTTGATTTGATTTGATTTTGTACCTGCGAGCAGAAGAGGATGACGAGAACCAAAATCTGATATGTCAAGTGTAGGTGCCCAATTTATGATTCAAAATGTAAATGTCTAAGTATAAACTGTATTACATGTATAGAGAGTGCTGAAAAATGCTGAACGATGTGGCTTAAAATATCCCTGACAGATAATAACATTTCACACAAGAAGAAAATATTTTTGTTGTGCCCCACTGCAGCACCAAGAGTCTTGACTGTCCAAGTTTCCATTTTGGAACTCAAATCTGGTCAAACTCATGATGTACACAGGACAGTGGCCCTCATTTATCAATCGTGCGTAGACCAGAAAAGTGGGTGTACGCACATTTCCACGCAAACCTCGGCATTTATCAATATGGACGTGAGCATAGGATACGCTCAAATCCCACGCCAGCTCTCAGCTCGTGTACGCATGTTTGTAAACAGCATGGACTCGCAGTGCAGGCTGTGCCGGCTAGCCGATGACTTTGTTGGACAATTATTAAAAGATAATACAAATGCAGTTTGCTCAGACCGAAATAAAGATATTAATCACTTAAAAATGTGCAGCTTATGGTGTGCAACTGAGTAGGAGAACTGATTCAATAGTGCACACACCGGCCACTTAGGAGCGCTGCATGGGACTGCGTAAGGGCAGTTGTGTCCGTCTTGGAGCAGCTGGGGGGACACTGAGGCAAGGGGGCTGCACTCATTCAAAATGTTAGCCTAAGTATTAAATATGTAGTAGGCCTACACTGCTCTTTATGATAAAAAATACACGGCACAACATTCAGCTTAACATTTTATTTATTTGACGCACTTTTTAGATTTTAGTTCCTCTTTTAATGTGTCATTGATCGCTTAAGCAAGCGATTTATTTCCACCGTTAACCGGCACGTTTTTCCGATCTGCTGGTAGAGCAGGACAGTGGGCGCTCTCACAGCTGATCGTTGCCGGGTCGGCGTGTGCAGCTGACGGCCGGGCTGACCACTCGTGCCAAGCGCATGCTGTCATACAGTAAAACGCAAAATGTGTTATTTTTAGTTTAAAAAACCCTTTTGAGTAGTGCCATCTAAAAGGGCCAATACATTCTAATCATTAAAATATCTGCAGACGTGTATTTATTTTATGGGGACCATTATCGGACAGTTGGTGCGTCTTTTTCTCCTCTACCACTTATATTATGCCCGCACCCCCAGTTGGTTGCATTTCAGAACAGCAACACGCTTTTTTTAGTGGCGATTTTTGAGTCAGACCACTATTTCTTCATCTATGTAAAGAAATGGCGACATATAATTGTATATGCTGTTTTATAGCATTTAAGCGATAGCCTACTGATATAAACCTCAAATGCAAAATCCTCAGCTGGAGACCGTTTGTTGTCAACACAAACGCTGTTGACCGCAGCAGTTATTTCCTTCCTCACTGCTGCCTTCTGTCGTTCTTTGATGCCGCTTGTAATGCTCCGTAATGAAACTCTTTTTTTTCTACTTTCGCTGTTATTCTGTGAATTTCTACTTCAGAGAAGTTCCTCTTCTGTGCCGTAATGCGCATATCCATGTCGTAAAACCTCTGGGCGAGGCCTCCAAACTGAGAAAATATAGGGGCGTGATACGATTGTTTTCAGCCGCCGCATTTATCAATAATGGCCTGGCGTACGCTGAGATTGGCTAGATACGACTGTTTGATAAATCCCACGCGATACCTGGCGTAGGGAGGTATTTGCGCCAGAATCTGCACCAGTTTCCACGCAAGTTTGATAAATGAGGGCCAGTGAGTGGGTGGTCAATGGTAAAAATACTTCAGTTAATGAAATCTTAGTTTCATTTTTTTTTAAGAATATGTTTTGGTATTTTTCAGTTTATAAGAATAATTTGGAGAGACAGAGTTGAATTGGGGCAAAGAGGGGAGGACATGCAGAGAACTGACCACAGGCCGGGCTTGAGCCCAGGTCCACTGCGAGGCCAAGGATTCTAGGGGGACGCTCTAACCAATACACCATGAGCACCCGCCCCCCCAGCTTAGCTTCATTAGCAGGTGTCTTAAACATAGCATTGTTGATTGATTATGTATTAGAGACTAGGGATGTAACGATATGAAATTTTGGGTACGATACGATACGATACGATATTGCGATTGATATCACGATATCACGATACGATATTAAGCGCGGAATTCATTTCTACCCCCTCAAATGAAATGTTGTACCGCTGATTTAAATAAAACATAAACGCAAGAATAATTCAAATTTTTTATATCTTAATATGAAGAAGAGATTTCTGAGAGATTTAAACAACTTATCACCAAAACAAAGACGCTGCTTCTCTACTGCTGTTTTTAAAGAAGCTTTACATCTATATTTTTCAAACTGAAATAGGAATTTTAAATCTAAACTTAATTTAGTCACTTGTCTGTAATTGTAAAAGTATGTATAAAATTAAAATAATTTAAATAGTGTGATAATTTCCTCATTTATTTATGTTTTATTTGCTTATCAACTCTATTTTTGCAAGCCATGCTTTTACCTTATTAGGCCTACATTATGACAAGCACAATTAACTCTGTAAAATATTTATTTATGATTTTTATTTGTTATTAACTTAAATTGCAGTCTCAAAATCAATGTTTTTGCAGTGCACTCCTCTCCCCCTCCCTTCCTCACACTTTCGCAACGTCACCTTCATTTGACCAAAGTAGTGTCACCTAAGTTTGACATAGTAGGGATTCCATAGTATTGCGCAACATGCTGTTAGCTACTGTCTGCTGAGTTCACGTGAAGTTGTGATGAATATATCAAGGATCTTTGGACTTATTTCCTTCATCTGCCTTTCACGGAAGTTCGCCGACTTTACCGGGGATTTAACGCGCGGTGGCAGTGGATTCTATTCTATTGTTCTATTTTTTTTTTTTTTTTTTTTTTTATAATCTCATTTCCTCACGTTCGCCTGGATTCATAATGATATAATTGACCCGCGAGCAACTTTCTCTTCAGTCTGGTAAGCTAGTCGATCTTTTTCTCTATCTCTCCCTTTTCTCTTTCTCTCTCTTCTTTGCTGCTACGTGACTCAATGTTGTGAAGCTGCACGCGCTAGTGTAAACAACGGCCCACGTGAGACGTGACTGTTCAGTTTAAAGTTAGAAGTCATGTTTCAGTGATAAGATGTTGTGTCAATGTGTTATTGTTTGGTTTCCAATGTTGGTGTGGCCCATACAGTGTTAGATTGAGTGCTACGTTTATGACAACGTTGCTTACCAGACTCTCCACAATGACGGAGCGCATTTACCATGCACGCTCGCCTCAATACCGTGACGCGGTATAACAAGAAAAAACTTACGGTTGACATTCGTGGCCTTTTCATATCGCGAACGACCGTTTTGCGGTATATTGTTACATCCCTATTAGAGACTCTACAAGGCGGTGTCCAGTAGAAGCCAGTTGTCCTACTGTGAGTCTGATGTGTGTTGAAAGTAATTTTTTTCACCACCCTGACCCGTCATGTATTTAGTCGCTCAGTGATCCTCACACGAACGAAGCACTATGTGTTTGACAGAATCCTGGGTAAATTTCAAAGGTGTGTGTGTGTGTGTGTGTGTGTGTGTGTGTGTGTGTTTGTGTGTGTGTGTGTGTGTGTGAGTGAGTGGTGTATACTTGTGTGTCTAAGTATGTGAAGAGTCCCAGAGGTGCCCCAGCTGCCTAAGCCACTTCTGCAGGATCTGTTGAAAGATCATCAAGAGACTTCTTCTCAATCTATGGGTGTTCAAGGTGTGTGAGGGTGTTTGTGTGTGTGTGTGTGTGTGTGTGTGTGTGTGTGTGTGTGTGTGTGTATGTGTGTGTGTGTGTGTGTGTGTGTGTGTGTGTGTGTGTGTGTGTGTGTGTGTGTGTGTGTGTGTGTGTGTGTGTGTGCTAGTGCAGGCTTGTGTTTGCGTGTGTGTGTGTGTGTGTGTGTGTGTGTGTGTGTGTGTGTGTGTGTGTGTGTGTGTGTGTGTGTGTGTGTGTGTGTGTGTGTGTGTGTGTGTGTGTGTGTGTGTGTGTGTGTGTGTGTGTGCGTTGTCTCTGTGGGAGCATGCTGGCTGAGTCTGCTGCTTAACACTCACTTTCATCACGCACACGCTCAGAAGTGACAGTCCCCGTCTCTACAAAGGGATTAAGAATATCGCCAAGAGACCTGCCATCTCTTTCTCTCTCACACACACACTTGCACACACACAAACATGCAGAAATACCCGCACAAAGCTTGCTACAAAGGGAGTCATGATGTCACCCAGAGACATAACTTAGTTCCACATCATTTCCTATTATTCCTCTTAATGAATCTCAAAAACAAGATAGTGGCAGTTAAATTACTCTAAATTCAATTCCATCCTCCACTCGTCTCACCTCTCTTCATCCTTATTTTCTGTCATCCCTGGCAACTCTCCCATACATCCCACTCCCTATTGACACGTATCCCCAGCACGCACAGGCAAACACTGGGCGCACAAAGGCCTAAGCGCCTAAGCTAACAACCGATACACAAAAACACAACAACAAAGCAGTTGTTGTCAGGTTGTTAAGTCCCTGCCACTGTTTCCAAGGGTCGGGGAGACGGCAGGCAGACAGAAAGAGGGAGAACAGGATGAGATGGGCTTTGGAGAATAAAAGGCGGCTAATCCCTGCATTTGGATATGAGAAACGCAGGCCCGCAGGAGAACGCATCAAAGCCAGCACTAAATTAGCCTACATACAGAGAGCGAGAGGAAGAGAGAAGAGAGGGGAGTGAGAGAGAGGCCGCCAATTTGAAACAGTGTGAGGAGCAGAGAGAGGTACTCTCCTAGGGCCCAGATTAGCAACACACACTCATTATTCTCCAGCGTTGCTGTTGCACACAAACACACATGCACACCGACGGCCTTGCACACAGATTAGAAACATACACTCATTACTCTGGTCTCAGTGGGACACTAAACCCTAAAATCCAGTGCGCTTGCTGGGAGCACTTGCACAGAGACCGGCTAACGGACTAACAGGGCCCAACACTGCCTTTGTAGCTGTGCATCGTTAGCCACGCTGGGCGCTAGCGCCGCATAGGGTTTGTGTGTGTGTGTGTGTGTGTGTGTGTGTGTGTGTGTGTGTGTGTGTGTGTGTGTGTGTGTGTGTGTCAGGGAATGGCTGATGAAAGCAGGCAATTAGAAAAAAAATAGTGTGCTGGTTCAGTCATATCCACAAGTGTCACCATCCAAAGCACATAAATAAGGAAGTTATTGGCAGAGAAACAGTGTGTGTGTGTGTGTGTGTGTGTGTGTGTGTGTGTGTGTGTGTGTGTGTGTGTGTGTGTGTGTGTGTGTGTGTGTGTGTTTTCTTTGTTGTGCAGTTCGCATCTTAATATTTTTCTAGGCAAACACCAACAACTGGACAAGAGTTTCGAGCAACCCATTATATACTAAAGCATCCGCTGTTGTTGCGCTTTCCACAGCGATTCCACACAGGGGCGCAGAGGGCTCCGTGGTAGTGGGCGGATGGCAATTTTTATGTCCCACAAGATATAGTTGACACACGCGTATACGCAGACACAGAGTATAGCTTCAAGAGAGAGAAGGAGAGAGAGCAAAAGGAATACAGTTTTAGGGATCACAATCTTGACTATGGGAAGTGGAACAAAAATTACATTCAAAATAATAAGGCTACATCGTGTATTTTGCTAATCTGAACGGAAAGTTAATTTTTACATCAATCGAGATGCTAATTACGCATTTGTGAAGCAACCTATACAATCAATATCAATATCAGGGTGCATGAGCATGCACATATTGAACAAATGTGAAGGAGCATGAAACTGAAACAAGAGGCACTCTGAAAGAACTGCTAACTTTGTCAAGACTAGGGATGGGCATTTTAAGAAATTCAATTGATCGATCATCGGGAAAATTAACGAGTACTTATCGAGTAGTCGTTATCTTTTTTTACATATTAAAAAATGCCAACATAACATCCAAAATACAGCGTTTTTACCATAGACTGTATACAAGAGGTTTTTACTCAATTACATCTTTATTCCAAGATCTTCTAGGCAAACAACAATCTATTAAGACAAGGCAACTTTTTAAAATAAAATAATAATAAAATGTGGCGCTGGTTAAAGCCCGAGGCTATGAGCCAACAAGGAGCCAATGCTACGATACCTTTAAAGTTTAAACACATATGCGCCTCCTAAGATGCTGCAAAAGACTGCATAAGGGCACGACACGTTTCTCTGAGTGATAAAGGACCTAACGTTACTTCATCTAATCATCATCTAAAATGTGCAAATTAGTTCCCTGATGAAGGCGAAGTAGGAAAGCATAGACGCTAAAGTTAGTAACACGTTAAACAGGGTCGGATGTAGGCTTCAATGTACAAGTGGTACATAATTCAGTTTGTTTAAGTGTTGTACTTATACAAGGTTTCACAATGCTTAATGAACTTAGTTATTTTCGGTTCTAAAGCTGTCCGGTCCAATGCCAAACTTCTCCTTAACTTCTTCCTGTTTATTTTTTGACATCTACGGCAGCTCGCAGGCTGCTGCCTGAGCCTGTTCTGTTGTCTCCTACTACTAGTTAAGTATCTCCCCTGCTGGTAGGATGTTTAATTGCTGCCCATACAGTCTTTGGTGCTGCCAGTGAAACTCATTGCTGTGCTGCCGGACTCACACTGCGCAACACAACGGCTATATGATCGATAACAATTTCACGTGATCGACAAAATTCTTAACGAGCAATGATCGATTAATCGATTAATTATGCCCATCCGTAGTCAAGACCTCTCCTACTATGACGTGCTACAGAACTTTGCTGGCTTTGACGAGAAGATGCAGAGAAGTCATACCTGTGTATTCACCCAACAGCTGTTTTGGTCAGCACCCAATTATATCAAGTTGAGCAAAACCCTGCGCAGAAATCATGGTTGCTGTATGTATAAACCATGGCTTGATGCAGCCTATTTCAATCTAACAAGAATGTAGCCTAGGGATTTATTAGCATGAATTTGTGACTGGAAATAATGTTTTAGTCATGATTACTTTCTGTCTGAATCCTTATATCTCAGCTCCTCTCAAAATGAAGCAGTGTGCTCTTTTTTTAAATGAAGCACAAGAATGGAATGCACCTCATCAGGAGAGCGTGGTGTCAATGTGCTGTGGCATGGCTGATAGATGTTAGTCGGAAAGAGTGACATACTTTAAGATAAACTGTTGATGCCATAGTTTTACAGCCAACGCACACAGAGTATTCACCATAATTATGTTTGTGCAACACTCAAACATTCATCGCTTCAGTCAATGTAATTTGAAACTATTTTCAGTCATGAGAGTAAATGTGGCATATTACATAGGGAATAGGATGATTTCATTGTTTTGTATGTATTTGCTTATGTTCATTGCTGACTTTATACATCCCAAGGGCCAAGGAGAAGCTAATTGATCTAATTGTTGCATTGTAATGTATTGTAATGTTTTTGTTTTTTTATTACAGCATATACCAGAACAACAACAACAACAGAACAGAGACAGCATGCACAAACAGCGCAAACAAACAGAACAATCGCACACAAACAAAGCGCATCCAACCCCCACCCCCTCTCCACACAACAAAGGGATTACAACAGTAACGATAAATTAACAAGAAAATGGAGATGAAAATAATATGTTTATGTAAATGTATGACAAACTCTTCATACATATACACATATTATGCAATAGAATACTAAAATAATATATGTGCACACGAGCACGTCTATATGAATAGATATATAATGATAATATAATTTAAATGTAAAAATGTATAATAAAAAAGGGGAACAGCCACATAAACAATCCAATCAGTTCATCAGTCCATCCATCACTTCTTATCTTTTCATTTTCCAGGAAATTATAAAAAAAAAAATCTAAATATTCCAAAACAAAGTATTGTATTGTTATGGTGTGCATTCTGAAAATGTTTCTTTTGTGAAATATGTCCAATATCAACTCTTAGTAGCTTGTCATGTTGCATAAAACTTCAGATTCCATAGACGTCTCCGCACAATGAAAAACACATTGTTTATACAACCAAAGCGCAGAGTTCTCCCCAATCATAACTTAATCACATGAAAAACAGACTGTAACTTGAGTTTAGATTGTTTATCATTCATTTCTGTCCAATTCCTGACCTCTGATCATTTTAATCCCCTGCTTTATCTCTCTCCTTCTCCCTCCTCTTCCTCATCTCCTTTATCTGCATCTCCTCAGAGGGTGGTGGTCCATAGTGAAAGCTGCCATGTTACCCTAGCAGGTTGTTCAGCCTTTCTCTCTCAGTCTCTCACACACACACACACACACACACACACACACACACACACACACACACACACACACACACACACACACACACACACACACACACACACACACACACAGTAGCAATTATGGCAATCAGCAAGCCGACCCAATTAGTGTTTCCTGCTTGTTAAGCCCTAGGGGTTGGCTGCCCGACCACCTCACTTTGCATAACTTAATCTGCAATGACAGGGTGTGACACCCAGACTTCTGACCCTACCAGCAGCTTGTGTTATGTGTGTGTTTCTGTGTGTGTGTGTGTGTGTGTGTGCGTGCGTGCGTGTGTGTGTGTGTGTGTGTGTGTGTGTGCATTATACCCTACTAGTTGTCCAACCCATGTGTGGTTACAATTTACAATCGCCAAATTGCTCCCAGGCTGAGCTAGCCCCAGCCGGGCCTGCAAGGTTGTGGATCCAGGGGAGGAGCCCTCTATCTGAGTGTGATTCTGAAGCTGCCTCCTTCCTCCTGTGCCTTTCTCCTCTGCCTGAGCAGGTTAAAGGGTGATGGACAACTTTGTTAATATGCATATGTGTGAGGAGAGGCAAAACATGGGTCATACCCCACCATCCACCTTTCACATCAGCTGCACATTCACAAACATACAAGCAAACTCCACCGCTGTGTGTAGGTATAGGGGCTGGAAAAAAAAGGAACCAACCGACTCCTACTGCCATGTTCAAACTCAGCTCCTTGAAGCAAGTGCCACAATAGTAAAAATTTGTTTCATGGTCAAACACTTGTGCTGTTATGAAGTGTACCAGAGGCCCTCCCCTTCTCGGTGAGTGGTTGCCCCGTGACACATGTTGCTAGGCATTAAAGCTGACAGAAACCATGGTTACTGAACACAAAAGATCCATTGTGGGGGGTGAGGGGAGGGGGGCTGTTTGATCTTAGTTTGTGTGTGTGTGTGTGTCTGTGTGTGTGTGTGTGTGTGTGTGTGTGTGTGTGTGTGTGTGTTTGAACTCAGAGTGAACCACATGGAGTCTGCGGAAGCTTTCTGCGAGAGAAACAAAAGCACAGCGGAGTGTGCGAGTGTGCGAGTGTGGCCGTCACCCCGATTGCCAAGAGAGGAAGCAAAACAACAACTTCTATCTCCTTCAGCTCTCTGAGTTCCTCTACTCTGCCCCATTTTTGTTTTCATTTTCATTGACTAATTGTTTTTAGTTTTTTCTGTTTTTTTTCTACTTCTTAAGTTGAAAAAAAGGAGGCGAGAAAAAAGCGTAGCAGGATGCGTTTTGTACGTGTATCTCTCTGGTGCCTATTCCATTAAAGGCAGACTGATAAACAGGCTAGGATAATTAAAGGGGAGTGATAAATAGTGCTGCCTTAATTAAAGGGGAGTGATGAGGACACGTGTCGAAATGTTTTGTTAGCGGGCCGACGGACAGATGAAGGAGGAGAGTAATTGCTTTGGATTAATTATTTGGATACGGGCGGCGAGAGGGTACACACATCTCTCGAGGGCTCTTTCAGGATGGAGGGATGCAGAGAGGAGGGGGAGATGAGGAAGAGCAGAGAGTGGAAGGCTGGTTTCAAGGAAAGATTCACTGGCATCCATCTCTCTTTGACATCGACCATGTGGGGGAGCACACGGCAGCAGATCAGAATAAAAGTCAGGTTTGTTTGGGTGTTTTCATCTTTATTAATTTAGGTGGAAAGTTGACAAGAGGAGGTCATTTGCACACTTCCACACCCAGGGGTTTTCCAGTAAACAACATGCGTCAACGGATGTGCACTAAGCAGCAGTCTGAGACAAGCAGAGAAAGGTCAATGCTCTTGCTGTCAAATCTATGTTTCTGTATTTAGGGTTATACTTTAAATCAAAAGCTCTGTAATGAAGTTTACTATAAAAAGTTCAGGAAATAGTCTGGTTAATTGTAGTGCTCAGATGTAACACTAAATATACATTGGTATATCTCATAACATTACATTTAAAGCAAGGACTGAAAGGTACTACCAGGCCTACCCAGGATATTTGAGGCTGATACGAGTTTGAGTTTAAAAATTCAGGTTTATTTGTCTATTTCCATCTGTGCAAGAAAAAATCATTACTGATTGTTCAATGTAAATGCCATATGCGGAAAAGTCACGTGAAACATATCTGAATGCTCATATAATGTGTTTGCATTCATCTTCCTGCAGAGATGTATTTTTTTAATGCTACCTGGAACCAACAAACATCATCAACTATAAGTATGTTAAAATAACCCTACTGGGAGGAGACATACTACATAAAGTATGATGTCTGGAGGTTATTCCGACTTCATCCACTATCCAGTGTGTGTGTGTGTGTGTGTGTGTGTGTGTGTGTGTGTGTGTGTGTGTGTGTGTGTGTGTGTGTGTGTGTGTGTCTTTGTCTACCTGCACACTCAAAGCCCCAGTTCTCCTAACCAAGCCCAGAAGTCAAGCATGCATGACCTCTATTCTCGGCAGTGTGTACGTGCATGGCACAGAAAAGGCTTGACTTCACCATTTCCTTTTTAGCAGTGGCAGTCGGGCACTAAAGCCTAAAATGTGCAGCGCGTACACGCACGTTTCACCACGCATACACCCACACACACAAAACAGCTACCTCACCTCTGGACCTCCAGAAATCTGTGTCACATGTGTGTAAAGCCTGTGTGTGTGTGTGTGTGTGTGTGTGTGTGTGTGTGTGTGTGTGTGTGTGTGTGTGTGTGTGTGTGTGTGTGTGTGTGTGTGTGTGTGTGTGTGTGTGTGTGTGTGTGTGTGTGTGTGTGAGAGCAGGTAGAACCATCTGTGGTCTAGATCACAGCCAGATGTCCTGGGCTCCGCCACCAGCCAGATCACCTTACATAAATGCTTTACCATGTGAGGGAATCATTTAGCCATATTAATTGACGGTAAACTTGCCCTGTAACGAAGAAGCCAGACTCCTGCAGACAGACGTGCACGCACACACACTCAAACACACACAGTCCGGCTTCACAGGTGGGTTCCTTCACTCACAGGAGCAGCGAGTGGGTAACCGGTGGTAACCGGACTCTGATCAAAAGGAAGATTGACATAAATAAAGAGCCTGCAGGAATGCATTGTGCAAACAAAATATGAGCTGGGGCCCCAAAAACATTCCCTGGAGGGGAGGGCTGAGGAGGAGGAGGACCAGAGGGAGTGAGAGGAGGGGGGCAGTTGAGTAGTTTTTTTTTTTTAAATTCCCTCTTGCACTCAACTCTCCTGTCTTTCATTCTGGTCCTTTCAGACATGTGTCTCAGCATTCAAAGACGGACGAAAAACAAGAGCAGGCCAGGTGAAAATAGCCAGAAGAAAGGAAAGTGGAAAGAAGATGTGCATTTCTGACAGCAGCAGGCCCATCAAATTTAAACTAAAGAGATTAAAACCCATGTTCTTCAGGGCATAGCGGACTAGGTTTCGCCCCTCTAGTGATAGTCTTGTGTTTTGCCACCTATTGTTGTCACTTCTAAACAGGACCAAACCTTCTTAAGCAGACGAGTGATATTTAATCCCTGCTTACTGAACCTTTGATATGGTAGCCTTCACCCATGGGCATCTAAGGTTTGTGTACACAAAGACACAGAATGACACACACACACACGCATATACGCACACTCAACAAAAAACCTGTCAGGGGGAACTTCCATGTGGCTTGTGGTGTCTGTTTGTCTCCATGTAAGGCCTTAAATCTACAGGGGAAAACAAAGTGGCATAGCCCACGTAGATGTACACACACACACACACACACACACACACACACACACACACACACACACACACACACACACACACGCACACACACGCACACACACACACACACACACACATACACAGTACTGTACACATGGCCATAACACTACCATAAGAGGACTTTACAGCTGGCACCGCAGGGTCACTTCAACCAGCACTGGGACATTTTTAGGTTTTCTTTCCAAAACAGAACCAGAGACTGTAGCACTAAAAAGAGTGTTGCTAAAATCAGCAGCCGACACACAAACAGAAATACAGAGAGAGAGATAGTGAGAGAGAGAGAGTGAGAGAGAGAGAGAAACCATAGTTTACTTTAAAAAAAAAACTTTGTGTAAGGATTCTCTCATTAGTTTGTGTCACAAGATGATGAGCTTGATCATTCAAATAAACTTTTTGGTTTACAATTGGTATGTGCATGGTTCTGTGAGCACCGTGTGTCTCTGTATGTTCGTTTCCACACCAAAAAATCAGAGGAGACCAGCTGATGAGGAGGTGAGAGACATAATGGAAGGAGGGAACGGATAAAAGGCCAAACTACAACTGAGAGATCACAACATCTCCCCTGACAGCAGGTTGCAAACCTCAGCTCTGTGGGGAAAAGACACACTTACGCACTATTTTTCAACTACAGACATTGCGCTGTCAGGAGGGACTGAGACTAGGGACCCATCAAGTGCCTGTTCAGCCTGAAATGTAACTGTGTGTTTGTGTTTTGGGGATTTGCCTGTGTGTGTGTGTGCCCTGCAGCAAGGTGTCCCATCGCTCCAGGTGGGGTGAGGGAGTTAAGGTGCTCGGGGAGATGGCAGCACCCACTGGCAACGCTCTGGGAGGAACCGCAGGGTGCTGCTGAAGTTACCAAGCAAATCAAGGAGGCAGAGGACAGGGAAAAAATAGTATAAGATGTAAGCAAGGAAAAGAGGTGGAGTTGGGATCCACCTCTCCACCTTTTCCTTCAGCCCTTCCCTCCGTGCAGGCCGCTCATGGAAGGAAAAACAACTATGAGGGAGAAAGAGAAAGCAAAAAGGCAGGAAAAGGCTGAACGAAAGGAAAGAAAAACATGGAAAGGTAAATCTAATTACAGAGGCCAGATATGGCAGAAACGTTAGTTAACACTGAGACAATAAACACTGCTCCCTTGCAATTGCAACCACACTGTGTGTGTGTGTGTGTGTGTGTGTGTGTGTGTGTGTGTGTGTGTGTGTGTGTGTGTGTGTGTGTGTGTGTGTGTGTGTGTGTGTGTGTGTGTGTGTGTGTGTGTGTGTGTGTGTGTGTGAGTTTCCATGTGTGTTTCCATGGGAGTGATAGGGACCAGAGGAGGGCAACAGGGAAAGACGAGCCTATGTTTGTTTGTACATGGCTGTTTCTCAGGCCCTTGACACTGGCATTCCAGAGTTACACATATGCGCGCGCACACACACACACATTGACATTTCATAACCAGTGGAGGTCAGGTCCCAGCACACACCTTGTGGCTAACTTGAGTAGTTCTCAAACACACAAATGCAAATACACACACGCAATTATCCCTTAAATGAGGCGTTTGTAGCGAGAAGTGACGATGGCTCCTGCCAACATGCCGGCCTTCATATGCTGCAAAGTGCATCAGTGCCCCATCACATTTCTATTTTATGATGTACCAGAACGTAGAGTAATTTTTTTTACGTTTAGGTTGTTAAAATCTATTCTACTGTTATTTTCTTTTAAAATGTGTAGAATGGAGAAATAGACAGAGCTTAAGTGGTGGCTAACCTTGAGTGACAAAACATAGGACATTCTAAAGACGTACAGTCCCCTCCATAAGTATCGGAACAGTGAGGCCAATTCCTTTATTTTTGCTGTAGACTGGAAACATTTGGGTTTGACACCAAAATATGAACATGAGACAATAGATCAACATTTAAGCTTTCATTTCCAGGTATTTACATCTGGATCTGATACACAACTGAGAAGATAACATTTTTTGTAAAGGAACACCACATTTTTAGGTGAGCAAAAGTATTGGAACAGATAGACTTAAAGTAAATTAAAGTGAATAAGACTTAATATTTTGTTGCAAATCCTTCGCTTGCAATAACTGCATCAAGCCTGTGTCCCATTGACTTAACAAAACTTTTGCATTCTTCTTTTGTGATGCTTTTCCAGGCCTTTACCGCAGCCTCATTCAGTTGCTGTTTTTTTGGGGGGTTACACCCTTCATTCTCCTCTTTAGCAGGTAAAATGCATGCTCTATAGGGTTTAAGTCTGGAGATTGACTTGGCCAGTCTACAACTTTCCATTTCTTGCCCCTGATGAACTCCTTTGTTGTTTTTGCAGTTTTTGTGGATCATTTTGAAGGATCTTCCAATCAATGTGGTTGCATCTTTCTTTAAATTGGCAGATAGAATGTTTCTGTAGACTTCTAAGTTCATTTTGCTGCTGCCATCATGTGTTACTGTGTTGTTGTCAAGATGAACCTTTACCAAAGTGATGGAAAGGCTAAAGTTTGGAGAAAGAAAGGATCTGCTCATGACCCCAAGCATACAAGCTCATCTGTGAAACATGGTGGAGGCAATGTCATGGCTTGGGCTTGCATGGCTTCTTCTCGGATGGGCTCATTAATCTTCATTGATGATGTAACACATGATGGCAACAGCTAAATGAACTCAGCAGTTTACACAAACATTTTGTCTGCCAATTTAAAGAAAGATGCAACCAAACTGATTGGAAGATCCTTCATAATGCAGCAAGATAATGACCCAAAACACAATGAAGGAGTTAATCAGGGTCAAGAAATGGAAGGTTTTAGACTGGTCAAGTCAATCTCCAGACTTAAACCCTATAGAGCAAGCATTTTACCTGCTAAAGAGGAGACAGAACAGAGTAAACAAACAGCAACTGAAAAAGGCTGCGGTGAAAGCCTGGAAAAGCATCAAAAAGGAGGATTCAAAAGTTTTGTGATGTCAATGGGTCACAGGCTTGATGCAGTTGTTGCAAGCAAAGGCTTTGCAACAAAATAAGTCTTATTCATTGTTATTTATTTTAAGTCTATCTGTTCCAATACTTTTGCTCACCTAAAAATGTGGTGTTCCTTTACAAATAATGCTATCATCTCAGTTGTGTATCAGATCCAGATTTGAATACCTGGAAATGAAAGCTGAAATATTGATCTATTGTCTCATATTCATATTTTGGTGTCAAACCCAAATGTTTCCAGTCTACAGCAAAAATAAAGGAATTGGCCTCACTGTTCCGATACTTATGGAGGGGACTGTATGAATTAATGCATTTTGTGTCAACGCAGGTTAGTCCAAAATGAATTGATTTCTGAATTGCAGACTGTGTGAAGAGTTTTGAATTTCCCAGCCGTGCCTACAAAGCCTACACAATGCCCTGTGTCATCTCTTTCTCTCCTGCTCACACTCGTTCTTTCCTTAAATCTTGGACAAATTCACAGCATTCATTCTCTATAACACCTGCGTGCTTTGTGAGTGTGTGTGTACGCGTGTGCAAGCGCACATGTGTATGTTTGTCTGACAAAGGGACTCCCATTCTAACCTAACCTGTTCTTTTTATACAGACAGACAGACATTGACAGCAAAACTCTGCCTCAGCCACTATCTGTATGTGTAGACAAGGGAGATGTTTTAAAAAGGTGCATTTACAGAAATGTAATGCTTCACAGACTTGGTAATCCAAACTGTAGCCACACACACACACACACACACACACACACACACACACACACACACACACAGAGACATGGTCCACCCACTCCTGGTAACCCATCCGGGAGAGGTCAGAATTGGGAGGGGGAGATGGGTAACATACCGTTGTATTAGTGCACTTTTACCGTGGATAAAGAATGGCCATAAAAGGTAAAACCATCCTGCTTGGACCTGCTTACTGTAAACAAGCAGAGAGGAAAGTGGAGCGGGTGAGAGATGCCGTCTGGAGAGGTGCAGAAAATGAAGAAAGCAGCAAGGAGAGGGAGGACCAAGGGTGGCAGAGTGCTGGGGAGGCTAGAGTTTCATATTTTGTTCCCATCGCAGACAGAGATATTGTTTAGGTGTTGTTAAAGCCACATTTCAAATCCAGGGTTTTCTTCTCTTGTTGTTAACATGATCCTGGTCATCATCATGAATAGCAATATTCCCTGTATTGAATAAGATCATGAATCAGGGGCTTCAAGATGTATTAACAGGCTCTCAATGTGTGTCATCTTTTCCATCCATGTATAGTGTTTTTTTTTCAGTTCAAGGCAATAAGATGATAAGTTCCACAGAGGGTTTTAGAGAGATCAGGGAGAATGTGCTATTAGTCAATTTGTGTGACAGTTAAGTTGTTCTACTGTTCCCATAAGATCAGTTAATGATTGTGTGTACCTCAAGGTACAGGTTTCAGTATTTCTACTCAAGAGGTGTCTGGGACACACCTACTTGAAAACTTGATTATTGTGTCAACTGGTATTCAATTGCCAACTCTCTACACTTGAATTTGGTGAAAGAGACTTCAGTCCGAACAAACACATGTGGTCAGCCAACATTATGTCTAATGGAAGCTAATCATTAAACTAAATTAAATGTATTTTCTTTGTTTTTACTTCTTAAATGCAATTTCGAAATGTCTAATATTGATGTTTAGTATGCCCATGTAAAGCACTTTGAATGGTCTTGTGTCTGAATTTTGCAATAGAAATAAACTTGCCTTGCCTTACCAATGATGGTCAAATACCACTTATTAACTGTACAACTGTGCAGCTAAGCTCATTGCACATTTTCTTTCAAGAAAAAGCTTTTTTCCTTTTCTCTGGGAACACGTGAACAATGATTTCTCAGTATTTAATGCACCAAAAACGTCCGTCTTCCAAGCATTCCTTTAAAATTGCTCTTTTTCTCTGCAGGTAGGCGTGTGTGTGCACCCGTGCGTGAGCGTGTGTATACGAGTGTTGATTAAATGTGTCTGGTGTGTAGGGCGTTAGCTACAGCCTCAGCTTACTATAACAACACCTTCCAGTATGGACCAGACTTGGCCAAAACCATGGAGAAGAAAAACTCAAGAAATGCCCATCTTGTTTTATTTTTCCACACTTTTACTCTCACTGAAAAAAACACAGCCTTTCTCCCAAGCATACACAAAATGATAGATTTTTTTTATTATTATTACTTTGTACAAATTACCAATACAACAGTTGGATTGGCCTTGAAGGCAGGAGATGCACCTGAATATAATTATTGGATATAGTATATAACATCTATTCATTCCTGTAGGATTCTTCCCCAGTGTATGTTTTTACTTATACTGAGAGACAGAGAGACAGAAAGACAGGTTGACTCAGGGTGACGTGGGGTTGTGGGGTATTAATGTGTGCCTTTGTTCACCCAAGTCTTCTTCTCCTAATTCACTTTACAGGCACAATTTCACAAATGTTCCCCCTTTCACTAGAAATGAATAGATAGAAAGATAAATAAATAAGTCACACTTCTAATAGTTAAATTGCATTGAACAAAAACATTTGATTTTAGAGGAGTAATAGCTTTTAGTGTTTGAGTTTTTTTTTCAGTTGAAAAGGACTGGACAAGAAATTTGAATATGCACGCACACGCACACACACTCTCAGGTTGGCCAGGGGCAACCTAACAATGCAAAGTGGAAAAACATGAGTCGGGCTGTTGAGCGTGAAAAAAGATGACTTTAAATGAATAGAGTAAACCACAGCAAATGAAGAGATGCATCAAGGTGCGGGACGACGAATGAGAGATGAATGGAAGGCAAAGGAGTGAAACGAGAGAGGCTGATTTGCGTAATCCCATCATTGAAATTGACTTTTAAATGCAATATTCAATTTCCGCACTCCTGGAAGCACGAGGGAAAGAGAGGGAGCCCAGCTTTTTGCTTTTTTGGTTAATAATAATAACAAAATAATGTACTTGAGACATAAAAGCAAATAGAGAAATGAGAATGGGCGAGCTTGGCATTGTAGAGACATATTTCTGCAGCAGACAAACAAAGTGCGACAGCCCTTCACTAACGAGGCTGAGAGAACACAGTATAGTTCCACTTTGGCCTTTTCACTTTCACAATCAGAAGCAGGAGAACACTCTGAATTTCAAAAAGGAGCACAACAGTCACGGCAGATGTGCAGTAAGGAATATTGGTCTAATTAAATTGGTTTAAAACATAATCAGTCTCAGATTGCTAATGTACCTATACAAAGTCGGGGGGAGCTGATTATTGTTTAAATAATGTGTGTATAGTACAGTATAGTTCCTGGTGTTGGACAGTTGTTAAATAAATGTTAACAAACGGAATTACCACCCTATATGATCCATCATAGGTAAAAACCACAACATTTCTTACTAAATGTAGTAATAATGGGGTTTCAACAGTAATGTGGAGCTACCGCTCAGAGACAAAGTCCACTGCTAACACATCTGAAGAGCAGAACCAATTGTAATTGCACTATGTACTTTCTGTTATTATTACTGAAATGGAAGAGGGTTTAAATTTGAACAGCGCAGTAAAGCCATTCCAAAGCATATTACACAGTTAGTGGAATAGAAGTATCCTGCATAATCATGCCTGCTCCGTAAGAAAGGAAGACAAAACTAAATAAGCTATATTCATGGGTGCTTTAGAAATAACGGATTTTAATTTAAAGTAATCATTTGAATTATTTCCATACTGTGGATTTATTAAACTCATTCAAACAAACTCTCACAACTAACATTAAACCAGTAACATTGCTTTTACTGTATCAACATGTATTAACAGAACTTAATCCAATTTAGATGCAAACTTGAACTGACAATAAAGCACACCACAACAAAATGGTGCTGTAGACTCATGATAGAAAAATCACCTAGCTAGTTTGGGAATATATATTTTTCCGCCTTTAGCACCTGACTGACTGGCCAATAGCTCCTAGACATTACTGAACTAGCTAGCTAACTAACACAACCTTAGCGGTCGGTCAGGGCCCCTGTTTACTGGAGGAGAGATCTAGAGAAGATAATATTAACCTCTGCCATTCTGCTCTCTAGGTTAAGCTCACTGCTTTCTGGTGATAAGAAGAAGCAGTGAGCTTCTATCTACAGTACGTAGAGTCTTTTGAGTCGGACCAGCTGACAACACAAATTGAACTATGGTACAAATGAATGTGGCTATGACTACGTCTAGGAGAAAAGGTCATTTCTTTATTGAATAGTATCGTCATTTACAAGTGAAATTCAGATCTCTCTAAAAATGGTACTGTGACTTCAAAAAACGTGAAGGATTACATGCTTTTTTATGTCTTAATAAATCCCTCTACCACTAAGGCTCATTGAAATCTTTATAAAACACAATGGAGTATCAGAAAAATGCACTGCTAACTTTTACTAACTTTTTTCATAGTTACTAAAAAGTCTGTGTGATATAAAGGGATTTTCTCTAGACAAACGATCTGATAGGTATTGTATTGACAGTTTCACATAAACAGGGCATTGACCACTAACGTGTCCTTTATTTGCAACAATAATTTGCGTGAGCTGGACAGTGTTAAGAACCTTTTAGGAAAATGTTCCTGCTGTTTGTCTTAAGTATTTAATGAATTAATGTTTAGGTCAAATACAATATGAGTATAATCCTGTTCAGATTATCTGCAGTTTAATTGGTATCATGGACAGTACACGTGCCAATCACAGGTTTTATGATGAGGGACTACTTGTATGAGTTACTCAGTGTGCGCTGCATGAATGGATCTGTACCAAACCCTGTGACATGTTAAGAAGAAAGATAAATCATTTTCTAAAGGGAAACATTTGATTCAATGGTTTTGATTCAGTTGAAAGAATGTTTCAGTATGCGGTTATCCAATTCATGTCCCAAGGGCATGTTGTCAATTCAATCTTGACATAATGGATATCAAAGGGTGGCACATTGGCGGCTGTGTTTTATACAGTCTCTAAGTTAATTACACATTCTTGGAATTTAACTTGGACGGGGTAAAAAAAAAGTTTATCTCTGCACATAAGATGGTTTGAAACAAATGTAACTGAAAAGATGGTCCGCTGAAAGACGTTGCTGAGGAGTTTGAAACTTTAACACAGGTGCACACCTGGCATCAGTCAATCACACACACACACACACACACACACACACACACACACACACACACACACACACACACACAGACACACGGCCAATAGCTCTAGCTCTAATCAGTGTGTTTATATGGAGTGTCAAGGAACCTGGGTTGCTCTGACAAAAAGCACTGGGTGAAATGAGGAATGACAAGACAATGCACTAAATGGCGTACATAGCGCTTGTCCACCGCCAGTTGCTGACGAGGACTGATAGAGCCAACGGAGACGGGGACAGAGGAGTCAAACAAAGGAATGAAATATGAAGACGGGAGGAAACAGAGAGCCAAACTCCGAGAGGAGGAAGCAGAGGGATGGAGCACAGGATGAAGCTGACATATTAAAACAGCCAGAACACACCGAGAGAGCTTTCCCTTCCTGAGAGCTAATATACAGAGATTAGTGGGGGGTGGGAGAGAGAGACGGGGAGAGAGAATGCCTTTCTTAACACTTGGGAGAGAGAAAAATCTTAAAACTGAACAAAGAGAAGGGACTTCTTTAAACCTTAAACTTTCTTATCAGTCAGCCTTCCTTCATCTGTCTTTCAAACTTATTTTTTAACTTCTCAAGTATCGTCCTGCCTATTGAAGAGGCATTCAACAGGGAAAACATATGATTTACACACTGCTGAGGACATTTCACTGTTAAGTACATTTCAGGATGATAAAAATATTAATCATTGCACCGCATTTGCAGTCAAATCCCTTTTTAAGCTGCTGTGAAAATAAGGCCTCTTTCACCTCAACCTCCAGCCAACAAATAAAGGTGTAATTGATGTGCAGTGAGTTACCAGTTAGAGGTTGTTTTATGTCTCGGCGGGACGGCCGTGACAGTGGAATCTCACAGAGTATTTTGGCCGGTCACGTAAGCCTTGCGGGGGGGGCGACTAGAGGTACATTTGAGAGCCGAAAATGTATCTTCTTTCCACTGTCTAGCTCACTGCACACTGTCACACGCATCCACAGATCGCACACACACCCACACAAACACACAGACACTCAAGCGCAGGCACAAAAACACATACACAACGCCGGCCTCCTCCAGTATGTGTGGGTGGGGGGAAGGAAGGTGGGGGAAAATAATATTTCTCTTGAGAGAGATTGATGCGATCTGTTCAGCACTTCATTGTTTGAGAACGATTTGAGCGAACAGCCTGTTCTCAGCAAACCTGTGTGTGTGTGTGTGTGTGTGTGTGTGTGTGTGTGTGTGTGTGTGTGTGTGTGTGTGTGTGTGTGTGTGCGCACCACAGTGTCTATGCGAGTCAACAGCAAGACCATGAGCATTAAGGAAAGAAATTGCTCTATTATTTTAGCGACTGCAACAAATCAGTTGGTTCACCTTTGTCCCTCTCAATTGTTGGAGCGAACATGGACAAACTCAGCCGGCACAAACAAGACCGGCTGCCTGTTCGTGCACTGCATAAGCCCAGACGAGAGAATAGACCCCTTTCACGTCCACAGATAAAGGGATGAAGGGTAATAAAATGTGTATACTTTATTCACTAATACACTTGAGCTGTCCTTTCATGCGATTCGCCCGAGTCATCTCAGATGGAAGCGCAAGACGCGCACACTCACAATGCATTACTACACTGACGGGCCTGAATACGAGAGGAAAACTTTACTCATAGTGTTGCTTGAAATGTTTACTTCCAGCCTTTATGTAACCATAACAGACATCCTCTATCTAATCGGAATTGGCCACTCACCCAAGCAACAGTATCATCATCGCAGCAGACCAGCTTAACTGCTAAAATGGGTCCCGATACCACCTGTATTATCTGTTGCAACATGCTCTTGTATGAATGACTATAGTGTGGAATATGTCCATATGTTGATTTTCCCCAATTACAGCAAAAGGGAAGACGAAAATGGATGGATGGATGGATGGATGGATGGATGGATGGATGGATGGATGGATGGATGGATGGATGGATGGATGGATGGATGGAGACAGGTCATATCAGTGCAAACTTATTTGACTGGTCTTCATTCCAGCATCTCATTCACCAATGGATTTTTTTTTAAATTTATTTCCACATCTTATGCATCACTGCTGTTGAATTGATTCTAAAGTTTATTGTTGGAGTTTATTTGAACAGCATAGTTTTTGAGGCAGAGCTCAATTTAATAATATTGGAAAAGATTAAAGGCCTACTTCACCGGTTTGAATATGAAGGTGTATTGAATTCTGAGATCCTATGTAGTATAAATGTGCGAAAAAAATTGAAATCGGTTCATCCTAGCCTGAGAAAAGGCAGAAAGAGTGTTTTTTTAACCCTATATTTCTCTTTCTCGTGACATCACAGAAAGAGAAATATAGGGTTAAAAAAAACCTTACTTTGTAAATATTACTGTGATGTCTTTTACTGTGACATCACAGTAATATTTACAAAGTACGTTTTTTTTAACCCTATATTTCTCTTTCTGTGATGTCACGAGAAAGAGAAATATAGGGTTAAAAAAAACACTCTTTCTGCCTTTTCTCAGGCTAGGATGAACCGATTTAAAAAAAAATTGCACATTTATACTACATAGGATCTCAGAATTCAATACACCTTCATATTCAAACGGGTGAAGTAGGCCTTTAAGTATAAGTAAAAAAATTATATAAATTGAGAATAAAAGCAGGGTGATGCTACTGATGCTCTACCCAGGATCATACATCTGCGTTAGAAATGCAAGCGCAACTTTGTACAGAAGTATATTTAGTTTGTTGTCCACCAGCCCCGCCTTTTTCCCCCTTTCTTCTCATCATTTAACAAAAGGGAGTCTATCTTTGTCATTTCAATTTGCTCATTGTGTGTGATCACAGTGGAGCAGCAGTCAGATTTGCTGTTGCAGTGTGGCAGGAACAAAACACCTGTTCATCCTCGGGCCTCTTGGATGGAACAACACACCAATCCTTTATCAATAAACAACAAAGAATAAAAGAGACTATTTTGTTTTTGTTGTTTGTTTTTTTACAAATCAATAACAAAAACGTGAACCGAATACACAGGTGTCTTCGAGGTGGTATTCAAAGAAAAGCAGCTTGCGAGTCAAAGCTGCTGAAAAGGTAAACAATATGGCTAAATATGTTTGACCGATAAAATGGCATTTTACAGCGGTGGATCAAATTTCTCGCAGCAGTTAAAGTGGCTGTGATAATTCCTTACGAAGAAAGGAGGAGCAGAGGAGCTGATGTGATTGTTTCCTATTTTTTTTCATTTTAATAGTGCTTTAATAGGACTGTCAAGCACAGTTTATAAATCAATAATACATGTTTTAAATGGTCTATCGTGGTCATTATTGCTATTGTTGATTGAAGTACCTAGTATCACTGTTTTAAAAGTCAAATCTAAATCAAATGCGATCATTTTGTCAGTACTTTAACATCCCAAGTCCAAATTGCCATAGAGAAGTATTTTGTCGGCACGAAATATAGCAGCATCGGAGTTGTTAGCCCACTTTGGGAAGAAATTTGAAAATGTGATGTGTCACTATTTGTCAATGTCACATCATCACGCTGCATAATGCCTCATGAGCAGCACTTCAGGTGAGGTGTTGGTACTTTGTTCTTTTCTCAGACATGTCACAATAATGAGAGGTGTCAGGTTCCATCAAGCAGAAGAAGAGGAGGACAGGTCCACATTACAGATGCAGACATCACTGCTCTCATTTCAATGTAATAACACCTGTCGGCCCTGATGAGTTGGGAGCCATGATGGCTTAGTTTAAAAGAAACGGTCACACACACAAACACACACACACACATGTATGCACGCACAGTCAAACACATTTGCATACGCGCACACAAAATAATCAAATCAACAAAACACGTGTAACAAGCAGTATGAGCCATTGAATAGTAAACCACCCATTTTCTGTTTAAGCTTACCCAGCTGCATACCAGTTGACACGCACATTAGATTAGGTTTGACAGAATGAGTGGTTATGTGGAGCTGGCTAATTTACCGTTGTGTCGTCAGTCTGAATATTTTAGTATGTGATGTTCCTTCTATATCAGGAGGAAATTTCAGACTGTTATTTGCTCTATTTTACATCGGGGCAGCCGCTGCTATATTTATAGTCAAAAGTTTTTGAGTTCTAGGAATACAAATGCTTTCATGTTGTGTGACAAAATAAAGTTAATAATAAAGAATCCTTCAAATTATAACAACAAAATGTGTTATCTTTGACTGCCCTCCAGAATGATACACATGGGTTTTTTTCTGATCTGACAGAATTAAACCTATTTACAGATGAAAAACTATTTTAGTCTTGGTGGTGGTTTGGCGGTATTGGCGCAAGAGCAATTCCATAAATTCTACCTTAAAGGTCCTCTGTGTAATCTGCCGAAATTCCTTCTCGTTGCGGCACAAGTGGCAGTTAAGTGAAGTGCAGGGAGCAGTGTGTTATAAATATGGATGAGTTTAAGTTTTGTTACACCATTTAGTTTGTTTTTGTTTGAGTAGCATTATGACTCAGAACATGTATGTTGGTAAAAAATGACAATGGCCTCGAAGCTGAATCATAAGCAATTGATTAGTTGAAAAAAGCGTTTGTGAAAAAAAAAAAAAAAAGTATGACTTACTTCTCCTTTCTTGTTGCCTGTTGTTGTGATGGTTATAGTCCAATGCAGGGAGGAGGAGGACCTGTAAAATGTAAATCATAAAAATACAATTAATTAGACATATGCCTGTTACACAACCATTTACCAAATCAATTACTGGCCTTATATTGGTCATATTGATATAGTTATAATTTTCCCACTTTCAACACAATCAAAAGAGAAAATCTGGTGGGATTTTTTTACCAAAAGGTCAGAATTGTCTCCCCATCTTTCAGCCGTCATCTGTAGAGTATCATCTGTGTGCATAAATAGCTTTTATTCAGCAAATGTACTGAATATTGAGACAACATGAATAATATGCAAGAGCTCCCTGCCCTGTGTGAAGTGAATCAAAACAAAATCCACTACAGACAACTGTGACATTTTCCAAAGTGGTTATATTGCTAGTAGCCTAAATACATATGTAAAAACAATACTGTAAGTAAATACAATCATATTATCACAAATGGTAACAGTTGGCAACAACAAAGCTTTAATGTTAGACAGCTACTTGTAGCTTATAGCTTCGCAGCATGGAACTGGCGTCGGCCCATTATTCCAACACATCACATAGTCCGACATATTTAGACCATTTGTCCAACGGTCACCGCGGTGAGCTTAGTTTTTGACAGGCATTCACTAGCGCTCAATCACAACCGACATAGGCCTACTGATTTAGGGACAACAATGAAATTAGGGCTGGGTATTGTCAAGAATCTCACGATTCGATTCGATTTCAATTCATTAAGTCACGATTCGATTCGATATTGATTGAAATGCTTCGATATCGATTCAGTATCAAGTAGAAATACACAAGAAAGAGTAAAATAATTAAAATTTAATTGAAATAATTATCTATTTAATTTTAAGCCTTGTGAACAAACAGCCATGGTATAACTCTCTCCTCTTGGAAATTGTAACATAACATCAGCACAATTGACAGTGCTGTATTAAATGTAATGTATTTAAATCATGTATAGTATTTCTTTCTTTCTCACATGACATCTTTGAACAATAATAACACATAAGAACCAGGTGCCTTCATTTCTGGTAACAAATAAAACATTAGCACAATACCAGTATAAGGTGTACAAAAGTGAAAAAAAGTGCTGTATTGGAATTCAGCTCTCATACAAAAACGTTAACAGACACAAAGCCAGTGCAGGTCATATGGATTTGCTGCTCTCTGCCCTTTTGTCGCCACTTTTAACAACTTGCACTTGTGTGGTGTGCATGCGCAGTGGCGCAGGAAATACTAATATTGAATACTAGTTAAAAAAAAAAAAAAAAGGGGTTTTTTTTTTTAATGAATCGATTATTAACTTTTATGAATCGATTCGGAATCGTTCGAGAGAGAATCGCAATGCATCGGAGAATCGATATTTTTACCCACCCCTAAATGAAATACTGTCTAGTTTACACAAAACCGTTGAAGTTGCTGATACATGGGTGACGTAGACGTGACCGTGACCATTTTGTAACATGGCACAGGCCAACATCTACAACAATACACCAATGTCATCGCTAATCAAAATAAAAAAATAGCGTGAAACTTTAGCTTACCTTACCTACCCAAAAACAGAATAAGGTCCCTCCATCGACCGAAAGCAGCTCCTGTATTGACTCGCGTTTTCGCCTGACTTAGGCTTCACTGGACAATGCTTTTCCGGATGTTCTGGAGAGCCGGATGCGCTACTTTTTTTAAAAAAAATGTATAAGATGAGCATGTCCGGAAAGTGCAATAGTGTCACATCTGTTGGATTTTGCGGGGAAAATTGGACCGGAGAGGTTTCATAGAAATAAATGGTATAAATGGGATATAGGTAATGGAGAAAGTCGGGGAAGGTCTCATTTCTTAGGTGAAATTGCTACCCCTTCACTCACAAGCAATGTAAAATGTAAATTCTCCCTTAAATGTTACATATGGCCCCTGTAATGAGGGATATAATGTTCAATATGTTGTGCTGTTGAAATGGATTGCATAACACTGAGAAGTGTTTCTATTCTTTTCACCATCTTTGATAAATGGTTTGACATAATAGTAGTATACTGTAGGCCTATGCCTCAGTATAACGCAGCATAATTTACAATCACAGCAACAAAACAACAGCTTACAAAATAAATAACCATAAGTCTACATGTGCTGTCACGAATAAGCGCCGTTGCTTGCGTACCAAATACATGACTAAAAAAAGGCTTCAAGGCCTATGTGGTATAGCTCATAACTCAAACAGCACAGCTTAAGCAAAACAAATAATTAGGACTTGTTCTCACAAGCAAACAGCAGCAGAAGGTTGTGCATTCACAAAAAACACCAGCAATAGGTGTTCAAGTAAGTAATGAATGCAAAACTGCAGAAATACCAAATGACTCTTTCCCTGCAACACTGTCTTTGAAAATTGCACATTATGACAAAGCAGCTTCAGTGTCCACGCAAACCATTTAAAGTAGGCTGCACAGTAGGCCTATGACCTGTGAAATTTTTAATAAGGGGGTGCAAACAGCCATGGAAGAATGGGAGCAAGCAGAGACAAACAGACAGAATAAGGGGGGTATATTTCACTCACGTTATTTGAGTTCGTAGTTTTTTCTCTTTTTTTATGGAGATGAATTGTCACGCAGCATGAGTAAGGGTTAGTGCTAGCTAACTCTTAACAAAAGCACTAAGCTAATATCTTTAGCTACTAGCTTGATGAAAAAAAACAAGCTAACTCATCCGGTTGTTTCTTTTAAAACAATTGTGTAATCTTGTTACTTTGTTAGGAGGCCACGGGGTTCATAGTTCACTTGAGTTTCTTCTCTATCGACGTATCTATTCACAGGATACTTTATTTGACTGTTACCGAAGTATTTTCAGTTTAAAGGATGCCAACTTCTCTCTCCCCGGACCCCGTGAGACAAGTTCGCTCTGAGGCTGCAATGTTGTCATGATTGACATTTGACATTACCAGCTGTGACCATTATGGCGAGAGAGGGCGCTGTATCCCTATTTTGAAGAAACTCAAAAACAAATGGTTGGCCAACAAAGAAATAAGTTCCTTTTGACAAAAGAAAAATATATATCATCCTAACCAACCTCTGGAACAATAGACTGTTGACATTGATATCATTTTGTCATTTGATACATTTGATTAAAAAGGCAGGGGGGCTAACTTGTGTTGGTTTCAAAGAGTTGGCACTGGTAACAGGGTGTATAGGCTACAGCTGAAAGCAAGTTAGATTTAACATCTTTTTAAATTAGCCTATACAATAACCCAAACAAATCAGCTACTGAGGATTGGGGAAAATGTTGCCCAAATGTTTTTTTTAACATAAAACCTGACGTTTGGTCAAATGAAAAAGTCATGTCATTCAAAATACACACCTAATAGGTCAAAAGTAGTATTGTGTTATGTATGCTGCCATGTGACATTTTCGGATCATGCAAAGCAGATAAGTGCGACTTTAAAAAAAAATTGTTGTTATCCATTATTTTGCCATTTTAAATTGGAAAGTCAAGCATTTTTTAAGATTTGTTTTTAATTGATTAAATACACTTTAATACAAATTAAGTTGATTTCAGTTTAAAAAGCTCATGTATGGGGAGAAGATTATGTAAATTAGAGGTGATGACCAATGGACATATATCTATAAGCACTTAATGCTCCAATCAAAGCAGAGCTTGAACTTGGACAATTTCACAGTGAGACCATGGGTCATTAGATGTAAATGACTTAAGATAGACAGTCTTTCCAATCCTTAATGGTATGATGTCCTAGAGGTGTGTTACTTGTCAAATTAGTTGTGGCTGGTATTATATCTGCGGTGCCAATCATCTCTATCATCTTGTCCTTGAGCAAGGCACTTAACCCCAAAACTGCTCCAGGGGCGCTGTACTATGGCTGACCCAGTGCGAGGGGATATGCAAAGAGACCAATGTAACCATTGACTAATAAAGTAACTTAACTTTCTATGGCGTACATTTTTGCTTGTATAAATACATTAAAAGGGCTGTGAGAGATGTGTCTGACAAGCTGCTACTTTATGTGTCATTTCAGCTACTCACAACAGCTAACTCTGGAAGAGGGCAGATATTGTGTTATTCAACCTGCCAATAGTATGTATGAAGAGAAAGAAAAACAATGAGTTTAAACTGGAACACTTAGGTTGCAGTTGCATTTGGAAAATGCAACATAACAGACTGAATCATATTGTGAAAGGCAAATAAAGAGCAGTCCCCACTTCTGAGCCAATAACTAATGCTTTGGTTTGCTCTTTGATGTTTTTGACACACTGGAAATTAAGTTTTATGTCTTGCAATTTTTTATATTTATATATATATTTTTAAACAAGGAAATGTGGTGAAATAAGACTCCAACAAGTTAATGGCAAGTTTAATAATGTGCACACATTTCCAGTGGCAGCCACTGTCTTTGCACAGTGTGTTCAAAAAACCATCAAAGTCAAAATCAATGGAACCAACTTCTGCAAAAAACACACATGCGTCATTATTAAGACATCAGACCTCGGTTATGGAATACAACCTTGCTGCTTTGCTATTGGACTTTTTCACACTGTGGCACATTGGTTCACATCAGTCAGTTGCCGCTTGCTGCTGTCACATGTCGGAAGCTTTTTAACCAGGATGTACGCACCGTGATATGAAACCCCCCTACTCCCCTACCCTACAGAAACATCAGAAACCAGTAATGTCTGCTGGACTCTTCAGCAGAGTAGTAATACATGCACGCTCACACCTTGCACGCATAAGCATTCATACACACACACACACACAGCAGAAGCAGTAGAACAAGGCATTACCATAAATTCATTAGAGTGGTTGGGCAGTATTTATAAACATGTAGAGATGTTGTTTACAATGCCTGACTGGATGGATTACACTTCCACACAGACAAGTGAAGGAAACACTCCCAATGTACACACTGTTTACACATGGGAGAGAGAGAGAGACACAGAGAGAGAGAAAGAATGAGGAGAGAGAGAAAGGGGGTTTGAGAACATCGCTCGAGGTCCCTGAGTGGCATGTTTTACAGAGTGAAATAAACATCCAATAAAATAAACACCACTGGGCCGTGCTCTGCTGCCATGTTCTGAACCGGGACAGCAGAGAGAGAGAGCGAGAGAGAGACAGAGAGATAGAGAGAGAGAGACTCCGGTGTCCCTCTGCCAACACTACATGTGGGTGTACAGGTGAAAGGAAGAACAGAGGAGGGAAGAGAAGGGGAGAAGATCAATGCATGCACAGAGGAAATAGACACATGCTCCCAAATTGTCCTCCGATGGCAGAAAACTACAGGAGTACGAAGAGATAAAATGTCCTTTCATTTTATTCATTGTCTCTTTTATTTTGAACAAATAAAAACAATATAAATAAAAAGGAAGCCTGAGACAGCATACAAAAAAATAGAAAATAAATATGTATTAAGTGTCATAAACAATATTCAAAAAATAAATGAATCGTCTGTGTCCGAAAAGGAGCAAGAGGGAAGCCAAAGCTTATTAATTCCCACCTATAAGATCAATAACATTGACATATCACAGTAATGAGGCTATATCGCCATCAGCCAGTTAGTTAGAATTAACATAAAGACAGGGAAACATTTGGATGGACTCTTGCCTTCCAAACTGAAACAAAGCTTTTGTTTTCCTTCATAATTTCACAATGTTATGACACTGTTCCATATTGTTGATCTATAGGTTTTATGAGGTATTGTTTTCATTTTTGATTGATTAATCCATTCAAGGCTACATAAACAGCCCGTAAGTCTTAAAATGGCTGGTATTCCCCCCTTTTAAGCCACAGTGTTTTGCAGAGCGCTACTAAAATGCAGCCATTTTTTTTAAATGTTTGAATTACTGGTGGTACTGGCCTTGACGAGGGCTGTAATAAACCACACGAGTGCAAAGGGAGGCATGAGATGGTGTGCAGAAAAAGGTGATAAGGGTGTCTGTCGATGCAGCGAAAAAAGACAAAAGAGATTTGGGGATTTTTAGAGAGGAGAGGATGAATTTATTGCTCCGTTGAGAAGTGTGTGTGTGTGGAGAAGGAGATGTGAGGAGGAAGAGGGTGAGGGAGGGAGGGAGGGAGGGATGGATGGAGGAGAAGGAAATCAGACAGGTTGGACTATGAGAGCACACACAGACGCACTCTGTTTAATGTCTCGCTGACATTTCTGCTCTCTCCATCTCCTCCCCGCCGACCCCTCGCTCGCTGGAAACGAGTGGGGAAGTCGGGGGAAAGAGAGAGAGAGAGAGAGAGAGAGAGCGCAGACGAGAGTACTTCCCTCAAGGTCACAAGCCCCAGACAAAGTCAAGGGTCAGGGTTCAGGGGAGGGCCAGCCAACCAGGAGGCAGGCAGGTCTGGGTGTGGGTGTGGGGGGGGTTTCAGGTTTCAACTGGCAGGAAGTCTCGCTCCGCCCAGGTGCAACTTGCTCCACCACCACTTTTACTTAGTTTTTCTTTTACATCTGCGTCTCCATCATCAACCTCCCCACCTTTTGCCTTTTTGATTATTTCTTTTTCCTGACGCTTTTAACACAGATGAGTTAAAGATGCTGTTTGCAATGTGAAAAAGAAAAGGGAAAAAAAACTGAGCAGTTTCTGCAGGGCAAGTTTAGAGGCTACCTAATAGTTCACTCCCCGAGTCCTTGAGTAAAATTCCTTCTGGATTCCGTCACTCCATTAACCCGTGCAGTCAGGGCTATGCGTGTGTGTGTGTGTGTGTGTGTGTGTGTGTGTGTGTGTGTGTGTGTGTGTGTGTGTGTATGTGTGTGTGTGTGTGTGTGTGTGTGCGTCCGTGTGTGCGCATCATTGAGGCTTTCGTTCACTGTCACCGCTCTGTGTCTGGTGCTCATTTCATTGCTCTAAACCAAACCATCTGTGTGTTCAATGGCTGGAATGTTCCACACAAACACACGCACACACACACACACACACACACACACACACACAGACACGCACGCACGCTGCAGCCTCCACACCTCCCATCCATTGACCCAGCCCTAAACGGTGGTGTCCATATCAGCAGATGAAAGATGTTAGCTACCAGCTTCTTTTCCAACCCCGCACATTTATACATTAGCTCTGTCTGCTACTGAGCTCTTTGCACTGCAGTATAGGCAGAAGGCCCAACATTCAGCTGGGGGCCTAGTCCTGTATCAAACATCTACGATCAGACAGTAACCGACAAGAATCATTACCTCAGCCCTTTAATTGGCCCTTTGTTGGTGATAGAGGATGTCTCCCTACCTCACTGTACGGCTGTTTAGATGGTCCCAGTGCGATGTGACTGGGGCCAGTTGGCTGGAGCCGTGCAGTGCGGTGAACTACAGGGACGGCAGTGTGTGCAGACTCCTGGCCAGGCCTGAGAACACTTCACTAACCTGATCAGCACCAAGACAAATAGAGGGGTGATTGCTTCCCCGTGGCCCATCTGGCTTCTCTTAAGGCGACGGGAAGGGGGAGAAACAGGGGTGGGCGTGTGTGTGTGTGTGTGTGTGTGTGTGTGTGTGTGTGTGTGTGTGTGTGTGTGTGTGTGTGTGTGTGTGTGTGTGTGTGTGTGTGTGTGTGTGCCTGCATGCTTTTAAAGGCTGCCACTTTACATAGGGTATTTCAAACGCACGGCTGACTTGCCGACCAATTACAGCCAATCGTTGCTGTCGGGCCGACTGCTTTCGCCCGTCAATAAAAACATTTTGCTTGGGTAGGCTCGGGCCTCTCTGGACCGCCGCCCAGCCCAAACAAAAACGGCTCACGTCGAGTTCTGACATTCCGAAACGGAAGCGGCAGAATTCCAGCGCCAGTGGGAAGTAAAGATCTCCGTAAATTTTAACAGAGGAAATGGAGGGGTGAAGTATTTTTTTTTAGTCCTGGAGAAGGTGAGGGGTGGGGGTGGGGGGGAGGGGGAGGAGCTGACCATGGAGGTGTGAGCGGGTGCCGCGTGGTCACAGGTGGCGGGAATGGTTTACATACAGTAGGTGTGTGTGTGGCTCCCTTGTGTCCTTGTGGTTATTTTTAAATGTTGGGCTGTGTTCCCACAGTGGAGTGATAACCCCCCTGCCCCCCTCCTCAGGTCTAAAACTGAACCACAGCAGGACCACCTTGGCTCCAGAGGTTCAGACCCACACTGAACTCCTCAAACAAAATGCTTCTCCGACACTAAGGCCGACGGGGGTCAAAGTTTTGGAACCAGGACATTTGGCTCCCATCATGGCTGCCTGCTGAACACACCACCACCATCTGCTGGCCGCCAGAAGAACGGCCAGGCCAGGTAAAACATTAATATCCTTACTACACAGTTCCAGACCATTAGCTATAACACATGTTTATTCTATTCTATTTGGCTTGTTTGTGTCCGCTCAGACAAGCATCTGCCGCTCTCGGTCTCTGCTTTCTGTCGCCTGCTCTCTGTTGCTCTTTCTTTGAGCTAATAGTAAACAGGGACGCTTTGGGCTGGGAGCTGTCCAAACAGCAGGACAATAATAACTGTTTGTTGTCACCACGGATACACACCAACACACATTGGAGCATCTGGCTTCTGTTAACTGTATCCAAGCATATATATGTATATCCGTGTGGTTGTGCCTGTGTGTACGCAGTGTACACATTTGTCTTCATGAGATGGCTGATACACTTTCAAACGTAAGAGTCCTCCACCTCCCTCAAACACACACTCCCACAGGCTCAGGTTATGTATGGAAATGAATGGATGCACCTCCTATAGGAGAGAGAGAAAGACAGACTCACACACTTTTACCACCTGCAAATTACAACACAGCGCTGAGATTGTGTTCTTTCAGAACAGTGTGTGTGTGTGTGTGTGTGTGTGTGTGTGTGTGTGTGTGTGTGTGTGTGTGTGTGTGTGTGTGTGTGTGTGTGTGTGTGTGTGTGTGTGTGTGTGTGAGCAAGTTAGTGAGTTTGGGTATGCACGCGCGTGTGCACAGGCTGAGGAATGCCCTTCCCAGTAAGGGAGCAGGGGCCCAGGGTAAGGGCTTTAGAGAGGGGCCCGGTTTGTGTGTGTGTTTGTGTGTGTGTGTGTGTGGTGTGTGTGAGTGAGCCAGTGGGAGCTTAGCAAGGGGCCCTGTGTTTTGTTCTGTTCCACATCAATGGGACGTCAAGCCGGGTTTGGGCCTGACAGCACCCGGATTAAAGGTTTTCTACCAGACTCTCTCTGCCCCTCCCCCGACACACACACACACACACACACACACACACACACACACACACACACACACACACACACACACACACACACACACACAGGCACACTCACAAACACACTCACAAACACGCACACAATGGGCTGAAAGACCACAGTCTTAACTCTTGGAGTACTAAATTGTAATTTGCAGGTGGCTACAGGCAGTAGGACAGGCCCTCCTAATAATGAGGAAAGGGGTTAACAAAAGTGTGTGCCTACACATATATATATACATGTGAGTGTGTGTGTGTGTGTGTGTGTGTGTGTGTGTGTGTGTGTGTGTGTGTGTGTGTGTGTGTGTGTGTGTGTGTGTGTGTGTGTGTGTGTGTGTGTGTGTGTGTGTGTGTGTGTGTGTGTGTGTGTGTGTGTGATCTTACAAGAAATTGCTACACTGATTAAAACACAGCAGCATTTTGTTTTAACTGTTAATAACCTCCCAGCTGACTCTCTGTTCCAGAAGCTGCCCATTCATACATCATTTGCATTAGGATGCAAAAAGAATACATCTGTGGGTTTTATAAATCTCATTAAAAATGACAAAGATTAAGGCAATACATCAGACAAAAGGGTCAGAAAGGGAAACAAGCAACAGCATGTTTGGAAGTATAGATAAATAACTACTATGGATGTATGGGATTAAGGCCCCGGCTAACACAGGGATGAATTAATACCAAATAGCAAAAACCGAATCAGGGGCCAGGACCAAACAAAGACAGGTTCATAGTTCGGGCAATTTGTCTGGTTTTACAGTGTATATTAAATGTCTTTCTAGCTGTCTAATCTTCATTGAGGAAAAATAAAACAGGGTTTAATCTGATTTAGTGTTCAGGGTCACCAGCAAGATGAGGGTTAAAGCAAAGGTTCAAAGTCAGCAGAATTTTGAATAAAGTATAACTCTCAGTTTCATTAGGGAAAAATGCGTATTTAAATTTGGTATACACCTGCATAAGTTCACCTCTTAAAAGAGATACTTTACACCACTTCTGAGAACACGGGACAATGTAAAAAAAACACACACACCCACACACACTTTCTGCTTTGATACACAGTCTGTGTCGGTGTTTGCCTCAGACAACGATGGCATTTGGAGCAACTCTCAAAGCTCTGCTGGGGGGCAGTGAAATAAAGGGAAGAAAAAAGGAAGACTAGACAAGCCTATCAGGGGCTGAGGAAGGCTGTAAGAAGCTGCAGCTCCCTCTTCTTTTTTTTCCCAGGTGGCTTTTTGCAGATCCAGCGGGTTCGTGCCTTGGACCGGACATTCAGCTGACAATAAACACGTTTGATGCTGCCTGCTGTTGGGCTGTGAAGTTTCCCACTAAACCCCCATGGTCTGGGTGTTGGGGAACAACATCCACGCCGACCGCTTTTCGGATCCCCCCATGACTTAATTAGTGCTCTCTGATTCCCCGCATTAGTTTACTGTATAGGAACAACTTTTATCCTTAACTGTAATCAGCTTGCCCAGAAGAATTGAAACACACAATACCAAGCCCCGTTTGAAGTTTTTCTTTGTGTTATCTCGAAGCACTTCAACAAAAGGCTCAGTGCAGCAGCCTGCCTCAGTGTGTATAATGCTGGGCCAGTAGGCAGCCTGCAGTTGCTTAAAAAAAAAAAACCTGCACTGTTGCACTTGGCACCTGCAGTTCTGTCTCCCCAGACTAAGCATGGAAAAAGGCAATTGTTTTTTATTATCCCTTAATTATGAAGCTAATGTTCTCAAGCTTATGGGCTCATTGGTTCCTGAAGGAGTTGTTGTTTTTTCCTTGGTTATGTGATCATATTGCGAATAAAATTGATTTAGTAAAATTGTTTAAGGATTCGGAGCAGCCTGCCGCACCACCAGTCTCACGGCAGTTTCTTCTCCTGATTAAAAGGATTATTCTTAACGTGAATACATTTAACCATTTATTACCGTTTGGCCCCCGAACCCACTGGGATTTTTTTTTTATAATTTGTGATGAATTCTTGAGATGTCATTACTTTGAATAATCAGGCAAAGCTGGACATTAGCCTAGCCTTTTAGCTCTTTCATCAGGAGATGACCACGACTAAAATATTCTGTTCCTCTCTGATGATCAAGGTGACCGCTAATTTGATGGCAATCCTCTTCATCTGTCTGACAAAGACATCCACTACAGGGGTGTTTAAATGCACAACTATTTATTCCATGGGCAAAAGGGGAAAGTGGTTCAATCTTTCAAAAAGATTGGCCTCTCTATAAAAATAAGCTGCCAGCTTGAATAGGATGTTGTTTATTGTGCCGAGTGATCTCTATACAAAATAAAAATTGAAAAATAAATACACACACCACACAACTTGTCTTTATAAGTATCCAGATGCTGTTTTTTATTTTTTTTATTTCAGTAACCAGTAAAAAAAGAAGAAAAAAAAATCTATCCTTTGAAGCTTTCGGTCGTTCCAACTACTAATAGTGACATTTGATTAGATTTTTTAAGATTCAATTATTTAAATTGTCTTTATCCTGATCTGGTTTCTTTGGCACTGAGGTGTTGTGTCTCGCTGTCACTCTACCCAGATGGTAGAGCCTAATAGTGCAGCATCCATTCATGGTACAACTGCGCCATCTAGTGGTGACAAGGCCAACGTAATTTTGCTATTGCACACTTCCTGTGCTTCTAACACAATTACAGTTTTTCTCAATTGCTTTGGTGCTTTTCTCAGATCAGAATGAAAATTCTCATAACTATTAGTTCAACCTACGCAACATTTAGTCATTTGAGCACAACATAGTAGCAATTTCTCCTTCCTCTGAACAAATTGCAAATGCTTTTGGACATGTATCAGTTGCTTTCATACAATTCTCTGCTGTTTTATAACATTGTCATTTGCTTAAGTCATGTCAGTCAAAATGAACTATACTTATGGATGCTGAATAGTCGTTCCCAATAAAACTAATAGTCTTCATTTCATTGCTTGAGTCATTACATACAACATTGTTGAACTAGTTATCAAATTCCGTCAAGCACATTTTATACCTTTCTTTATCATTTTTTCCTGGAAATGTCTCCTAAATTGAACAATTGCTCTCAGGTGGACTTCAGCTTTCACTCACGAGGAGGTGTGTGAAGTATTAGTTGTAACCAATGACTTTCCTCGCTGCATTGCAAGGGATAATATCCGTTGTGATGTAGATGAAAATATGTGGCCAGACAGACAGGAACGTCTGGATGTGCCAGAATGATTTACCTATATATGTTCAGTTACAATATGTCCTGTTGTATTGTTCACATTTGTGCACAGCTCTACCAAAAGGTTGTTTTTTTATGTTTGTTCTAAATAAGTGACTGAAGTGTATTTTTCTTTTGCACAATGCTGTAGAATTGCAAAGAGCATATACAGTAAAAATGTGAAACATATATACTCACTGACATACTTTTGCAGGTTATCCACTAGGTTTTGCAGTTTGCACTAATTGTTTTGAGAAATGCACTAACTGCTGTGCAAATGTTAATAGTGATGTGAGAAAAGCACCAAAGCGACTGAGAAAAACTGTAATAGCATTTTCCAGTTGTTTACCGCTTATACTGATAAACAATTGCTTACTAATTTGTTTGGAGACTGGGGCAGTTTCTGAATTGTGCATAATGAACCTTAAAAGTACAACTGTAAGCAAACATTGAATTGGTCTTTTATTATACGGACTAAAACCAGACAATGACTAATCTATGTTAATAATGTTTTCAATTAGAGTAATTGTGTGAATCTGAAATTGTGTCAGCACTTGCACCAAAACAGGCAAATATGTATAATTACCATCAATTGGGAAACACATAAAGTGCTTATTTAAATCTATGAAGATGGTACATGAATAAGCAATTTACTGTATGTGTACGGGTCTTTATTTTTTTAAAGACACCAGCAGCAACTTCTGCTCTCTCAGCACTGTTCTGACCTGTTGATGGAAAAGGCTGGCTTTAGGCCTTATGAAGTATTTACCCATTTGTTTTACCCCCCCCCCCTTCCCCTCCACCCTCGTTCTCTTTTTCTGCTTCCTTACTGTTTTATTCACCATTTATTTTCCAATTCTCTCTGTGCAACTTATATGTTCTGCTATTCAATCATCATCAGTGATATCATGACTGAAGTATCCTAAACCAAACATGACATGATAGTGCACTGCACTTCAACACAGCCATCAATTGAGTCCAATCCTCACCTCCTCTATCAGCATCTGATGCACTGCTGCCACTGCCAAGGATAAGGGATGACTGCAGCATATCATACACTATACATAAGGGGAAAAAAAGTGTTACTATAACACACAACCTTAAGTTCAAAAACTGTTATCATTTGCACATTTCGAATCACTCACTACGCCAAAATCGCACAGCTCTTCATCTAAAAGAACTTAAAACTGCACATTATCTCTTTTTATAAAATGTATTTACTGTACATTTTTGTATTTCATATTTTTATTTAAAATGATTTGTCTTGCCTTTTAAATATGATGTTCTATGCTCATGTTTTCTGTATGTTTATTGTGATGCACAATCAGATTACAGGGAATTCCTTGTACTGTAATGTGTAAACGCACTACATGGGCAATACACCTGTTTTGATTCTGATCTGATAACCACTATATCACTTTTCAGTTTCACAATTTTATTTCGGAAATAAATTAATAAACACCATTTTTTGATGTACTGTTGGCCTATTTCCTACACTAGCAGCACTCTCTCTGCAATTGCCTCATTTTATGTTTGTGTTACAGTTTTTTACGATCGCACAAACACTAAAATCAAAAGTATTACACAATTATCAAAACCTTAAACTCAAGAAGCAAACCATTGGCCCATATGTGCACCACTATAAGCACAAAGTCAGCCTCACACTTTTTGCAAAACAATACACGCAGTGATTTGCAAAACACTAAACACATTAGACACAGAAGTATATCATGATGTCACCTCATTGCAATTCCAAAGCACTGACTGTCAAACTACCAAATACATGAGCCAGTCAGTAAACACAGCCATTAGGTGCGCAAACACATGATTGGTTTATTCTAGACACTCCAATCAGGTTCAAGCACTATAAAAATGCAGCAGGTAAGTTCACCTGCCTTTACAGTAACCAAAATGGAGTCAGAAGAACAGTGAGAGTGAGGGTGAGAGGGGGAATCCACAGAGGTCCACATATCCGTCATGCCAATATTTACAACACACCTCACATACTCACATTTTTAGACTGATTGCACAACATAGTCACAGCAGGTAACCAAATGCACCAGATGCAATACATTGTCATTTGGGACAATGTGTCATTCCATCGTGCTGCTCTGGTCCAAAACTGGTTTCAACACCATGCACAGTTCACAGTCCTATACCTTCCACCATACTCTCCTTATCCAGTTTTTCTCTGCATGGCGGTGGAAGGATGTGGATGAAATTCTCTGGAAAGATCCAGCTAGGCGAATAGATAATGTCTAGTATTTTCTATACTGTATTTTCTGTTTCCTTTATCAGATTTTTTATTTTTTATTTACAGTATTTTCTGTCATTTGTAACCTGTACTACTGGATACAGTATTGTATGTGTGTTGTTGCTTCCTGGGATAACAGTGTTATGCAGACTACTGCACACATGTTTTGTTGTGATTTTCCATGTTGACTGATTTGGGTGTATGGAGAGAAATGTATGATATGTTCCTCAGTCTGCAGCATTTGTCAAGTGTTTGGTGAACTTATTGTATATTTGCACTTTCTCTGTCTACTTTATATACATTACTCAAATCACTAAGAAATAGAATTACTAAAAGTGTTTAAGGTTAGCAACAGCAGTGTGTAACTGGTTCAGACAGAATTAAGTCATATGAAAAGTGTGTGTTTCATATGGTGACAAAATATGTTTTGATAAAATAGTGTATAGTTTTGAAAAGAGTGTTTAATTTTGCAAAGGGTCTGAGGTGATTTGATAATTGGGTGTTTGGTGTGCTAATTGTGTGTAGTGTTTTGAAAAATCGGGCCCCGTTTTCAAAATCGTGCTTAAGCAATCGAAAAAAAACTGTAACTGACAATAAACAGTGGGTCGTTACCGTCAGTCTTCTGTGCCTGTCATTGCACTTCATATCCAGCAGAGTGCACTAGAGTGTTCTCTTTGAGATTTTCCATCAACGCATTCGAGGTTATACTGTAGATATTTGTAATTATCTAGTGGTTCAGGGCAGATCAAATTGCACATTTGACTTGCTTCTTTTCTTCTTTTTACATTACAAAAGTACTTTACTACCAGCATAGCTCCATATACCTCCATATAGATGTCTAATCAGCAAGAACAGAATAAAACTAGGCGGATGTGCAAAGCCTATGTATGTTTACTTTGTGTCTGTCTATTGTCTGTCGGCGTGCAGCCCATAAATGTACATGTGATGTGGAAAAGAATTTCCCCTTGGGGACAATAAAGTCTAAAGTCTAAAGTCTAAAGTCTATAAAATGAGTTGTGTGTGAAACCGTTTTGTCATTATTGTCAAAAGCCTGTTTGATAATTTTGCATCAAAAAGTATATAAAACTACTATTATGACTTGTGTTTATGTGGATTAATCGGATCAATTTGACCTGGATTTGGTCATGTTACTTTAACCAAGCATCCAAAAAGTGAAGGATTGAGGATTAACAATGAAGAGACAAAACGTTTTGTTTAATGTGAAGACTTTAAACAAAACAAAAAACTAATTTCAAAATGTTGTTCATTTAATAACATTCTTGAATGTTTTTTTTTTTTCAATAATCAATTTGCTTTATATTGCTATTAATATGTTTTACTTATACCCCAGGGAATATTAGAGGCATTTTCATAGAATTATGTCGGAGCAGGAATTGCACTGGTTTTCATGAATATAATCAATTAAATTTGCTGCTGGCTAACAAAAACAATGTAAATAGAGCAGATTGACTTCCGGACAGTCAAAATGATACCATGTTTGATTCTAAGGAAAATGTGCCTGTAGTTTTTTTTTTAAAGAAAAGAAAAGAAGTAATACTGAGTAGCATTGCAAGCAAGTTTCAGTTTCACTTAGCTTGTCCTAACTGATAAGGCCAGTTAAATGATCTGTTTGCACCTAGAGTAAACCTTATCCTCACTCTGAGTCTAATCACCTGGCAGCTGTCTATGTCAAACTGTTGTGCACCTGCTCCCATACAGCTGCTATATGCTCCAAACACCTGCCCACGGTTTACACACACACGAACCCACTTCACTCAAAAGGCTGCCATATTAACTCCATACCTGTCTGCCTTCTTTCCTGCTCAGCACAAAGCACATGTTTGTGACACTATAAAGCACAATTCTTTCAAGCCACTGCTTTTATTATGGAAAGTGCAATGAGGCAATTGCAGTTTTATTTGTTTTGACAAAATAATAAAACGCTACAAAGTGGATTCAATTTGTGTGATTCGAACTGGGATAAACCAGTGGTTCCAAAAACCATTTTGGGTGATGAACCACTTAAGTTGCCTTGTTGTCAAAGGTTGTTATGGATAGACAAAGAGTTCAGCCAAAGGGTGAAGCTTGCGGGGGTGAGACTATTTTGAATTGAATAATAATAAGATTTGAAAAAAACACAAGCGAGTGCTGTTACAAATGTAATTCGAACACAAACATTGAACAAAACACTTAGTAAGTCAGTGCATTGATCATCCTCTGTTTTCCAATGAACTCTTTTCACTCATTCGGTTTGAAATAATAATAATGAACTATCATATTGAGGTGATTTTACACTACAAAAAACATACAATTGGAAACCCACTCATATTGCTCTGCTCACAAATGTCCCATACTATACAGAGCTTTCCACTCTGAATATTAGCAAATTGGTGCAACCCAGGATTGGTGTGAGAGGATTCGATTTGTCAGACTTGTGTTGGCATGTTGTTCTATGAGCAGAGCCTTTTGCCTGATTAACCAGCTTGGCTGTCACTGGGGCGGAGGAGAGGCAATATATTGGATTTATTTGCCAACAAATGGTTGCGGCTAGCAGGCTACAGTTCTCTTTCACAGGAGTTAGCCATGTTGAAGTGTTGACTCTATAAGAGCAAGAACATCCAAACTACTTTTCTTTTTTTTTTCTTGCCCTGACCTTTGGATCTCTATGGGGAAGTCTTTAGGGAAGTTATTGAATTACATAAAAAGACAAAAGGCCGATACAGCTCATGAGGTGTTGTAAGATAAAACTCCAACATAGCGCTGATTGTTGTGGAGGCATGATTTGTAATTTGGGTGGATGCTACAAAAACATGTGAAAACAGGAGAAAAAAAGCCACAACTATTTGTTTCTGATTCTCCTTGCCATCACTATACCTAAATTGCCCTGCACATGTCCCAACAACAGCAGTGGAGAACGCTTGAGGCCCAAAACGTCAGTCAGATCGTTCCAAAAGAAGAAAAAAGGATCAGTTTCCATGGTACACACGTAGTGTTTCTCGTACTCTAAAATGAACAAAGAACTACAGATCAGGTAACACTAACAAATCAGTGGATACTTTACTTGAATTACAGAGTGCAGATTAAAGACAAATGACTCTATACTCCATCTATTCATGCTCACCATCCCCCTCCAAATATTATACATCTGCATAAAGGCCATGAATGAAGATCGGCTCCCAGACAATCACCTTCTATGTGTTGGTCAGAGAGAAAACAAATACCTTACACCAATAATACACTTGTGTGTGTTATGTTGTTTATCTTGGCCGGGTCTCTATTGAAAAAGAGACTTTTAATCTCAATGCGACTAACCTGGTTAAATAAAAGGTTCCGATAACTTACATTTTTTAGGCTAGTGCCTTTCAAAAGCAGTGTTAAAAAGGTACTTAATTATCAGTCTTGCCGGTCATCTGTAGAAATTCAAATACAATGTAACTCTAGGCCTTATGTCGATGATGTAGTATGTGGCAAAAAAAAAAAGTGCAATAGATTACCTCAACCATGTTTTGGGAATTTGGTACTGAAAGGTTTTCTTATTCTGATCTTGTATGTACAACAGGAGAAAATAAAACAAGATAAAACACTTTTTTTGTGTGAAATTGGGAGTATAGGTCATGTAATGTAAACTTAGTTCAGCTGCACACATGGAAGTAGAAGTTAATGTGGATCCAAATAAAAAAACAAAAAAACAATGACAACAAAACTGTCTGCCACTTCAGATATTTTGAAAAAAGAAAAAGTTTATTAATTTAACGAGCATACAAAACAACAAAACATCTTTTCAAACTACCAATGCAGTTTCAGTGCAATTCCAAAATATACATATTTTCTTCTTCTCAGCAGGGCATGTTAATCAAAGTTATTCACGTCAGAAACAGCCATTTTAAATAATTATTGTGATTATCATTTGAGAATTGTCCTAGCCAGAGGAAGCTCGCAAGTGATACCTTCTCGAGGTAAAACTGTACACATCCGATTTCTTGAATATACAAAACAAAAGCGTAATATCACAAACGAAAAATATTAAATACAACGTGAACGAAAAAAACATAAGTACCGTAGCACGATACAAACGGATGCATTTGTAAACAAAGCATGTAAACAAAACTAAGTATGTGGTTATAGATATTTGGTATGTGGATTTTTAATAAATACCTAGCTGATGCCATTTACCACATAGACAGTATTTGGTGCGTAAGTGTAACAGACTTGTCAGTTCAAACTTTTAAAAGGTGAATGGATGTGAAAATCTGGACAAACCTTACCTCCTCTATGTGTGTGTTTTTTCACAGCTAAAAGGCTATAGCATATATAAACATAGATGCCGATTAGAGTTAAAAAAATACTTCCGTTATTACATCCTCTTCCATCAGGTAAGAAGTGACATTCTGTGTTGGCTTCTTAAACCATGTTTTTTTTTTTTTTTGCGAAAATACAGGCAAATCCCAGCCACTCTGAGATACTTTTAAGACAGGATCATAGTACCAGTGGGGCACAACAGTGAAACAAGAGGAGGATGGCACTGCCAAAAAAAAAAAAGGACTGACTTGATTTAGTTCTTCGCCTGTGACTCGAGGAGGTTTTGAGCTTGTGTCTGGCACAATAGACCAAGGGAGAAGGATTGGTCAAGTTGATGGGTGACCAACTTACACACTGCATCTATCTCTCAATCAACAGCTTTAACAAGAGGTTCATTGTAATCGCTCACAGCATTAGTACAAGGCCAAAGAGAATAAAGAGGGGTTGAGAGTTCTACAGTCTTCATTTAAAATATGTGAAATGTTTGTTTTTTTTAAACTTAGGGATAAGCCAGTCCATTACTCCAATCTTGATATGTTGCATGATTCTTTGGAGTTGACTTTTTCTTCTCTTCGGGGTGCTACAATTGTGCTGCTACATAAAAACTGAACCGTAACTCAACACAAACAAGATCCTGGAAACAGAAATCTAGTTTTGCTTATTAATCCACATTGTTGTGTTAAGAGTGTTGCTAAAAGTGCACCTTTGTTATATTTCCCCATTCTATCATTCCTATATCATCAATCTGGGGATATACAGTATATATATTACTTGATTTGAGCTCCTAACAAAACACAGAACTTTTTAAAAAATTCCGCTGATTCTGGCCTTTGTGAAGCACGCACTCTATGCATAAATTAGTACGTTAGTTAGTATCCGATAGAGCTACAGTAAGATTATTCTGGGTGTTAAAACACATACTGCTGCTGTCAAGAGTGTGTAACGAACACTGTATTAGCATATCAAAACACATCACACCTAGTATGGCAGATCATAAGGTAAATGATGCCCTTAAAAAGCATATTATATATATATATATAAATATATATCATTCAATAATTGTGCTATTTCTCAAGTACATGGGACTCAAACCACGCCAACTTCCAGTCAGCATCCAACCACACACAGAATACAAGCCGTTAAGACATGACTGTTAATAGGAGTGTTTTTACAGCAATTTTCAATGAACAGATTATAACTGCTTTAAAAAAAAATAATAATAAATGGTAGGCGAATTGTGGTCATCTTCTCAGAAAATTAAGACTGAAACGTTAAAAAAAAGCACTGCATTCACCGGTGAGTTTCCCTGACTTCATACCACACCTTCAACTTGTCTTGTCAGGCTGATAAAAACACTTTGAGCTCAGTGGAGTAGAACTGGCTAGATCTGTTGTGTTCAGTTTATTTCAGCCTCTGAACTTAAATTCATGTGTTTGTTTGTTTTGTACACAAGAGAAGAAAAGAGAAAATAACGTGTGTGTGACAGTGTATGTGTGTTGTCTGTGCTTTTTAACAGTGGAAAGTGATGGTTAAAGGCATGGTCACTGAAATTCAAAACTAAATTATATAGGCCCAAAAAAAAAAAAAAACATTTGCCGGACTGTTCTCTGTATAGTTGTGTTTCTGGCCACACCCCTCAATCAGTGATGTCACAGCAGGTATCCTCCATCTCAGCTGTCAAAGACAAACCACCTGCTTGTGACATCGCTGCCAGGTGCTTGCGGCCAGATGCACACCAACGGCTCAAGTTTTTAACCCATGCAATAGCAGTACAGCAGCAGCCATTTTTTTATCGCCCTCGTTTGATTCAGTATTGAAATGACCCCTTGAAGGCTTCTCTTCTTTCTTTTATCTCAAAGACGGATCGTACACTCTTCTTCTAGCTCCACCATTCGAATGTTTCCGTTCCCAGGTCACTCACATTGTCCGTTTCCCCTGTCTACCTGATACACTCCTCCTCTGAGGGGCTTTCCGATTCTTCGTCCTCACTGTCATCCAGCTCGGGAAGATCTCCCCACAGGAGCAGATTGAGACCTGGAGACATATTGGAAAGGGGGTGACAGTTTTAGAGAGCCATTTTCTATTTATAAATCACTTTTTTTTTACCGAGGGAGACTACACTGACCTGTCGCATCCAGTCTGTTGAGAGTAGATACGGCGTCACTATTGAACATCCAGAAATGGCCGTTGTTACAGGACAGCAGGCAGGGTTTACAAGGGGCCACAACATGATAGCCCACAACATTACCACTGGGAGAGAGACAGAGGATAAAGAAGAAAAACATGGGTCAGCACTTTACCGGGGGCTCTTCTGACAAAAGTGCTTACTCCACTAGTGTGTGTCTATTATCTAACAGATATTTGTTTTTGCCCTGTGTGTGTGTGTGTGTGTGTGTGTGTGTGTGTGTGTGTGTGTGTGTGTGTGTGTGTGTGTGTGTGTGTGTGTGTGTGTGTGTGTGTACAACAACAACAAAGGCCAGGGAATACAAAAGAGGGTTCCATAAAGCCTCATTGTGGTCCCAAACTCATTATATATTATATATATTTTGATAACCAAGTAATTCTTTGAGATACTTTTATAAAGTAGAAACGCTAACAACAAGATGTGCTTTTCAATTTGAAATGTGTTGCTGTTTTCTCAGTTAAATATCAATATCTTTGGACTTTAGATTGTTAAATTCGACCAACTAGAAGATAATAATCACATACATACCTGGTATATTAGCTGCAGCTGTCTACTAGAAAAACAAATAAAGCTAAATGGGTAGGGCCCACTTGTTTGCTGTGCTAACTGTGCTTTAAATTCACATCTTGCATCACATCAGCAGATGGTCTTCCTAAAGCAAACCCTGCTGCAGGCGATATAATAGCTCGTACATACCACTTAAGACATGCGATGTCTCTCAGTTTGCATTTGCAGCTTTCAGTTGAGTAGCAGCTGGCGACAAAGTCAACAGTTCTTGGGGGGGGGAGGGTGCGTGTGAAGAGAAACAAACACGGACACGAAAGTTTAAAACCCACATTCAATTCATATTCCCATGCAACAAACCCTGTTGATCATAGTTTGGGTGAAAACATACATTGTGTCCCTATCCGCCACCCAGTAGTCAGTTACATCTCAAATTTCCTCAGACAGATTTTTTGCAAGCGCACCTTGCCCTGACAGCAGCAGCAGACGTAAACAAAGGCTAGCAGTTGGGCTAACTAGATTAGCACTCACCTATTCGGAGGTATATCAGTCGAAAAGAGCTCAACCTCCGTGTCTGCGAGAAGCACCGCTTTCATGCCTCTCGTGCAGAGCAGACTGTCGCAGAAGATGCAGTTCATCTGGGTCACACATTTGTTTTTGAAATTGGCGTTTGATGTAGACATTGTTGTCCTGCTAAAATGGACGAACCTTCTCGCTCTTCCTGCCCACCACACGGCAAACACAGCAGAAAAACAAGAATCCGGGGTGATGTTGGTCACTACCCGATTAATGCGGGGTAATGATAGTCGATTTGACGTTGAATCCACAACGTTTTAACGATAGTTCTAACGTCCTTGTGCAAACGCTAAGACAACGGAAGACAGCTAACGTTAGCTTGTAAAACAAACGCACGGGGAAAAACAATATTTCTGCGAAACGATCGCTATACAAAATATAAAGGTTATCTGTATTATTGATAAACACACGATAGAGTAACTGGCCTGTTTCACACGACTGCCTCAGCATCCATCCGGATGTAGTTAACAGCTAACCAAAAAGCTGTCAGCTTTGTTTACAACTTCCTGGTGTCTAACGGCACTTCCTGAAACTATCTTTAAAAGACCCTACACTCGACTCCGATTGGATACCACGCTCCATAGAATCCGACACCATTGGCCGCCTTCATAACAAAGCCTGAATGTCATTGGTCAGTTGAAAAGCCCAACGTTCAAAGGTCCTAGAAGGAGATAGGTGGGTACAAATGTCATTCAAATTCCGTTTCACCAACTTTGTCGTGGGAGGCAATGGACAAAATGTTAGGCAACTGTTGACAATGCTGTAAAATTAAAAAAGAAAAATGAAAAGAAACAACAAAATTGATGTACTGACATTCCCTGGAAGGTTGCCTTTTACATAATGCATCCTAAACGACACGTGGGTAGGCCTATCATCTATTTGTTAGACATTTGTCATCTCAGTCCAATACTAATGCAGTTCAATTGTGTCAAACAATAGTGAAATAAACAGGTAGCATAACAATAATGGAATTTCTTGCTAACAAAGCTAAGGTAAGATGAGCCCTTTTCAGCCAGTTTGGGCTAACATTAGCTACATACATTCTCAGCTACAATTGGTAATATAGCCTATTTTGGCAAGTCATGCAGCCACTTAAAATGAGCACGAGGACAAGATCGAGGTTCATAATTATAGTATAGCCTACAGAATGAAGTGGCTATTAAAACAACTTGTTTCTTTACCTCCCTTGGAATACATTATCCTCGCGGTGGAATCTAGCATGCATGCCATCATTGTATGGGCCTACTGCTTTTCTGACTTGTTTAAAGTTTTCTCTTTGTTGATAAACCCCAGCGTCTTATGCTACATTGTAGCCTACAACTTTAGGGCCATACACCATCACTGTTACGTGCAATTAAAAGCTTGTTTTTGCCTCTGTACCGAAAATGAAACCCCTCGTGTGTGTGTGTGTGCATCAATGCCTGTCCTGCGCACTGGGGCTGTCACAGCAAGCCCCTCCGTCTCCACTCTCTGGTTCCTCCTCTCCCTCACTTCAGAGGAGGGGGGAACGAGGAGGGCAGTTTAGTTTAGACGGGCAGCTGCGAGAACGATTCTCGCTCAGTCAGGGCCAATATCGGGGAAAACAAAAGAGAAACTTTTAGAAGGTGCTGACTGACAAGCTATCGGTCTGTTTTCCAAGAAGGGAATGAATCTTCTTTCTCTTGGAAGTTGTTTGCACCATAACCGGTTTTGGGGAGGCGGCGAGGCGCGGCGGCGGATGGGAACATATAGGCTAGAGCAGCAGCAGAGGCAGAGGTAGCGCCAAACTCACAATGCTCCCGGAGTGAACAGACAGAGGCTAGTAGGGAGACAATACATATCCGCGGGCACACTGAGGAGCAGCAATCTCTCATCTGGGCTCTTTTTTTTTCTTCCAATTTTTAAAATCCCGTTTCAGATCGGCTTTTCCTCCGTCTACAACCTCCTGATCCATTGATTAACTTCGCTAAGAGAGAGAGAGAGGGGCAAGCGGTTTCATCTCCAAACTCAGCCATGACGTCTCCGGCGAAATTCCGAAAGGACAAGGAGATAGTGGCCGAATATGAAACTCAAGTTAAAGGTAAAACTTTTTTTTTAAATTGTAGACTATATGAAGCTTCTCAAACATCATTGTAGAGATGGCAAGCCGAGCCAATGTATCCTTAAATATGTGCTTTCTGCCTGCATAGTATCCTGCAGCTTTCCTCGACTATAGGCTGATAGCATGGTTTTCTGTAGGCTTTACCCTCACCTCTCATCAGGCTATCTGGCGTATGTGGGGGGTACGCGCTTAGCCTTTGTGTTTCTCCACTCATTTATAAAGGTTAATTCAATAATACGTCAATAATTACAACCATAACTAGGACATCGTGATCAGCATGTCTCCAGGCGTGTGATCGCTCGCCTTTTTACGCAGCAAACAGATGGCCAACAAAGAGGGGGGGAAAAGCTGCTCAGAAATCAGTGGTGTTGTCCAGATGTGGCCTCTACTGTATGCTCTCTAAAAGAAAAGCCCATGTAAAGGTACGGTGTGTTGTGTAGAGTAGTAGTCGTCTACCCAGAAGGCTGAGGTTTCGACATGGAACAAGGCAGGGCGTTTTCTTTCCCTCTCTGTCTCCTGCGTGTCTCTGCTGCTGCTGGTGTGTGCAATGCCATCCGTTCATGCTGCAAACGTGTGTGCGCGCGCCTGTGTGTGTGTGTGTGTGTGTGTGCGCGCGTGCGTTTGCGCGCATGTCTTCAACGAAGATTGCAATTAAAAGGATCAATTTGTTCAAAGACTTGTCCATTGATCACAGCTCATTGGTGTCGCCCCTGCCGATGATCAAGGACACGGGAGAGCAGGGGTGGGAGAGAGAGAGTGAGAGAGCAGATTGTAGTGTTTGGAAAGGGGGGCGTTCAGATGTTAACTGTTTACTGGCTGAGATGGTGTGTGTGTGTGTGTGTCATGTGTGCATATTTCTGTCACCAGGCAGGCTCCTGTATTCATCCTATAGGCAGCATCAAGTCCAGGTGACGGTGATTTGTTGTCAGATCTATAGGTTTGTGTTGATAGGCTGTGGGGGAGAGGGGGAACACACATAGGTGGCAGCAGCAGGAAGGGGGGACAGGGATGTGGAACAGAGAGAGAGGACAGGATATTGCCTTCCTCATGAACAGCATGTTTCCACTGCTGCTACATGCTGCAGTGCCAGATCCTCAGATAAAATGAGCCACCGCCTCTACAGTCACACACGCTCCTCGTGTGGGTCCTTTGAAGAATTGAAGTATTTCTCCTCCCCTAGGGTTGTAATTTGACAAAACTGTCACCTCTTGACCCTCCCTCTAGCCACCGTAGACCTGTTGTCGACTGCAACCTTGGACATCGAAAACAGGGAGTCGGTGACAAGCAAAACCATCACGGAGAGTGTTATTATGGCATTGTTGTTAAAATGTGGAATTCCTGGTGTTACTCAAACACATGGGTGAGAACTGAAAGCAACAACAACCACCATAATAGGTCTTCGTAAGGTGAGGACCCACCAAATGTATGGTGCTCACTGCTCCAATGTATGACCTAGCAGGCATAGATTCAACAAGTTTGTGGAACTCAACTGGAGGGATGGATGGACACACCATTCTTACCTGCCTAACTGTTATTTGTCTTAGCTGTCGCCACAGTGACGTTATCCAATCTTGTCTGAGTGTTCCAGTATAGGCAGCTGTATGCACCCGCCCAGCCTGTGCAAAGGCTTCCTGTCCGTGCTTCCTTTGTGAGGGCTGCCTACCGTGTTTGTCAGCTTGTGCACTTAATGTTTGTCCATCGACCCTCTCTCATCGATTGCTGCTGTCAGTTACTTCACTGCTCTCCAGTGATCAGCTGTGGGGAGCTATCTCTCCTCCTCCTCGCCACCACTTTTCCCACACACCATTCTTCTTCCCTATCAGGAATGAACAGATGAAAGGATAAACCTGTGCATCCACATAACTGTTTGAGGTGTGTGTGTGTGTGTGTGTGTGTGTGTGTGTGTCTGTGTCTGTGTCTCCAGGTGCTGTGTGTCTGCTGTGACATTCCCAGCGGTCTGCCTACCTTAGGGGGAGACACAGGCAGTCTGTCATTACCCTGTGCACTGCTGTTAGAGATTCTATAATGGAGGGTATCAAGCAGCAAAACATAAAGCACCTACATGTCACATCTCTGTCTTCCTGTATTTGCTAACGCGTGTCCATTGTGTTTCCCAACCCTTTAATAGATCTATAACCCTCTTCTGTAATCAGGCCTGCTGCCAGACACTGCACCATCATATGACACAGCAATATGAATCCTCCCATGGCTTACATTTTCGAAAAATCTGCTGACAGGAAGATGCACACTAGGCACATGCACACTGCATTGAGGCGCCATTGCACTGTGTTAAAAAAAAATGTTGTCGATGTATTCTACAGTTTTAGCATAAAAGACACAATCAGGCGACACAAACCTAAGAATTCCTGGTAACTGGCCCTATTATAACTTAACTAACCGTAGGAATGGGGAAGTCAGTCACGGACACTGCCATCTCAACTGTTGACATGTGAGCTGAAGCAAATGGCTTTTAGATACACAATAACACATGCTTGTCAGTGCTCGAAATGCCACACAGGCAAAGGGCTGATCATCGAATATGAGGCCTAAAAAAAGAGAAAGTAAGAGATCAGGGGTGACTGAGACGCATTTAAATAGCTTAAAAGAGGAATGTTGGAACACAGATGCGAATGGTTACACGCAGCGTTGGAATGGAGTTAAGGAAAGTGCCTAATCACACCTACCATTTGTAGTTCACAGAAGACTTTATTTGGAGTTGAATCTCAGACAGCTCCTTTACTTTAAAAAGACTCAGACTCGGCTTTGACTGTTCTCACTCTCGCAGTCTATCCTTTGCATTTGTCCAGTCAATGCTACATCTTACCCAGCTATATCAGTGGCTACTTATACCAGTCAGCTATAGGTCCCCAATATTGTTTGAATGGAAAGCATCAATTCACAGGCGATGGGAAACATTTTAGAGGAAAATGAAGGAGTGCCGTGCCTTGGATAAAAACACTTGACAGATGTTTCATTTTTTGAAGCACATTTTGTCTCGTTGCGTCTGCATCCGTCAGTGTTTTTTTTTTACACATCTTTGAATTTTAATAAGTGGCTGTTAAATACATATTTTGATCATATATTTTTTCCCCACGCTATGTGTATAGCCATCCAATCTCATGGTCTGCTGAATAGCTTTTAACTGATCCTTTGGACTAAATGCCCACGCACACAAAGGTATGCACACTTCTCCACAACAGATGCAGGCTATTATCATTTTTTCCAGACCGGGCCAATAAACTCGTTGAGCTATGATGATATGATATGATGTTGTTGATCCATCTCCTGTGTGAGTGCCTGTGTGGCCATAGACTGAAGCGTTGTGTGTCTGCTTATGTGTGCCTGTTTACAAGGAGGCCAGAGAAACATATGATTTGGTATAAATGGCTGCTTTCACTCGCACACAATAGGAAAAGGTAGTGACACAGCAAGAGGTTTGTCTGCAAGCAGGATTGTGGATCTGTGTGTGTGTGTGGGTGTGCATGAGGCTCCAGGCCAGGGCTGAATATTTTTTTTTTTTGTGTGGATGCGTCGGGGTTGATTTGATCAGGAGGAGCTATTGGGCTATTGTAGAGCGGTCCTGTTAAGGGTTACTGTAACACCGAGCCCTTTGCTGTAGTTGCCCTCACATCAACAAGCATTGCATGTGGGTGGGAAGGTGTGAGAAGGTGTCTTTAAGCTAATCAATTAGCTGTATTTGATGTTTTTAACAGTCAATTTGAGCTGAAATGTATATTGACCCAGTGGTGCACTTTAACTAACCACAAGTCGACCACACAACTATCACTGGTATTGTTTACTCGCCAGTCGCCACACACTACTGTTTGAAGTCTGACAGAGTGCTTTGGTGAAATGGAGAGAGAGGAGTAAGGGTCCTGGTTGTGGTCCTGATTCTGTGTGTGTGTGGGTGTTTTCTTATTGTGAGCTGAATTCAAAATGCTAACTGAGTTTTAAAATAATCCGTCAGGAAGGATGTGTGTGTGAAACAGGTTGAGGAGTCAGGGCTGGAACACTAGATCGCCCAGGGAGCGTGAAGCTTCCTGTTTGGGCCCACACAGCTTTGTGTCTGGGCAAAAGGAATCAACTGCCCTTCACATAACACACAAACACATACACACACACATACACTGGGTTGGGTGTGAGATTTTTTTTTCTCTCCAGTCAGCTCACTTGCTTCTCAGTATAGAAAGGAACCGAGAGATTACTGTAGAGCTTTTTTTGTTTTGAAATTCTCTATTCTCTTTGATAGGTCACAACCGAACAATGTGTTCCATATCGGTATCCCACAGTCCCTTTTGGTTAGTGTGTGTGTGTGTGTGTGTGTGTGTGTGTGTGTGTGTGTGTGTGTGTGTGTGTGTGTGTGTGTGTGTGTGTGTGTGTGTGTGTGTGTGTGTGTGTGTGTGTGTGTGTGTGTGTGTGTGTGTGTGTGTGTGTGTGTGTGTGTGTGTGTGTGTGTGTGTGTGTGTGTGTGTGTGTGTGTGTGTGTGTGTGTGTGTGTGTGTGTGTGTGTGTGTGCAGTGTGCAGTGTGCAGTGTGTAGCTGCAGTCGCCTTGTGCTGTGCCAGCAGCATACGCGACGTGGCTGAAAACACTCATTGATTTTCTGTTCCCTTCTACCTGTCTGCTTCCTCATTCTCCAGTTTTTCCATGTGACCATTTACCACAAGGCTGCTATGGCACCTGCGAAAAAACACACACAGACAAATCTACCAAGACTGTAAATGCTGAGTTGGTGTCACAGCTCCAGTGCACACACACACACACACACACACACACACACACACACACACACACACACACACACACACACACACACACCCATAAACAAAGTGCTACTTACAGTGAGTCAATTCAATAATCAATAATTCAATAATTTGAGATAATCTAAACCATGCAAAGTAGATGCAGACCCACAAGAGAGTCAGGTTTTTTTTGTTAAACAACATTCATATTACTAAAAAAGCCTAGAACCAGATAGATTAGATACATTTCATTGTTAACACAGTTGGACAAAAAGAAGACCAGTAATATAAAATGGCTGCGATTCAATTTTAGATATTGTGGCGGTAGCTTCACGGTCAGAGCTCTGTAAATATAATGGTGACAGCAGTGAGAGTCACGTCTTTGTTTCGGAGAAGAACCACAAAACCTTATTATAGACAAACACAATGACGTGTGCCATAAGCAAGCCCGTGAGTTTAAGGGGACGTGCAGGATGCATGAAGGTAAACAATATCACCATAATCTAAGACAGATTTGAAAACTGTCTCAGCAAGCCTTATTTTTCAAAATAAAAGAAAGAAAGAAAGATTTTCAAATAACTCGTCTTTTGTCACAATTGGCATACACATTTTTAAATGTGATAATGAAAGTACGTATGTTTTTCACCTATCCAGATGCCTAGATATTTACATTCTGTGTGAGTTTATTTTTTTAGAAATTTGGAATGAGATGTTTAGTCCATCCCTGCCTATAGCCTCCTATATCTGGATAGATAAGAGAGAAAGAAGAGAAATGCCAGCTAGTATTAGCATGATATCTAGATGAACCAGTACAGACGTACAACACGCCTAGTATATCAGATCAAAGAGACAAGCAGCTCATTAGTGTTGGTGTCAGATGAAGAAGATGGCTGGAGCATGAATGGAAAAAAGAAATAGATAAATAGTCGGGAAGATAAAGGCAGTGTGTGAATCCCAGTGGGTAAGGTCAGAGTTCAGCTGCTAGATGGCTGCTTTTCATTGGTGCCAGATGTTCCATATGCTCTCTGATTGGGCAACAAATGTTCCATCATGTGCCCTGGTTGGCTTATCCTAACATTCTGGCTGCCATCCCTTCCCCTTTAACTAGGCCTTGTTAGTATTGGTTGAAATGTCCCCTCCCTCTTTTCAGGTGTTCCCGGTTTGATGTGTTTGTGTGTGTGTGTGTGTTTGTGTGTGTGTGTGTGTGTGTGTGTGTGTGTGTGTGTGTGTGTGTGTGTGTGTGTGTGTGTGTGTGTGTGTGTGTGTGTGTGTGTGTGTGTGTGTGTGTGTGTGTGTGTGTGTGTGTGTGTGTGTGTGTGTGTGTGTGTGTGTGTGTGTGTGTGTGTGTGTGTGTGTGTGTGTGTGTGTGTGCCCATGTGAACCTGCTTTATGTATCCAGTAAGTGGGTTACCTCTTGTACTGACAATGTGGAACACGTTGAAGCCGGTGTCATGTTTGTTCATGCAAAACACACACACACACACACACCCTCCTCCTCCAGACTAGTGGACTTTGTTGTTACCTACCATGGCTTTTTTTTGCATAATGTCAACTGAAACATTCCACCACAGACAGTTGGTTTTCTTTGAGTCAATGAGGTTGAGCAGTGTTGTGGCAGAGCTGTTACCACTCACCCGTGTGTGTGTGTGTGTGTGTGTGTGTGTGTGAGTGAGACTATTTGTGGGCAATGTGAAACAAGCCTGTTGCCTACATAAGGCTTGCAACTAAATACATCCATTCTTTATCAAAATAGTTTACAATTAGTTGTATAACTGTTTCAGCTCTAAAAGTATACAGGGTCACATTGCCCAAGCCATATGCTTGAATGTGTGTGTGTGTGTGACCTGAGCACACAGTTTTTATAGACCCCTTGACCCCTGTTAGGGTGCCTCATTCAAATTTCACTTTCTTTATCTGACACACACACACACACACACACACACACACACACACACACACACACACGGCAACAGCAGAGCAACCGGTGAGAGTGTGTAAAAATGTAGAAAGCTGAGCCGTGCTCTGGCCTTCCCCCTCACTCACACACACACACACACACACACACACACACACACACACACACACACACACACACACACACACACACACACACACACACACACACACACACACACACACACACACTCACGCTCTCTCTGTCTGTCAATCCCCTACTCCTTCTCCCTCTTTTCAAACTTCTTTTTTTCTGTCAGCCTACATCAAGGAACAATCACGTCTCAGTGAAAAGCACTGCTGGTGTTTTACTCAAACTCTGTTTTTCTCACTTCTTCTTCCCCCACCCCCTCTGTCTCACTCTTTTTTTTCACTCCCTTCTCGCATGATGTTTTGTCAGTTGTGATGAAATGTGACACACATGTTTTTGACACGCCTCCTATGGCAGCTTAAACCAATAATCATTCCTTTATGATTTAAGCATATGTCACACACACACACACACACACACACACACACACACACACACACACACACACACGCACACGCACACGCACACGCACACACACACACATATTGTGCTTGCATCCAGGAGCTTCTAACCCGGACACTGGCTCAAGAGAGAGAGGATGTTTGTTTGTGTGTGTGTCGGTGAGAACATCTGTATGAACAGAGGGATCTATATAAAGCCGTGCATGGCAGAAACAAAGCACACTCATATCCTCCGTCAAACAATCAATGAGAGAACAGACCTCCAGCTGTAAATAAATAGGAGTGGAGGGTCAGGCAGTGAGAAGGCAAGGAGAGAGAGAGAGAGAGAGAGAGAAAACACAACAGTAGAAAAGGTTGGTTAAAGCTCCCGCGGGACGCCAGAGGAAACAGGTTGTGTTTGAACAGCTCTCATACGTGGCCAGAGAGCGGGAGGAGGAAGGAAAAAAAAAGAAAAGAAAAAGAGTCTGACCAAGGAGAGGGGAAAGGGGGCAGAAAGAGGAAAGAAGGAGAGAGAGAGAGAGAGAAAAAAGAAGTAGGCGGGATCTGGGAAGTGTACTAGAGGGGAAGCCTGAATAGAAGAAAGGTATTAAAGGAGGGACTTAAACCCAAACTTCTGCTGCTAGACCGTATGATCCATCTGCTCAATTCAGTATGTGTGCTGCTGCAGTTAGTACAGTATGCTCCTGTATTGGCTTTTTCGCTCCCCATCTCCGTATCTCTCTCTCTCTCTCTCTCTCTCTCTCTCTCTCTCTGCCTGTATCTATCTCTCTCTCCCCCCTTCCATCAGCAGCTTGTCTCTGCACGTAGGCAGAGTTGGTTGCTAGGGTTACCGAATTGCCCCCATTTTTCTGGGTTTGGGAGGAGCGGAGGGAAAATGAAAAAAATAATAATGTAGATTTGTCTCCCCTGTAGGGTCTGGCTAATCAGGTTACAACTGTACACACACACACACACACACACACACACACACACACACACACACACACACACACACACACACACACACACACACACACACACACACACACACACACACACACACATACACACACACACACACACACTTACTTCGATTCCATTTTGGAACCCTCAGACCCTTAGGTCTTTTCATGGATTTTGCGTTCTCGCGTTGCAGTCCTGTTCTCCTTATTTGCTCTCCTCCGCCTCCTTTATTGCTTCTTTTCATGGCTTTCTTTTTCCATGGTGTCAGTGCTGTTTCCTCATCTCCCGCAGGCTGTGGGTAGAGAGAGAGAGAGAGAGAGAGAGAGAGAGAGAGAGAGAGAGAGAGAGAGAGAGAGAGAGAGAGAGAGAGAGAGAGAGAGAGAGAGAGAGAGAGAGAGAGAGAGAGAGAGAGAGAGAGAGAGAGAGAGAGAGAGAGAGAGAGAGAGAGAGAGAGAGAGAGAGAGAGAGAGAGAGAGAGAGAGAGAGAGAGAGAGAGAGAGAGAGAGAGAGAGAGAGAGAGATGTGAGGGGAGGCACAGTTTTTGATGAAAGGAAATTCCTCTCCAGTTGTTGGTGTTGTTTACTTGAAAATAATTTGGCTTGTCATTGATGTTTTCAGCTTGATATTTATGGAAGCCTGAGGTTGCCTTTTTACGCTTGCATCAGCACCAAACACTGTAGAGCAGCAACATAAGTGCCAAGAAGGGTGGGTGGGTTGTGGTGCTATCAAAGAGAGAATTTCAGCATTGAGACAAGTTTATATATATGTGTGTGTGTTGAAACTGGGCAATCACTGTGCTCCGCTCCACTGGCACTCACCATTCGGGGTTCACACCTCTGCTAATGCTGTTTTAATGAAGCCATTCATCACCTTTTCTCTGCTGAAACTGCATCACTTACACTAACACACACACACACACACACACACACACACACACACACACACACACACACACACACACACACACACACACACACACACACACAGACATGCTGCAGCCTCCCGCTTTCTATCCCCTTTTCTTCAATCTGAATGAGTGTGAGGACACGATGTTCTCCCCCCGCCCCCCCCCCTTCCCTCGGTTGCTATGTGAATGCACCAGTTCTATTTTAGCTGTTCCCAGCATCAAAAGCTGCTCTGGCGGAGATTTCTCCCCGAGTTTGTTGCTGCACACACATGCGGGCTTAGAGAGGCTTGTTTAAAAGTGCTGATTCCTAGCTTTACATTAAACCGACTTTGGGTGTGGGAATACTGTAGCTTTCCTTCCCACAGTCATCACACACGCGCACAACACACACACACACACACACACACACACACACACACACACACACACACACACACACACACACACACACACACACACACACACACACACACACACACACACACACACACACACACACACACACACACACACACACACACACACACACACACACACACACACACACACACACACACACACACACACACACACTCTCTGTTTTTGTAATGAAAGATGGTTAAGAAAAGTGGCACACACCAAATCCTGTAAGGAAAGGAAAGGAAGCATCCTCTGGCTCCCTGATCATGACAACAGGGAGAGTCAGCCCTTCTTCCTTCCTCCAGCTTCAGGCTCCTCACTTCATGTTCACACCAGATGCACCACCTCTGTACTCAGCCACACACACACCACTTAAAGGGTGGAGTCAGCAGTTCTGGAGAAGGCTTGTTGTCAAAATCAGTGAATATCTGATGATATGTTATCTGATATGATCCGCTACCTGTCCATATAATATGTGCACTGAAAAAAAGAATCTGGTGCTAATAGACAGCCTACTAAGCTCTGTAAACTGTTATGTAAACACAAGGGTGATGTACAGTCCCCTCCATAAGTATCGGAACAGTGAGGCCAATTCCTTTATTTTTGCTGTAGACTGGAAACATTTGGGTTTGACACCAAAAGATGAATATGAGACAATAGATCAACATTTCAGCTTTCATTTCCAGGTATTCACATCTGGATCTGATACACACTGGCCTCACTGTTCCGATACTTATGGAGGGGACTGTATACAAAAGGGAGCCTACCTTTTTACTAGCAACATGCCAGCGCACGCAGTACGGACAGGTAGCGGATCCTAAGGAGATATTCACTGAATTGTAACGAAAATTATTTTGACAACAAGCGATCTCCAGAATTTCTGTTTCCACCTTTTGTAAAGCAGCATGTCAGGCAGCGTGGGCACTGGGCAGTGTGTTTGTATATGTGCTGCTAACATGCTGGCCTTAACCGGAGGTTGCAGCGAGGTCACTGTGAGCCAGTTATGTCGCAGCAGGAAGCAGAGGTTGAGATCCAACTTCCCTTTGCTTTTTGTCTCATCCAAGTCGAAACTAGGAATAAGGTGGTGCTGCATTTGTGCAGTTCAAAAGCAAGAAAGGCTAAAATGTCAGACATGCTACCTCCACAGAGAGACATTCCTGCACTGGCAGTTTAGGCTCTACTCTCTCATCATTACCATCCCTTGAACCTGTGTTGACATTCTGTCTGGGTTTGGTCCGCAGCAGATGAATCTCAAAGTGATGCAAATTTGAGAAAAAATTAAGTTTTTCCCATTTCAACAACATTTTAAATGTCTCTTAAAATAATGAGAGGGGAAATAACTGACTGAGAACAATTAGAGAACTGAAACTGTAACTGTATTGGGTGGTTATGTCATTTTAAATGCATCGTTATTTAAATATATGTCAGTTATGTAAACTACATTTGCAGTCAACTAGTGGCATCAGTTTCATATGAGTGATTTCAAATGTGAGTTAAAACCTCTTCAGAGGACGTTCACATAGTAAATGTTCATCTCCAGCCTTTCTATCCGTGCGTGTTGTAGACTGTGGTTGTGTGAGCGTGTCTGACTGCTTGCCTCCCTTAATACACGGATGTATTTATGTGTGTGTTTGACTGACATGACAGTGCTAGTGCCATGCCTGGTGTTGATTAACCCACCTTGAAAATGTTGTTTACCTGCAGTGGCACATACCTGAGGCCTGATGTTTATCACTGTGGTTTGCGGGTGCCTGTTAGCTGTGTGTGTGTGTGTGTGTGTGTGTGTGTGTGTGTGTGTGTGTGTGTGTGTGTGTGTGTGTGTGTGTGTGTGTGTGTGTGTGTGTGTGTGTGTGTGTGTGTGTGTGTGTGTGTGTGTGTGTGTGTGTGTGTGTGTGTGTGTGTGTGTGTGTGTGTGAGGAACATGCTTCTTTACTCATGCATGTTTAAGCATGTCCCCAGGCTGTATACAGTATGTACTGTCAAAGTCTTTGAACCTGTCATGTGCAAACACAACAGGTAGAGAGTGTTTTGATCTTTGTTTTGCTACTACACATGATACCTACCCCAATCCACTGAGTTAAGGTGATACTTGTGACATGATCAACGTGACTCAGTTGATAGTTAACATACTCAAATGCACATATAGGCCAATTTAATAAGTATATGCAACCTAATGTCATTCAGTACAGCCTTGCAGTAAATCCTATATTTGTAGCTTCAGATAGTCAGTGTTTGTTGACACTGTTAGTGATGTGTTAAAATCAACACCACTCAAGTGGACCAGTTTGCTTTGGTCTTAGTACTTAGAAAAGTTGTTGAAACACTGAACGCTGGTGGAAAGCTTCTCTTTAGTTCCCTTTTTTATGAAGTGTCAGAACTACAGTAAATAAGTTATAGAGTGTATTAATGTGCTCGTAGGAAAATCATTTCAGGAACCATTTTTTTCCCCAAGGTTATTTCACTTCATTTAGCTTTCAGCTGCATCATAGCAACATATTGAGGTCCACTGTAAAAAATTTGAGTCGCATGCTAACAATCTCTTTTCGTTGCAGTGGCAAGTAATTAGATTACTGTACGCGATTTAAGATGGTGCTAGCAAGAATCCGACAAAACAGGAGCGACGGGATGTTTGTAGTGGTGTGTGAGCTAGCAGGATAACATCGAGCCAGTGCTAAAAATCAATCAATCAAAAGCCAAGGCATGGTTTACAGAGCACCTAATGAATCGTGGTCCAGCAGCATTCCATCATCAATGACAACACATTTCAAGGGATGTGTGTGGCGGGGACATTCCTTGAAAACATAATTAATAATTTTGGACTAAAATATCCAACAACTGAAGCAAGGGCACTGTCTCGAATAGACTTTATAAAAGGGATACATCTCTGTATGACTGTTCGTCCTTCGGATTTCTTGCCAACCGTTCATCCAATCGCCCTTCACAGGACCTAACACAGTCCAGTGCCAAGATTGAAGTTGTTTGGATCAGCAGTTCTGCAGAAAACTGTGAAAAACCTCAGCCAAAAAGGACAAGAGTGTGCTGCTACAATAACTGCGTAAATACACGTGCATGATAATCCATACGGGCATTCACTAGTAGTTATCAATCAAAAGGTGAATTGTCATCAGTTAAAATTTTGATATGGCGGCGCCTTCCAACACTGTAATATTCCTCTAGTCAGGCCTATGATTGGAAGGGGAATCTTTTTTCTGTCAGGGTCCCTTCTCCCTGTGTACTGGCAGGGCCCACACTATAGAGTGCATAGACCATGTGCTGGTGGTGTGCGCTGTGGGATAGCCCTCTCCGATTACTGCCTCGGCCTCTCCCCTCACCCTCCTTCTAGTGCCCCCCCCCCCCTCTCTCCCCCCACATTCCGACTCAGTCCATGTGTTTCAAACAGAGTGGAAATGGGAACATCCCTCTCTCCTTATAACATGCACACACTCATAGTCATTCCTGTTGTGCAGTGGCCCATGCAGGACAGGGGTTGTGGCAGGGGTGATGCTGTTTAAAGTTTTCCATATACATAGATTATACACAGCGTGCTAAACCATGTCCTGTCACTTTGTTAAAAAAGTAAACCTGTTGCAAAGTTGAGTAATAACGGATTTTCCCCTGTAAAAAAACAGAGGTGAATGAGTGTTTGAGTGTTTTGGTGATGGAGAGTTGAAGAAGAAGAGAGGGTATAGAGGGGGGGGGGGGTGCCCTTTAGCACAAAGAAACTTCCCATCAATCACTTCATCACATTAGTAGCATAGACGCTTGACACAAGCATGTTCTGGTGCCCCCCCCCCCCCCCCATAACTCTTTTAGTTGTCGTCTGTCTTCCCCCAAAATCTCTTCTCCCTCGCCCCCCATTCTCTGTGGGAATTCTTTCTGTCTGAGGGCAGTGTTGCGTGTTGGAGGTTGCTCTCCATGACACATGTGTGCTGCACATACACACAGGCATTCTCTGTGTGTAAAGGTTGCAGTGGGAGGCTAAGCAGGCTAAGTGGCTGAGTGTGAGTGGGGCTCTTGTCATGTGCCCATGGTATTCCCTTTTCAGGAATGTGGAGGAGAGACTTTCCCCAGTCCGGAGTGGTGAAAATTCCCACAGTTGGATATGACCTTGAATGTGAGCTTTTAGTCCCATTTGGGTTGTGCTTTCATTGTGCCATCAGGTATATACAAGTTATGACCGTGTCACTTCGCCTGCTCTTGAAGAAGTTATAATGCTTTAGTGGTCAGCCCTGATTGATTCTGTGACACCTGCGGTAACTGGCAGTAACATGCATCACAGTTTTTTTTTATGCTGCAGGTCTCAAGAGCTCTGTTCAAGTCAATGCATGCATCAATTTACTTGGAGCAGCAAACACACCTTTTGAGAAGCCAAACCAGTCCTGGGCAAAGTGGATTCACCTTGCCACTTTGTGTTAATGTGTTTTCTCTCTCGGCTCACGTCCAATATGTGTGTGTGTTCCTGTGAATCTGCTGTGGGTTGGTATGCAATTTAAATGCTGTGGGGGGGGGGGGGGGGGGAGGGGGGGAGACACGGCCAGTAACCATGGAAGCTTCTTTCAGTTACATGTATGCTACTAGATTGAGTGTTAAATCGCTGAAACGTGTCATAAATAGCAAAATTAATTTGTATCTAAATAATTGTAACTTAAAAACAAGTTAAGACTAATCTTATCCCTTTTTACAGAATCCATGATTGCCTCTTGGCTGTCCGCTGGGTTTGAGTATAAAACAACTTGCCAATGAGATTGTACAAAGTCATGTTTAATATATACACACATGGGCTGTTAAATATACACAAATGGGCTACGATGTGAAAAAAAAAACCCCACTACATTACCGAATTAAACATTGTTAAATGGTGGGGAAAAACAAATGTGCAGTGCTGTTTTTTTGGCGTAACAGGCCCTGTATTAAAGCAGCCATTGTGTCCCCACACACAACACGTTGACACTTAATGCCCATTGTTTTCAGCGTCTTTGTTAACCGATAATGGCCAGGAAGGCTTTACAGTATGTGTGAGTCAGGTCCCTGGCTGTATCCCTCTCCATTGTGTGCCCGCCGGCTCTCACTGCATGGCGTGGACAATGACGGCCACTGTCCTCTCGAGCGAAATACATCGGCGTCATAGCTTACATTCTACATGGTCCATATGCACAAAAACACAGCTGGCCTCAGCACGGCTCCTACACCACAGAGGCCATTTTGGATTCATGAATTATTTTGTTGTCTTTGGTACAACAGGGAGAATGTTCCTAGCAAGGAGGGAAACGGTGGGCGGGTCTGCGATTTTTTTTCTTCCTTTTCTGTGAAGGAGTGGGAGCATAGGGAGAAAACGAGGGAGCTTTCTCCCTTTTTGAGTGTTGGGAGAGAGAGTAGTTTAATGGCCCGATGTCTTCAGAACAGCAGGACTGTGCTACATCAAACAGGCTTCTGAATTCTGCCACACAAACACAGTCAGGTGGAGGGATAAAGAAAAGCAAAGGAGAGAGCTCTTTGTAGTCGTTCAAACGCGAGACTTTGTTCAACAGTAAATGACACTGATGGCTGTCTCACTGTACCTGTGTCTTGACTCCTGAGGATCTGTCCGTATGGCTGGGGCCACAGAGGCAGGTGTGGGTCACATGTCTCCCTCTGGTCTACTGTGACCTTTGACGTGTGTGTGTGTGTGTGTGTGTTTGCGCGCTTCCTCTTGCTGCCCTTCAACACTGAGGCAGCATCAATAATTCAGCGACACACTGCGGAACACAGTGCTACACACACAGCAACTATTATTCTTTCTCCCCCCCCATAATTCCTCTGTATTTATCTGTCTCTTGGTAGACTAGTTTTTATGCCCCCATTTTGTTTCTCTTACCCCATCCCCCCCAGTCCACTCACTTTCTCTCTGTTCTTTGCTCTCCGTCATGCTTTTACTACTAGAGCTGAGGATCTGTCAAACCTCTCACTTTTTTTTTTACATTTATTAGTGTATACTCTACTCTCGTTACTCTCTCACTCCTAATTTGTTTTCATAGATCAGGCATTCCTAGTGTTCCTGTGTGTCCTGTCCACTCCCTCCCTCCCTCCCTCCCTCCCTCCCTCCCTCCCTCCCTTTCTTTTTAAATCAGTTTTTTGAGGGGCCTGAGCGGAGGCCGTGTAGGGGAGCTAGGGAGGAAAGGGTGTGGCCGCCCACACTGCAGCACTCTATTGTGTTGAGCCCACTCCGACACGTCCCCTCTCTCTCTCTGACACATGCATCACATTGCAAACAAAATAGGACACACACGCTGCGTGGAGTCACTGACCTCATGTTTTCGCTCTCCTCTCATTGGAGAGGCGTATTCTTTCTAGATATAGGGGCCCGTCCATTCCTCATTACAGATAGCTTTGTTTTTCTATCTTGTGTCGGAAAGCTTCCCTGGCACCAGGCTTCCGTGGTGTCAAAGGGCAGGAAGACTGAAGGAGGACTTAAAGGGTCAGTATGTAATGATGGAATATTTAGTTACATCAACGGGGGAAAGTTCTAAATTGCAACGCTCCCTCGGTAGCCCCTCCCTTCTGAATAATTACAGAAGCAACAGTGGCCTTCAAAGACAAGAAGCTAGTAGTTACTAAAGATGGCGTCATCTACCCCTGCCTCAAGTCTTTCCAAAATATCAAGTGATGAGGAAAGATGTGTTTATTTTATTTTATTGTACTTCTTCTTGGTCTTCCAACAGGTGCTTTCCCCCAAAACAACCACTATAAAAATGCATATGGCCGCTAAGTCGGTCCATTCGGTGCTACAGTAAAAAGCAATGGCGGTGCAACATGGCGGCCTCCATGTAGGGTTACTCACTCCTATGTAGATATAAAAGGCTCATTCTTAAGGAAAAAATAGAAACAACAACTTTCACTAATTAAAACATAATTATGAATATTATATTCCATTTCTACCAAGGCTGTTCTGAAAAACTACTGCACCTTTAACCACAGAGCCTGCCATATGGGAGGAGGCCTCCAGACAGTTTAATCTAATAGTCTGATACTCTAAAACTAGAGGTTTGTCTCATCATTGACCCTCGTCTTCAGGGGAGGTCAACGCTCAGGGTCAGCCAATGCGGCCATTCTATATTCAGTGTGTTACTCATGCACATTCCAATGGATGGACGCTTGCCTATGCTGTCATTGAGGAGTCTGGAGAGACCGGCTCCCTGACTTATGAAACGTCTACATAATCATTTATAGATAGTTTCAACTGACAACAGCACAGCACTGCATCAAAGAAGTACAAAGGCTGCCTGCGTGGGTGTGAGCTTGTTGCCACACGTACGGGTGAGGAGATGAAATATACCAACCAGTTACGGGTCCAGTTTGAATAATGCACCCGCCAGTTTGAAGGCTTATCAGGCGCCAAAAAAACACTACTCAGCTGGTTCTGTTTTATAGCTGGAAATCAATCACGGCAGTAATTTTTTCTTCTCCGTCTGTGCACGTAGGAGCTAAATGGCAGAATTGGCAACAAAATACAAGTTATAATAATTAGACTGCAGTGTGAGAGAGTGTGTCGCTGGATGACATTTAGACTTTGCGCCGTGTAGTTGAGCAAGGATGCAGCCAGCAGCATAGCCGGGGGTGTGCCCTTAGCTGACTGAAGTGATGATCAGACAGCATAGTATAGGTTGTGTGTGACAATATGGGCGACTGTGGCTCAGGTGGTAGAGCGGGTATGCAAATGATCGAAGGGTTGGTAGTTGGATCTCCGCCCTGCCACTTGTATCATGGTTGTTGTGTCCTTGGGCAAAGCACTTCACCCACCTTGCCTCATGTGAATGTAGTAGCCTGCTATTGGTGTATGAATGTGTGTGTGAATGGTAACGTGTAAATGGGAACAGGTCTCCCTTATAAATGAGTCTCCGGTCTCAATGGGATTTACCTGTATAAATAAAAGGTTAATACAAATATTGTCTGTCTGTCTGTTTGTGTGTGTATGTATGTATGTGTGTGTGTGTGTGTGTGTGTGTGTGTGTTTGAGCCGCACAAAGGCCATGTCTCACTACGTCCCCAAGCTGACCTCAGGTGAGCGTTCCTCGCTGTGCAGGGGTACAAACAACACCCTCCAAGCCTCTTCTCCACAGTCACACTTAAGCTGCGGGAATTCTGGGAGGAAGACCAAGTTATTTTGCCCTAAACTCCTCTGCTTATTGCTTTCTGACTTCAATGCTGTTGTTTAACTTTCTCCTGGCACTCCTTGGTTACGATGTGCCCAAGGCGTGCTGCTGGCAGCTTCTGCACTGTGGCATCATGCAGCCTGTTGCACTGAGCGATATACAAAAGGCACAGACTTGTATTTGGACAGTGAAAAGCTCAGAACTTAACTGACCCAGACCCGCCCCGCTGATGGGGAAATTCATTTTTAGTCTGAGACATCCCAGCCACTTAAATACTATGTGAACTGAATCACACACCTGCCGACATCAGTTGTCTGCTTTAGAAATAAATGTTATACAATTGTTCAAAGACAAATCATCGTTTCTCAACACCCATGTCAGGTTTTATACTTTTTCGCTGACATTTTATTGGCTCCAGAACACTAACATGTAAAGACGTGTGAAAAGTGTTAAGGGTGCCCGGTGTTTCAACACTGCCGGTCTTTTTTTTTACAAGTTCCAAGCCTTGAGCTCATGTGGGGTTTTTTTTTTTGTGTCACGCAACTCGTGTGACGTTGGAGGACTAATCTCCCGTTTGAAACAATCCCTTGAAGTTCTTAATAGAGTGTTTCTATCCTTTAGCTCATCCTGTTAAGAGGAATTAAAAACACACACACTATGGTGGTTCTAATTCTAAAGCCCTGCTTCCCTTTAGTCGGCTTAGCATCATTCTGCATCTTTTTGAATGCTGGAAAATAAGTCCATTTGGCGCGGTTGTTTTACGGTTGCATTGTTAAGTTAAGTAGGCATTTCTATCCTTTTGAATTTTGAATTTGATTTACACAAAAACAAAACAGAATTTCATTTTAAGCATGCAGACGCCAATGAGTCTATAATCTCTTTCACTTTTATTAAGCCTGAAATAAATGACCTGTATAAAATATAACTGAATCAGAACCCTTTTATACATTGAGCAATCGTGTTTATCTCGTGTGCACTTGACGACCAACTATCTCTAGGTGAGTGTGTGCGAGTCACTTGCTGTGTATTATTTTCCATTATTCTCAACTTCACCTAGATGACTGTGACACTTGACTTCCTCAATAATTACTTTTTGTCTGAGGACAACTGTAATCACACAGCGAGAGGCTAAATGGCTAAATTCTTCACATCTTAAGACTCCTGTCACCATTAAGATGAAGCACCCTGCCTCTGTATTTTTTAAATGAAAGAGGGACTATGACATGATACAATAGCCCACGGAATGAAATTGCGAACACAACTAAACCAATACAGCAAGTGTATATACAACTACTGCATTTGCTTCCTGTAAAAATGGTCTGTTGTAAGCCTTTATTGGTGATTACATTATGCAACCCACTCGATGCTGCATGCGTCTCATTATGCCTTCACATGACAAAAATAAAATAAGGTTAAATGAGTTGAACCCTTTTTATATATCATTTGTTATTCTTTGTAAATTTCGAATTTTTTTTTTGAAAGAAAAAACTTTGTTCTGCTTTTTTGTTTTTGCTGGACGCTCACTCAGAGGGTAGAGTTGTTCCAGTTGATTGGAATGGAAACCAAATGTAAAACAGCTTAAGACCCCACGGTGCTGCACAGAAACGAAAGGAGAGGAGCAGGAGGAGCCCTCTTCTTCTCAAGCAGAGTCCCTTGTGCGGCCCTTTTGCTGTTTAACAAAAAAAAACAGATTCTGTTGAGGTGGTTTGCATGCTGAGGTGTTGAGTTGTTGTCCTCCCTGGCAGTCTCTTCAGGCAGCTCGGCCCACTTTCTCTCCCTCCCCCACCCCTCTTGTCTATGCAGCACTCATACAAGACAACTGCCTTGGTGGGTGTGTGAGCGGGTGGGAATGCAAGTGAGGAAAAATTTAACTAGCTGGCTGCTCCTAGCTTTGTAAACTACAAAGTTGCACTGGAATCATTACTCCTGGCTCTATACTGTATAAGCCCCGCGTTTCCCCAATGACAGCATGAATATACCGCAATGCTACATTCTCCATAGGGTGAGGTGGGGGGCTAGGAAGGGAGGGAGGGAGGGGCTGCAATCTTTTTTTTCTCATGCACGTCTTCACTGTTCTTCCCCACATACACAGGTACTCGCTATCTTGTTGTCATGGGACCGCCGCCTGCTGTAAATGGAGGCCATATTTCATCTGCACCCCGTGGCCCATCTGAGCCGAGTCATTACACGTCAAGGCCACCTTTTCCCCACATACATGCACACATTAGCTGGCTCCGAGGATGAGTTATACCTCTGGGGATGGAGAGAAGGGTGAAATGGATGCAGGAAAGGAGAGAGAGAGAAGGGGAGAGAGGGTGGGGGGGGGGGGGGTGGTGTGAAATTGGCTGATCCTGATTCAGCTTTTTTCTTCTTCTTCCCTGAGTGCGATTAAGGAGGGAGAGCCAAACTCTGTTGCTCTCATACTCGCACACTGTTCTCGGATTATACAGCTTTAACCTCCACATAAACTCTTTTACTTTCTTATCACACACTGACAGACATTTGCCTTTTTTCAATGAATCACAACTTCTTTGTAGTTAATCAATTCATTGTTTATTCTATTCAATATCAGAAACCATTTTTGAAAAAGACATCACAATTTCCCAGAGATGAAGTTGAAGTCTTCAATATTGCTCGTTTTTCTGGAAATAAAAGGTAGCCTACATTTGTATTGATATATTGAATGAATATAAGAAGCACATGTTTTGCCAAACCAATGGTGGCAGCACATGTTCAGAAATGAGAAATATAAATTGTAATTACCATCAGAAACAGACAGGCAGACACACACACACACACACACACACACACACAGACACACACACACACACACACAGACAGACAGACAGACAGACAGACAGACAGACAGACAGACAGACAGACTGTGGGCTTCACTTGCACGTACCCGTCACTCCTTTGACTGCATCACTATATATCTCTGGCCCATAAACCTCTCTCCCGGCTCGGCCCTCCCCCTACTCGGTCTGGGAAGAAGGTTGTAGTTGCAGCGACAACCTGACCTCAAGGTGGATGCGGCGATAGTATCTAGTGTTATCGACTGCTGTTCTCACTCTGATGCTTTGTCTGAAGGGTCACACCCCTCCCTCCCCCCTTCTCTTTCCCCCCCACCCTCGCTACTTTCCACTGGCGCTCAGATAAGGATCACCAGCCATCAGCAGATGCAGCCTTCAACTGGCGGTGCCGCTGCAGCTCCCACTGTATATTATCCCCTATCTCCATCTGTACCTTTCTGTTTTTTTCAGTTTTTTTCCCCCTACGGCCGGTTTCACCACTGCCACTGATTTCTCTTGGAATGCCGCGATAAGAGTTTGCTGCGTAAGGCCAAACATACCAGACACGCACACGTTTGGTGGTATCATGCATCTTTCTCCCACTGTGTGTGTGTGTGTGTGTGTGTGTGTGTGTGTGTGTGTGTGTGTGTGTGTGTGTGTGTGTGTGTGTGTGTGTGTGTGTGTGTGTGTGTGTGTGTGTGTGTGTGTGTGTGTGTGTGTGTGTGTGTGTGTGTGTGTGTGTGTGTGTGTGTGTGTGTGTGTACATTGTATTGTGTGACAGCCCAACTATTAAATGACAGAGGGAGGCTATTACACACTGTGTAATGGGCTTTAAAGGTGGAGTCTAGGCTCTGTAAACTGTCATGCTGTTATCTACGGTTGGCCCCCCTCTGTTAACATACCCTATGTTTAACTACCCGTTTAGTTAAAAACCTAGGCGGATTGTAAGAAGGTATTCACTTATTTTGACAAAGTGATTTTGACAACAAGCGTTCTCAAGAATCGCTGACTCCACCTTTTTTTAAAGTGCACGCACATGCCAACACAACCCTCGAGGTCCCCTTGAGTCATCAGTGGTGTGTGTGGACTAATTCTGACAGAGAGAGGAGAGATGAAGATAGAATAAGTAGGGTCCAACCGAAGGATTGATGACTGTTTGTTGAACCTAGAAGAAGGGAGTCATTACACACCATCACTCATGCACTGGAATAATGACCAGTGTAAACCTGAAAATAAACACAGGAACAAAACGTTACCCAAGGATGATTCTTGTAGCACTCGAAAAGTTAGAGAAAGCGCTGTCCAAGATTGTCGAGGTTGATTATAACTCACTACACCACACTGTCACACAGACAGACACACACTCAGCGGGCTCCTTCCCCATGCTTGTGTTGTGGATTAGTCAAATTCCCCCCTGACTGGCTGCTAAGCTGATTAAGGGGAGGGGGGGGGGGGGGTGATATGCACTGGTCATTTGGAAACATTGGGGAAAAAAAGTGAGACACACACACACACACACACACACACACACACACACACACACACACACACAGTGGGACATCCAAGCTTAATAGTGTCTCTCCTGCTGGCCCAGGAGTGTGTGCATTTTTGTTTGAGACCTATCCATACCTCCAAAGACAGATGGCGTATATCACTGTACGGTCATGGTTTGCATCCCTACGGCGAAGTGTGTGTGTGTGTGTGTGTGTGGTAGAGAGAGAGATGAAGGCTGTTGGAACAGACGGAGGCCCAGATGGCTGTGTCCGGCGGAGACAGGAAATAGAGTTGACACCAGGTGGAGAGTATCCCTGAGGATGAACCACACTCAGTACACAGAGTAGCCCAGAGGCCTGACTCAAGACATGTCATTTGGACTCTTATTTAGGGCAGTAAGAATTTTGTCTAAAAGCTAAACATGCAAATCATTCACAGGTGAGTTTTTATTAGCTTTTGCTCTGTTTTGCTGTTTGTTGAACACAACAAGCTTTCTGAAGAGAAATCTGTGATTATCGCTTTGTTTGTTTGACTCTTGATCAACTAAACTGGTTTTGAAATGTGTAAATAAGGAACATTAGCATGAAAAGTGACTTATATGAAATAGTTTATCAAAATAGTCGTTGATGAATGGACTAGTCAGTTTATCTGTAGACTAAATGATCAAGCATTTTCTCATCATTTGCTCAATCAGTTTATAATAGTAAAGGGTTTCACAGTTTTCCTCTGTCCTTATTATAGCTGTGTGTGTCTGTGTGAGACATACCCGCCCTCCCCCAACACACACACGCTCTCACGTCAGAGCCCGACTGTGAGTAGAGCAGGCATGGAGCTGTAAATGGGTGAAGGACCTAGTTTAACTTTTGATAAGTAGCCTTATTCATTATGCATAAGAGATCCCAGCCCCCAATCTCTAACCCTGCAAACATGCAACCCCTCTCTGCCTCACACATGATTGGAATCGGAGCACATGAAGACTGGAAAGGGCTGATAGGAAGGTTTTGGTGTGATAGGAAACCTCGAATACACTCTGAATTTTTCAAAAAAGATGCCAATTTGCTAGGTAGTTAGATTCAGGTGGTTACCAACTTCTGAGGTCGGTGCTGTAATTGATAGTTCTATTGTGGTAGGTGTTTTTCCAGCATTGGGTTGAGGTGGGAGGCTGAGCCCTCTCTCCGGTAGCTCTGTGACCCCTGACTCATGACCTCTGCTCCCAGCTTCACAGAGTGTGAGGAACCCTGACCAGAGCCCACATGGCATCAGACTGAGGGCCACACCTCCCTCTTTACACGGGACAGTCCCCTCTCTCTTTCCTTTTGCTGCGTTCTTCCAGCCGGAAAAGAAGCATCTAGCTAACCGGTAAAGGGTTAATGACTTCTCGATTTGAGTAGTAGGGCAGAGGAATTTACCCCAACTGAGTACAAACCCCCCCTCCCTCCCAAATACCCTGCCTGTCACCTCCTTTTCTCTCTCTTTCTCCCCCAGCCTCCTCCTCTCCCCACTCTTACTGTTTTCCCACATAGGCCATACATAGGTTTTTATCATGTATCACTTATCATGAGAAAAAACAACTCTAAAACTCTTACCATAATAGATGTATTTAATTTTTAAAATGGTGTCATTCAGAAATAATATTATGGTTATTGTGACAGATCCTACTGTCATTATATCACTGTGTATATTCCAGTGCGAACCCCCCTGGAAAAACTTCAAATTTGAATGTGTGTTGATAAGAGTCTTATTTTGCTTTTCTCATCCAACCGGGCTACAAGAAAAGCAAGTGAGCGCTTTTTCCAAATAATGTCCAACTGTTTGTTCTAGTAGGAGGCCTGCCACTTATTCCTCTAAAATGTGTTTCATTCATTGTTACTAAGATGTTTACAAAGGCTGATGGGAAAGCTTATAGTGTGGCCTTTCATGTCAGGTCAGGTCCGTTTTTGTATTTCCTGGGTCATCAGTGGTTTAATTGGTTTCATGCAGAGTGTTTGTTTTTGTTTGTGTGTGTGTGTGTGTGTGTGTGCATGTGTGTGCGTGTCCCCGTGCGTGGCTTGAGAGGTCATTGGGCTATAGCTTCCTTGCTTGGCTGAAATCATCGTTCAGTACTTGGTTCTCCATTATACAGGTTTGACCAGAAGTGAAATTCATAAGAGTACCAAAAAGCACACCACTAACTTAAGCCTGTAAAATCTCCTGTTCTTCATTTATTCATGTTCCTTCCCTGCACAGAGTTCCTTCTTATTTCTATCTTATCCTCTGCCCGCTGCACATCTGTCCTTCTCCTCTCCTCTAGCACGCGGAGCAGGTCTCCCGTGGTTTGGCGTCAGCGGGGTTTTTCCATGTCCAAAAGTCACTAAGCTCGTTAACTTGCCTGCTTAAGAGGACACTGCTTTTCCTTAAAGGTCTCAAGCTCTGGGTGAGAGAGGAAATGCCTATATGAGCGTGTGTGTGTGTGTGTGTGTTTTCAGGAGGAGAGTCCAGACCCAAGGAAAAGACATTGGCTGGAATATTTCCATTCCTGCAATAGTTTTCCCTCCAACACTTACTGTACTGTAATTCTATCTTTTCCTCTACTCCCCTCCTCACTTGCCTGTGTCGCTGTGTGTGGTTGTGCGTGCGTGTGTGTGTGTACAGTGAGGCAGTATTAAGCATGTCTGGAACTAATAGATTCCACCCTGCTGAAGAATCCTACTGGGAAACACACTACCTGCAACCTGAGGCAGCAGACTACCAACTCATTTGACTGCCTAAAAATCACGTCCTCTATAGCCCCACCGTACACACACACACACACACACACACACACACACACACACACACACACACACACACACACACACACACCACCCCCAACCTGCGAACCCTTGGCCCAGTTTCTCTCTCTCTCTCTCTCTCTCTCTCTCTCTCTCTCTCTCTCTCTCTCTCTCTCTCTCTCTCTCTCTCTCTCTCCACCTTTCCTGCCTGGTTTCAGGTTCAGAGGGTTATATCGGTGAACTCCACAGCTCCCTGTTTTTCTTCAGGCCCTTTCATTTGAAGAAACACACACACATACACACACCTTATTTCAAGTTACCCCCCACCCCCCATCCTGCTGCTCTCCATCTTTACACAAACACACACACACACACACACGCACTCACACACACACACACACACACACACACACACACACACTTCCTGTAGTTGTTTTAGTATGACCCTTGCCTCCCGTGTGCTCCCCTACTGGCAATGGACCGGTCCGACTGACTTCCTGTCTCTCTGTCCTGTCTTCCTGCGTGTACAGGGATGAATGGACATATTATTCACGTTGACGCAGTGCTCCCAACACCACACACACACACACACTCACCCTTTACACTGCTTTCTGTTCTCTCTCTCTCTCTCTCCCTTTCTTTCTGCTTCTTTCATTCTTCTGAGGACAATAGTATGAGCTCACAGTGGTACAACTCAAAACCATTGGACCCCCCTTGTTTCCCCCCCCCCCCCCCCCCCCCCCCCCCCTCCTCTTCTCTCTGTACTGCAGTATCAGCCCCTGGAGCAACAAAGACTAGGCTTTACTGCATAAACACGGGTGTGCACGCATGCTCACACGTACACACACACACAAAACACAAACAGAGTACGGACAACGAGTGATATTCTACATCGCCGACAGCTAAATCGTCTGGTTGGATGTCTTGGATTTCTCAGTACTAGTGAACTGTGTGTGTCTGTCTGTCTGTCTGTCTGTCTGTCTGTCTGTCTGTCTGGATTACCTGGCACAGGTCGTGGACACTCAAACAACCTTGTGTTTAAAGGATTATCCCGCGTTTATAAAACTGGGGTCTCATACCCCTGGCTTTGACCTTTAGTTTGTATCGCTTATGACAACACCACTCTCTCCAATGTAACTGCTAAGATCTGGGAACATGGCAACATCTGCACCTGACCAACAGTAACCAGATTAATTGAATTATTTGGAGGTAAAAGGGAAAGTACGACAGAGTATAAGGGCCAAATTCTGAGAAATAAGGTCGTAATATTACGAGAATGAAGTGGTAGTTTTAGACTATTTGTTCATTTTAGAGCGTGGAGCATCGTGTCACGTCATAGCGTTTACTTAAACTTCAGGCAAATCAACACCACTTAATCATAAACGGCTGTAGACTGTGGTGGCACGATCACACACAGTCAACGATTTTCTCCTCAAATTACTGTTTTTTTTCTGTCCAAAAAATTCAGACTTACATTTTTCTTAATTATTTTATTTATTGACGTGGCCCTAATAATAAAAAAAGGAAAGCGAGAGAACCAGGAATGTCAGTTATATCCTTTTGATGAAACAGAAAAGGTGTGTGTACAGTACCGTACACACATGAAATATGGTCAATATATGTCAGTCAACTCTTCACGGGACAGTTTGGATTCTTCCATATAAATTGGGAGTTTCTCTGCTACTGTTTTTCTTGAAGCGTAGAACTTTCTTTTTAGTGATATATTGGCCCTGGTCTGATCTGATCCACCAAATGGTTCTCAGTTCTGTGGCCAATACTGACTTCATTAGGCAGACCGGACGTGACTTGACTCATCAACATGTAATACAGTTTCTTTATCCGTGTCCTTTTTAGAAGTGCATTGACATTTATTCAGTCATAGTTGGCATCTGACTCAGCTTTTAATTTTGTAAGCGGCAAAAAAATCCCTGGCCTCACTTTACATAACTTTTGAAATGGATCCAATGAGTTTGATGCAATGCAGTATATAGATTTTAAAATGTATGGGAAAAGAGAGCACCGCCATCGCTAGTTGGCTTACTGAATGAAGTGCGTTTCTAAGCGCTGCTAATGAACTTGTAGAGTGTAGTGGTATTCATAGCAGCAGGTATCAGTCAGAAACTGCTAAAATAAGACTCAAGGCAAGACATCGGAGTTATCCTTTGAATGAACTGACCTGTCAAATGTGTGGATTGGGTGTTTGTTACCTGTCACACCCTCCCCCCTCAAGCCAGTTCGAGCCTTGTCTCGAAACACTTATCACGCCTGCTTGTAAACAGTTCCCGTGTGTGCGTGACTGCGCGTGTACATATATATGTGTGTGTGCTTCTCTACAAAGCTAGTCCAGTAATAGAGGAGGACAGACAGCTATGGGGTGGGGGCTTCCAGGAGTGGGCTTGGATGGCTGCCATCAAAACAGCTCAAAATGACAGGTTGGACACAGTGTCACGTCGCTGTCAGGGTTTGCAAATGTGTGTGTGTGTGTGTGTGTGTGTGTGTGTGTGTGTGTGTATATGTGTGTGTTGAGCCCTTAGCCCAGGTTTTTTTTTATTTTAGGTGCAGTTCGTGCTCACACACACAGGCAGCAGTATGTGTGGCTCTTGTATCTAGGCCAGTTCACAGCAGCATCCAGGGTTAACCATCACGTCTGTCAGCTTCTAGCCAAACGGATTTAAGCTAGCCAAAAGGTGACTTTCAGGCACCACGAAAGTGGAAGCTTTCATTCCTACGTTCCTTTATAAATTTTTTTTTTTTAAACTTTTTCCGACACATTTGTTTGCAGCAACATGGTCAGCCACAGCCCACTGCCAAATCAACAGCAGTCATTGACCATGCTAGTGTGATATCATTCTGCTGTCTCAATCTATCATCTTTCTCCATCTGTCTCCCTTTTTTATCTGGGTCGGAACAAGCACACTCAATCAATAATGGATGAAGAGTAGAGGGGCAGGTATGGGTGAAATGGTTTTAAAGAGAGAGAGAGAGAGACCTCGGGGCGCCTCAGATTTCTTAAGTTTCATGCTTAAGTTTAGTTCTTTTTTTATCCATAGAAATACAAGACATATGGAGGGTATATATAAATTCACACAAGCGTGCCAAAAGAAAAAGCAACAGGTGGCTGCTATGACTATATGGTTTAGACCTGCGAATAAGAGCAGGAGGAAAACAAAGGAAGCAACGTTGATGGCCAATGTTGACTGTTATGGTTTGTCATGATGACCATTCAGTGATTATTTTAGTATTCTGTGACATAACCAGATAGATACATTTTTCTTTAGGGTCCACAGTGTACGGTATGTAGACAGGTGGGCCCGCCTGCTGAAATATGTACAGCCACGGCTCTCCCCCAGACAGAGCCAGACAGCCAGCCCCTCAGAGCGCTACAGACAGACAGGGAGGAGGAGGGGGAAAAAGAAAGAGAGTGAGAGCATCAGTAAAGTAGAATCCCAGA